>NC_030830.1:22621958-22921958 GCF_001704415.2 Capra hircus
GTGGGCCCAGTGGCTGGATGAACTCTGCACTACCATATGCAAGGGATCCAGGTTGATCCCCCTGGTCAGGGAAAAAGCCTCAACTAAAAAAAGAAAAAAGAAAAAATCCCGCATGTTGCAACTGCAGATCTAAGATTCCCAAAGCTGCAACTAAGACCATGTATATCCAAATAAGTTAATAATTTTTTTACAAAAGCGTACCTCCTCAGTGTTTCAGAGGCTTCATAGTGCTATTGTCCACATGGACTGGTCACTGCCCATCAGATCTCCCCTGAAATCTGGTCAGCATGGTGGTGGCATAAAGCCACGTATGAGAATCAAACATTCAGCTATAGTTGTGGCAAGACATGATCTAGGGCCTGAGGTCAACTATGAGGAAGGCAGCTGTTGCTGCCCAATACCAGAAAATCCCAAGTTTTCTTCCTCCCAGTCCTGGGCCTGGGTCCAGGCTGAGCTGAGCCTCTCCCATCAGGACCCCCAGGAGTGAACTCTTTAGGCTAGTTGGCACCACAGCTGGGATCTCGACCCAGGCTCTCTGGTGGCAGAGTCTTGCTCTGATGAAAGCTCTGAGGTCAGCTGGCAGAGAAAGGATGGGATATTGGGGGATGTGTGGACTCAGGTCAGCTCTAAGCCCTCACCCCACCTCCTAGGTGCCCCAGCCCCACCGAGTCCTGCCAGCCCTCTTCAGCATGACCTCTCCTGCAAGTCCTTCAACTGCCCCTCACCTGCAACAGTGGCCACTGGTGGCCCTACTTAGTCCACTGGGACCCCACCCCTCATAGCAACAGCTCCCTGAAGAGGGCTGGGCCTCTGATCCCAGCTGTGGCTCTCAAGTTGCTTCCTGAGGACGTTGGAATCGACGGGGGGGCATGTTTGATCATGCCATGAAAGCCCTCTTGTCCTGGGGCTAGACCCGTATTCTGTGGAGTCTAACCCCGACAGCAGTTCTGTGCTGCCTGCACCTGGGAGCACAAGCAGCCTGACTGCAGAGTGGGAGGAGGGGACTGTAGACCAAGAGGAGGGAGGGGCTTCCCTGGTGGTCCAGTGGTTAAGAATCCACCTGCCAATGAAAAACAACGGGTTGGATCCCTGGTCTGGGAAGATCACACATCCTGTGAACCAGCCAGGCCCATGGGCCCCAACGACTGACCCGAGTTCTAGAGCCCACGAGCCTCAACTACTGAAGCCCACATGCCTAGAGCCTGCGCCTCACAACAAGAGAAGCCCGAGTATCACAGCTAGAGAGTGCCCTCTGCTCGCCGCAGCTAGAGAAAGCCAGGCGTGGCAATACAGGCGCAGTGCAGCCAGGAATAGCAGACAAGTGAGACAGCAGGAACGAAGAGTGAGGAAGCAGCCGTGTCTCTAGGGCTCTTTAGTTCATAGTCCCTGACTCAGCGAGGCCAAGTAGGTCCCTTCTACTTGCCTGCTCTTGGATTCTGTGAGATATCCCTGTATTCGTGGAACAATTCTTACTTTTGGCTCAAACTAGCTCAAGTGGGTCTCTTTTCCTTGCAACCAAAGAGCGTCAGGTACAGGGTAAGAGCTCCAAACTGGGGAAACATTTAATTTTTCTTGTTCAAGTTTTGAGAATAAAAAGAAGCACCATTACTGATGACACTTGGACTATAGGCGTAAACTGGGATAACACAAGCCAATCAGGACATGTGGTTCCCCTGTTGTAAGTTAAAAGAAAAAAACCACATCATTCTCGTCTCATTTTGTGCTTCAAAGGCCATCTGGGAGGCATATTAGGCGTGGGTTGTCATTCTTCTCTCTGAGACAAACCCGGTGGCAGGAAGCTGGTTCAAGGTGGCGGTGGGGGTGGGGTGGGAGTAGGAGAGGGCTCATGGACACGTTTTCCTGAACGGTTGACAGAAAGCTGATTCTGGCTGTTGAAGAAGGTCAGGGTTGTATTTCCTTTCCTTTCTTCTTGATGGATGAATGGGAAAAGGCCTGCTCTTTGATGTTGGATCTTCCAAGGCCAAGAGGATGGATGCCATTCCAGGAATGTACTGTTCTGTGGGCGGGACAGTGGGCAAGGACCCGAGGGAAGGAGTGGAGGGAGGCTTCAGAACAGCCCGAGTAGCCAGGTGGCTGGAGGTGTTGAGAGCTATAAGTGGCGGGGCCGGGGCCTCTGCCTGGGTCTCCAGCCATGGTCCTCGCAGGGCTGCTGCTGCTGCTGCTCACCCTGCTAGCCGGCGCTCACCTGCTGTGGGGCCGGTGGAAGCTCAGAAACCTCCACCTCCCACCTTTGGTCCCCGGCTTCCTGCACCTGCTGCAGCCCAACCTCCCCATCCATCTGCTGAGCCTGACTCAGAAACTCGGGCCTGTCTACAGGCTTCGCCTTGGGCTGCAAGGTGAGGGTCTGCTTCCTTCCTGGCCCACAGCAGTGAGGAGGGTTGGGGGTGTGCTCTCCTGCTGACTTCCTGCTTTTCCTACCACTCCCCCCCGCCAGAGGTGGTGGTGCTAAACTCCAAGAGGACCATCGAGGAGGCTATGATCAGGAAGTGGGTGGACTTTGCCGGCAGACCCCAGATACCATCCTGTAAGAGGTTGCTTGAGGGGAGAAGCAGGGCTTTTGGAGGCAGGGGAGGTCAGGCCCGTGGCTTCCTTGGTCAAGTCGACCCTCCCACCCCCAACCCCTACTCACAGACAAGCTGGTGTCTCAGCGCTGCCAGGACATCTCTCTGGGGGACTACTCTCTGCTCTGGAAGGCCCACAAGAAACTCACCCGCTCAGCCTTGCTGCTGGGCACCCGCAGCTCCATGGAACCCTGGGTGGAGCAGCTGACCCAGGAGTTTTGTGAGGTGAGCCTGGACTCCCACAGTCAGCCCAGGTCAGCTTCACCCCTCCTGGAAGGCCCTCAATTTTTTTTTTTTTTTTACTTATATTACCCGAAGCATGTGGCATCTAGTCCCCTCACCAAGGATCGAACCAGGGCCCCTTGCATTAGGAGCAGAGAATTTAGCCTCTCGACCACCAGGGATGTCCCAGGTCCCTATTTAGTTCATGCTCTTTCTCTTCAGCGCATGAGAGTCCAGGCCGGTGCCCCCGTGACCATCCAGAAGGAATTCTCTCTCCTCACTTGCAGCATCATCTGTTTCCTCACTTTTGGAGACAAGGTCAAAGCTCTCTTGCCCTCCCATATGCCTGCCCCCCCCGCACCCACCCCCCTGTCCCCTGCAACCCCTCCCTGATCCTCTCCTGGTTCTGCACTGAAAGGATTTCCTCCTTTTGGGGCAGGAGGACACCTTAGTACATGCCTTTCACGACTGTGTTCAGGACTTGATGAAGACCTGGGACCACTGGTCCATCCAGATTTTGGACATGGTTCCTTTTCTCAGGGTGAGGAGGCACAGCCCCGACACGCCTGGTTTTGGGAGAAAGGGTGGGGATGGGGAACAGGCTTCCTTGCCAGCAGCTATGCCTTCTCACTCTCTGCCCCAGCTCTTCCCCAACCCTGGGCTCTGGAGGCTGAAGAAGGCCATAGAGAACAGGGACCACATGGTGGAGAAGCAGCTGAGGCGCCACAAGGTGAGAACCGTGCGGGGACTGGGCTCCTCCTCGGCCGGCAGCAGTGACGCTACTGCCCAGAGCCAGGCAGCTTCTGGGCCATCCCTGCAGTCCTGGACCCAAGGCATCCTCTAAACACTCTCCCCAAGCCAGGCACTCAGGCCGGCTCCTCCTCCCCTCCCCAGGAGAGCATGATGGCCGGCCAGTGGAGGGATATGACGGACTACATGCTCCAGGGGGTAGGGAGGCAAAGAGTAGAAGAGGGCCCGGGACAGCTCCTGGAAGGACACGTGCACATGTCTGTGGTGGACCTTTTCATCGGGGGCACTGAAACCACGGCCAGCACCCTCTCCTGGGCGGTGGCCTTCCTACTTCACCACCCCGAGGTATGCCCTGGAGGAGGCCAAGGGATCCTTCCTGGCAGTCTGGCCAGGGTGCTGGGAACCTAGCTCACTGATGGCAATGCAGGCTGTATTGTGGGGGATAGGACTGGGTGTGTCAATGGGGTTGGCATGGGTTCTCATACTTGGCACAAAGTCTCTTGTGAGTTCCTCCAGGGAATGGTGGAAGTTTGGGCTTCTTTAGTGGCTTAGATCGTAAATAATCTCCTGCAATGCAGGAGACCTAGGTTCGACCCCTGGCTCGGGAAGATGCCCTGAAGAAGGGAATGGCAACCCATTCTAGTACTCTTGCCTGGAGAATTCCATGGACAGAGGAGTCTGGAGGGTTACAGTCCATGGGTTTGCAAACAGTGGGACATGACTGAGCGACTCACACACACACACATAGAGACACACATGGTGGAGGTTGGCAGCTGGGGGCTGGCCAGTGCCAGGATTGGGGCTCCATTTCCCAGATTCAGCGCCGCCTTCAGGAGGAGTTGGATCGCGAGCTGGGCCCCGGAGCCTCGTGCTCCCGAGTCACTTACAAGGACCGTGCTCGGCTTCCTCTGCTCAACGCCACCATCGCGGAGGTGCTGCGCCTGCGGCCGGTCGTGCCCCTGGCCTTGCCTCACCGCACCATTCGGCCTAGCAGGTGACTCCGGAGGCCTAGGGATGAACAGCCAAGGCCCCAGCGGGGCCTCGGCGGGCCTCTAACTTAACCCTAACCCTCAGCATCTTCGGCTACGACATCCCTGAGGGCATGGTCGTTATCCCCAACCTCCAAGGTGCCCACCTGGATGAGACCGTTTGGGAGCAGCCGCACGAGTTCCGGCCGGGTGCGTGGTGGGGCGGGTGCCCGCGGTCGGGGGGTGGTGGTGCAGCGGGGTCCGGAGGCCGGCGGTCCCTGAGACCCTGATCGGTCCTTCCGATCTCAGACCGCTTCCTGGAGCCGGGCGCGAACACCAGCGCGCTGGCGTTTGGCTGCGGGGCGCGCGTGTGCCTGGGCGAGTCGCTGGCGCGCCTGGAGCTCTTCGTGGTGCTCCTGCGACTGCTGCAGGCCTTCACCCTGCTGCCGCCGCCCGGGGGCGCCCTGCCGTCGCTGCAGCCAGATCCCTACTGCGGCGTCAACCTCAAGGTCCAGCCTTTCCAGGTGCGGCTGCAGCCCCGGGGGGTGGAGGCCGGGGCCTGTGAGAGCGCCAGTGCCCAGTGATGGGGGAGGAGTGGGGGGGGGGCGGGGGAGGACTCGACCAGTCACGTGCCTCGGTGTCTCCTTTTATTGCTCCCGTGCAAACCCTTGCCCTCCCCCCTGTAAACATGGTGCTGTGAGATCGCGGGTGGAGAAGGCTTCCGCTGGTGGCTGGATGGTCAAGGTGGCCCCTGGCTCTTCTCTAGGCGCAACCCCTCAGTGCTCGGCAGTCATGGTGGGGCGCTGGAGGGGTGAGCGGCGGCTCAGCCTCCCCTGCCCGGGGGCCGGTAGTTTCTTGGTCTCAGCTTCATTTCCGTGAAGGGCACTGAGAAATCGAAGCCCTTCCAGTAGTACCAGCTCACTCCCTGGGAAGGGGGTTGTTGGGAGAGAGTCAGTGTCAGCCGTTCAGCTCCCGCCTGCCCTCCCCTCTGGGGAGATGGTTCCAGAAATCAATCAGCCATTCTCCCTGTCTCCCCTTTTCCTTTTAAACCCTCAACTGCAAAGGACTGAAGCAGAATCGTGAGCCGTCCCTTTACATCCAATAAATCATCTCCTCCTCAAGATAACTCGGTGAGATTGGCATTATTGTTCCATTTCACATGCGAGAGCCCTGAAGCGCTGAGCCATTCAATAACCTATCACACTGTGTGTCACAGACACCCAGGCAGGCGGAGCCCCAAGCACCCCCAGCTTGGTGCGGCCCCCCAGACCTCTCACCTGGTGGTCCACTGTGCTCCCATAAAGCCCGTTGAGGTTGGCATAGTGGCAGTTCCTGTACCACCAGGCCCCTCGGTAAGAGACGGCACAGGAGATGAGCAAGTTGTTGGGGTCTCGGTCCCGGGCAGAGAAGACGCTGCCGCTGTGGTAGCTCATGGAGTCCCCTGGCAGGGCGTGGAGGGAGCAGTGAGGTCCTCTCCTCTCCTCTCCTGGCTCCCCCTGCCCGCCCCCCAGCCTGAGCCCTCACCTGCGGTGCCATGGTAGCCTTCCAGGTGGAGGCGGTAGTACTCCTCGGCCGAGTCCACTTGGAAGGAGTCGTACTGGGCAAACACAGCCTCGTCCCCAGCCCGCAGGTCCACGCGCAAGGAGTAGTCGCCGGCTCTGGTCAGGCTATGCAGGGCCTCATTGCCTGTGGGTGGGGAGTTTGTGCTCGTGGGGCCGTGTGAGTCCACAGGGCCCCAATCCCTTCCCTGGCCCCCCAGTCCCTGTGAGACACTCACCCAGCCAGAACTCCCCAGAGATGTTCCCAAAACCATGGGCGTAGTCCTCCCAGTCCCTCCAGAAGTCCGTTTTTCCATCCATGCGGCGCTGGAATACCTGGGAAGCAGGTGGCGGTGCCATCAGCCTGTGCCTCCCGGGCCTGGCAACCCCTCCTGATACAGACCCCATGGGCTTCTGACCGCCACGCACCAGCCAGCCACCCCCATCGGTCTCCATGTCGCAAAACACGTTCAGAGGTTGCTCGCGGTTGCCATTGAGGAAGATGGTGCTGGTCCTTGATGTGCTGACCCCGTTCTGCATCTCCTCCCCACAGTCCCGGGGGAAGGGGATCCGCAGTCCACCTGGGGAGAGCAGTGAGGGGCCAGTTCTTTATCCAGATCCTAGACCCCCACTACCCAAGCATCCCCCAGACTCAGGTCCCAGGGCCCAAGTACCAGTGGTGAAGGAAGTGGTCACGGGGGGAGTGAAGCTGTCACCCCACATGGCCCGGAGCCAGGTGCTGTAGGGGGTGGAGGGAAAGAGGCCGCGGAGCTGGTGAGAGGTGACCCCTCCTGGGAGCACGATCTCCTGTGGAACAGACAAGGGGTGGTCAGGGGAGAGGGAGGTGGCACCCACCCCCAGAAGCCTCTGGACCGGAACCCAGGGAAGGAGCTAGCCTGAGAAGCAGGGCTTGGGGCACCTGGGTCTGTCCCCCTGGGGTGTTGAAGCTGAGCAGGTAACCAGTTGGGGAGACTTCGGGCGCTGTCCAAGTGAGCAGGGCTGTGCGGGGGGTCACTTCCTTGGCCTCCAAGTCCTGGGGTGCCTCCAACCCTGAGAGCGGGAGGAAGAGAAGATGGAGATGAGGCCCTTCCTGGCTCTCTTGCTCCTCCCCGCCCGCCCCCCGCCACCGCCCCGTCCCATGCACTTCACGGACCACACCTGTGGTGAAGGTGATGCTGGCTGGGGAGGTGAAGTTGGGGCCCCGAAGGCCACGCAAGGTTGCTGTGTAGTTGGTGTGGGTCACCAGACCCTGCAGGGGGTAGTCCACGGCACTCCCAGGGGCTGAGGCCTGGAGGGAAGGGGCTGGGAGGGGGCCGGTATCAGCGCTGCCCTGCTGGAGCCCAGCCTGCCCTCTGCTCCCCCTCTCTGAACAAGTATCCCCCCAGAGGCCTCAACCAGCCTCACTCACCCCCTAGGGCTGTGACCTTGACGTCATAGGTATCCACCGGGGTCTGGGGGGGCTTCCAGTGCAGCAGGGCAGATTCATCAGTCAGGTTCAGTGCCCGCAGCTGGGTGGGGCCATCAGGAACTGCGAGAAGAGCGCAGGGGGGTGGGGGGGCGGCGCTTAGAGCTGGTCCTGGCTGCTCTCCCCACCTGTCACCTTCCCAAACTCCGCTGCACCTCTTGTCTGCCATTGGAGCCTCCAACACCCCCATTCTCCTCCCCTTCCCCATTCAACTCCCACCAGTGCCCTCATTTTCTCCCCCTACTTCCTGCCCAGGGTCCCAGTCCTGCTCACCTGTGGTCAGGAAGCCCGTGAGAGGCTCACTTTCCTCAAAGCCACGGACAGAGACCACAGTCACCTCATATTGAGCTCCTGGGATCAGCCCCTCGAGTTTCTGGGTCCGGCCATCCACCTGCACACTCTGTGGCTCCCCTGGAAACACACAGTGGGCTGGGAGGTGGGGTCGGCCAGGGAGGCAAGGAGGAATGACGGGGTGGGCCGGGTGCAGGGGGAAAAGGGCAAGGACACAGGCTGAAGGGTATTACCTCCATCTGCCAGTTGGTAGGAAACTTTGAAGCCGTCCACCCTGGATGTTGGGGGTGTCCAGCTGACCCTGGCTGAGGTCTCCCTGATTTCGCTGAATTGGAGGTCGCGGGGGCTCTCCAGAACTGATGGGAGGGATGTGCAAAGGAATGATGACGAGGGCATGGGGTGGGGAGGCTCCTTCTCCTGGGGCCCCACAGCCTCCAGACATGCTCATCACCACCCCCCTTTTCTCTGGACCTAGTAATGGAAGCTGCTGTGCAGACTCTAAGCCCTCCACCACTCACCGACTCCCGCTCTGGCTGTGGCACTAGGTTCCACCCTGCAAAGTACAAGACCTCCACTTTGGGGCAGGGCGCCTATGTGCCCAGGATGGAGCCTCACCTGGGCTGAGGGTCCGGGCTGTGCCCTGGATGCTGTCGGCCTTGTGGGGCCCGCGCAGCCCGTACAATGTAAGGGTGTACAGGGTCCCTGGATGCAGGTCCCGCAGCATAGCCGAGCGCCGTGTCCCTGGCACCGTCAGCTCCCGCTGCAGCAGGGGACGTAGTTGCGGTTCCAGGGTGCTTGGAGATGGGACTCCAAAGCGGAGCAGGAAGGAGTCAAAGGCCTCAGGTGGGGCCTCCCAGTTGAGCCGCAGTGAACTCGTGGTCACATCAGTCACCGACAGGTGAGACAGCCTGGGCCCGGGCTCTCCGGGCGTCTGACCCGCAGGAACTGGCCCTGCAGAGTGGGTGGGAGAGAAGGGTTTGGAGACAGAAGTATACCAGCTAGGTGCCCTGTGGCAGGTCCCTTCCTGGCCCTCATTTCCTTTCTGTAAAATGGGGCTAACGAGGGGCTGCCACCCATAATGACAGGTCAGACCCATAATGACAACACGTGTGTAGGGCCAAGGCCTGCTGGAGCACCTCTTCCTCCCTCCATGGCGCCCTCCTCATGTTCTTTCCCCGTGGGCACCACTTCTGGGCACCCCCTTTTGCCTTCCCAGTCCCAGACTAGAGGCAGCCAAGGCCAGGAGGCCAGTCCCTCTCCGGGCAGTACCTGTGGTGCCCTCAGCTGAGACGGGCCCCAAGCGCTTCCCTTCGTGGAGGCCATAGAGGAAGAACTCGTAGGAGGTGCTGGGCTCCAGGCCTGACACGAGGACCTTGTTCTGGTCGCCCCCCACGAGCAAGGCCTGGGGCTGCCCATCTGTGTCCTGATACTGGACCACGAAGGAGTCAAAGGGGCCCTGGACCACGCTCCAGGAGAGGCGCAGGGAGTCCGGGGACACATCCCTCACTGCCAGCACCCCTAGGCGGGGCCCTTCAGGGGGCTTGGGGGCTTCCGTGGCTGCACGCCAGGGCGCTGGTGTGTCCTCTTCTGGGGCTGTGTGGGAGAAGCCCAGGGAGAAGCTGAGTGCAGGGCGGGGGGTGCAGAGGGGCCCTCCCACTCCATCTCACCTTCCAGAGACAGAGAGGGTCAGGGCTGAGGCTGAGGGGGGGCACCTTTCCATCCTGGCCACAGCAGCCAAGTGGAGAGAAGACAGGGACGCAGGCTCTCCTAGCATCTTCCTTCTCTTGAATCTGCTGCACCCCTGCTGAGACCCTGGTCTCAGGGGGTGCAGCAGACCTCACCCACCCACCCGGGCCACTCTGAGCGCCAGCCCAGTTGCCCCATGGCCTCTCTGTGCTGCCTGAATCCTTCGCTTGTTTTCTCCTTCTCTGCCCCGAGGTCTCAGCGTGCCCCACTCTAGATGTCTGCATCTAGGGGCTCTGCTCCCTCCCCAACCCCCAGGGCGGCCTGAGGCAGGACTCACTCAGTCCCTCCCTGAGCTCAGGGCACACGGATCTCCCTGCTGAGAAGGCCTGAGGATGGAACTGGCAGGAGAGCTTGGAAAGCGACTCCCACTAGCCAGGCTGATGCGGGCATGATATTAGGAAGCCTGGAAGGGGAACTGCATCAGTGCAGTCACTCCTATTGCTCTCTATGCTCCTTGCCTGCCTTGTTTTCCAGTAATTTTCCACTTGAGAAAATGCTCCTGACTCATCCACTGGAGGGGGTTTGCCGCTGCCGGGAGGTAAGAGATGACCCAGTAGGGTGATAGGGAGCAGCTGTGGGGCTGGGGGTGGTGGATGGGAAGGGGAGGCGGGAGGTTAGGGACCCTTGCCAGGGCTTTGTCTTTCTGCTTGTCTTGGTTCTGCTTTTGACGGATCCCTCGATCACTGTTCCAAGGCTCTTCCTCCTGAGCCCCTTGCGCCTCCACCTTGACCACTCCTGCCTGACCTGCAGCACAGAGGCCTGGGGACACGCACTCAGGCCAGTTTGCAGGGACCAAGCAGCATGGCCTCCTGCTCACCTGTCGTTCCCAGGACAGAGGCGGGGCCCAGGCGCTGTCCTCCGAGGAGGAGCCCGTAGAGCAAAAACTTGTATTTCCTGCCGGGCTCCAGGCCCTCTACGGTGAACTCCCTCTGGTCTGCGGCCACAGGCACCATCCGGGGCTGCCCATCTGTGCCCCTGTACTGGACCACGAAGGAGTCAAAGGGGCCCCGGGCCACCGTCCATGAGAGGCGCAGGGAGTTTGGGGTCTCATCCATCACTGTCAGCTCCCCCAGGCGGGGTGGGGGCTGTCGTTCCTTCTCCAGGGGGGCTGTGGGGAGAATGGGGGAGGGGGAGAAACCCTTAAATAAGAGGTGCCTTTA
Source organism: Capra hircus (assembly GCF_001704415.2). NCBI lineage: Eukaryota > Metazoa > Chordata > Mammalia > Artiodactyla > Bovidae > Capra > Capra hircus. Next base: position 22,632,681 of record NC_030830.1, read on the forward strand.
TCTCAGCCCTGGCAACTTCTGGGAGGAGGGAGGGTCCTCCCGCAACCTGGGGAGACAGTCTGTCCCAGCCCTGCCCTTCCAAAGGAGCCCAGTTTCCTCCTCTGGGGGCCACTGCCCAAACTTCTGGCCCCCACTGCCTCCCCTCTGTGATGAGGGCACAGTAAATGCAGAAAAGATCACCTCATGAGAGAGGGCAGGCTGGGGTTACAGGAAGGAACTCAGTTTCCCCTGACCCCTGGCCCCCAGAGCCGGGAATGTGGCCAGAGCTGAGAAAGGCGCCCAGAGGATGTCTAGGTTGTCAGGGAGACGCCCCCAAACAGTCAGAGCTGGCCCGGGCAGTCAGCCAAGCTCCTGGGCTCCCATCGCTGGCCATGACCTCCCCCTGCCTTGCCATCAGCCTGGGCTCTCCTTGCCACCTGCTTCCAGTCGGCACTAACTCCACTAGAGCAGGGTGGCCGGGTGGGGCAGGGGGAGAAGCCAGGGGCAGAGCCAAGAGGACAAAGGGCAGAGTGGAGCACAAAAGGGACTTCTCTAGGTGGGCATGGGTGCTGACTGATGAGGGTTGGAGAAGCCTGTATCCAGTCTCCACAGTGAGGGTTTGGGGAAGATAATTACGGAGTCTGAGACCCCCAGGCCCTAACTGGCCATGTGCCCCATTCTTGTCTGGCCAGGCTGACTCATGGTCCTAGAGGTGGGGTAAGGGTCAGTGACCCACCTCCACCCCTTCCTCAAGGGGCTGAGTCATGGTCACAAGACACTAGATTTTTCCATGGTCTTTCTGCAGCCAAACCCTCCCATATTTTCCACCTCTTGCCATAGAACTGGAATGGAGGGAGGAGGATGTGAACATTTACTGAGCCCCATTAGATATTATTCATAACCGTTATGCAGGTCTGGAAACTGAGGCACAAGGGAAAGAAGTGGCCTGTCCAAGCCCACATAGCTGGCAATCAGAAACTGAACACAGGTCTGCTTGGCTCCAAAGTCTGAGTTCTTTTTATTATATTGCCAATAAGAGATTGAAGGAAATAAATGCTTAGAACAGTGCCTGACATTCAGTAGGGACTCAATAAATATTTGCTTTTGGTGTTATGATTGCCATGTCGAAATCCCCGGGGCCAGCTCTGGGGGCCCAGATGAAAGACAACTCTGGAAAAGGCTGCGGGCGGGGGGGCTCACCTGTGCTGCCTTCAGCGGAGATGGGGCCCAGTCGTTTCCTGCCTACCAGCCCATAGAGCAGGAACTTGTATTTCCTACTGGGCTCCAGGCCGGGGATGGTGACCTTGCGCTGGTCGGCGGCCACAGGCACCACGCGGGGCTGCCCGTCCCTGTCCTTGTACTGGACCACGAAGGAGTCGAATTCACCCTCAGGGACTGTCCAGGAGAGGCCCACGGAGTCCGGGGTCACATCCGTCACTGTCAGCTCCCCCAGGTGGGGAGCAGGTTTCGTGTCTGGGACTGGACAAGAGAGAGGTGCATGGAATGTGACAGAAATGAAACAGGCAGCCTCCTTAGGGTGCTAGGGTGTAGGTGCTGGCTCTGGGTGCTGGGAGGGGGTGACAAGGTCACAGGTCAGGAAGAGGGGAGGCAGAGGAGTTGGGATTAAAAAGAGCCAGGGAAGAAAACAAGTGTCCCTGGGGATACAGGAGGAGTAGGATGGGGATACAGGAGGAGTAGGATGGGAATGAGAGGGTAACTGGGTACTCGGGACTCGGATTTCACTGAACCCGGTAAATAAATGGGTCTGGGGTGTGGAGCATGGAAATGTGAAATTCCACAAGGGAGTGGAGGCTGGTCAGGTGGCTACAGGGCAAAGGCGGCTTCCAGCCCTCACTCACGAGTCTTTGCATCTGCAGAGACTGGGCCGTGTCGTTTCTCATCCCGGAGTCCGAACAGGAGGAACTTGTACTTGCGGCCGGGGGCCAGACTCGAAACTGTGACCTCTCGGAGGTCTCCAGCCACGGGTACTGCCTGGGGCTGCCCCTGCACATCCTTGTACTGGACCAGGAAGGCGTCAAAGGGCCCCTGCTCCACCGTCCATGAGAGACGCGCTGTGTCCGAGGTCACGGCTGCCACCGCCAGCTCCCCTAGGCGGGGTGCCAGGGGGCGCTCTGTAGTCAGGGAGGCTGGAACAGAGCAGAGAAGGCAGTGGTCAACGACAGGACCCTGGGCCAGAGAGGGGGCGCTGCTCCCTGGCTGTGAAATGACCGTTTGCAGCAAATCTTAACTGCTTCGTGTGTCCCAGGCACTGCTGTAGGTAGTTCGCAAATAGTGCATTTAATCCTCGCACAGCCGCTAAAGTAGGTGTTTTTATCCTCGGCACCCTCGTTGTGTGGGCATCCGTGGTGCAGAGAGGTTAAGAAACATGTGCAAAATGAGTACCTTCAGGGCAGGAGTCAACCTAGAGAACCTGGTTCTCCATCTGTGCGCCAAGCCGCTAGAATGCTTGGTCGGGGAGGCTAAGCCACACGTGAACACCTGAGCAGGTCTGAGGGTCCAGATCATGAAGGAAGGAAGGAAGCTGAAACGTGTGGGGCAGAGGCTACCTGCCGAGCTGACCCCGAGCACACCGTCCATCAATCCTCACGCAATTCGAGGATGGGGTGGGATCCTCAGCGCCACGTGAGGAAAGAGAACAGGCCCCATTTGCGAGAAGTGCTGATGTCCCAAAGAGGGAAACACGAGGGCAGCAGAGGGAAACCTAGGGCTCGGGGCTCGCTCTCCTACTCACCGGTCACGCCCACGGTGGACGCGGGGCCCACGCGCCGCCCCCCGTGCAGGCCGTACAGGTTCATCTTGTACTTGCGTCCGGGCTCCAGGCCCCCAACGGTCACCTCAGTCTCCTCGCCCCCGACACGCACCACCTGGGGCCCGTCCCTGCCCTTGTACTGGACGGTGAAGGAGTCGAAGTGACCCTGGGGGATGGTCCAGGAGAGGCTCAGCGAGTCCGGGGAGGATCCCGTCACCGTCAGCTCCCCCAGGAGGGGCTCCTCGGGGGGCTCGGGGGCCTCTGTGCTGGGTTCTGTGGGGCTGGGGGTCTCTTCCATCTCTGTGGAGCTGGGGGTCTCTTCCACCTCTGTGGGGCTGGGGGTCTCCTCCATCTCTGTGGGGCTGGGGGTCTCCTCCATCTCTGTGGGGCTGGGGGTCTCTTCCTCTGTAGCTGAGAAGAAGGGACACACAGAGGGTGAGTCAGGGTCCCCAGGAGATGTCCTTGGGTCTCCTCCTAAGCCATGGTCCCCACTGGGGACCCTGAGGTCAGTTCAGAGAAGCCTAAGGAGGCTGGTGGTCCTGCTTGGTCCACACCTCACAGACATGCCTGGAGTCTCTGGGGTCAGCTGTGGGGACCAGGACCACCACCAGCATGGCTCACAGAGGCCCTTCTCTGCCCAGGAGGACACACTGACCTCAGGGAGCCCAGGGGAGGTACAAAGAGCACCATGGCTCAGCCTCGAGGAGAGGGGCCTCCCACGTTCCACTCCCCCTTCACCTGAGAAGGTGATCCTCCCACTAGGTCCCATCCTGGGGCTTCCACCATCCACTCACTGGTCACCCCGATGACAGAGACGGGGCCCACACGCTGGCGGTCGTGGAAGCCGTACAGGTTCATCTTGTACTTGTGGTCTGGCTCCAGGCCCGAGATGGTGACCCCGTCCTCGTCCCCGGGCACCCTCACTGCCTTGGGCTGCCCATCCCCGTTCTTGTACTGGATCAGGAAGTGGTCGAACTGGCCCTCGGGGACGGTCCAGGAGAGGCTCAGGGAGTCAGGGGTGGCATCCGTCACGGTCACCTCCCCCAGGCGGGGCTTGGTGGGAGGTTCGGGGACCGCGGTGGAGGGGGTTTGGGTGGTCACGGCATCATAGTCCGGAGCTGCACAGAGACATACAGGACAGGTGAGTCTCCTCAGTCCTCAGTTCAGCATATAAAGGGGTGTATTGCAAAAATAAAATAATAAGGTACAGGACATGTCTATCCACAGGAGCTCTAACTCCACTTTCTCTTGTCTCTTTCTTTCTGGTCCCTTTAATGTCGGCCTTCCTGGCACCGTAGCCTCATCTGCCCTGCTCTCACCCATACCTACCAGCACCCTTCCTCACACGCAGGCCCACATGGCCACTGTGCTCTGGGCCTCCCTCCACTGTGGTCTCACAGCATCTTAACTCCTTTTGGCTCATGTCGTGGCCCTCAAGCAGCTCAGAAGCCCCATCCCCCTTCTCTAATCAGAAACCTGGAGTCTTCTTGGATCTGTTCCTGTTGCCATCTGCTGTCTTCCCAGGTGGTGCTAGCGGTAAAGAACCCGCCTGCCAATGCAGGAGACTAAGAGATGCGGGTTCAACTCCTGGGTCAGGAAGACCCCCTGGAGGAGGCATGGCAACCCACTCCAGTATTCCTGCATGGAGAGTCCCAGGGACAGAGGAGCCTGGCGGGCTCAGACGCGACTGCAGCGACTTAGCACGCACCAGCTGCCACAAGACTCAGATTGTCTCTCTGGAGTTCTCTCTCTGTCCGATTGTCTCTCTGGAGTCCCTCCTGCATCTTCTCACTCCCCACACCTGCAGCCCCGCCACCCTGTCTGGGATGCCCTTACCTGTCACCTGGGTTACCACCTCCCTATGTCTCTCTCTGCCTCCCGCCTCCACCTGTTCTTCACAGGGAGCCAGAATGAGTCTTTAAAAGCACATCCGAGGGTCTCAGTCTTGGCAGAAAACTGTGAAGCAGTCCTCTCTATTCTGGGAGAGAAATTCCTGGCTTCCTGAGCAGCCCCAACCTCTCTACCCCCATCTCAAGACTCTCTCTCCCACTCCAAGAATTTTGTACAAAATCCTCTCTTGTGCCATGATGTTCTTAGTACTGAGACCCTCCATCCTGTCTGTAAGTGTCACCAAGATAAAGCCTGCTGGTTGTCAAGTCTCAGCTGTCCGGTGGGAACCCGTGGACACCCGTGGGCAGGCAGGCTGGTGTTGGCCTCACTGCCCAGTTTTGGCCTGGCCGTGGGGCTTCCCGTCACCTACACGTTCCCCTTTGCTGGTCCACAGCCTGTCTGTGAGCCCCGTAGGATAAGAACTGGTTTCTCTGCCATGTTCAAGGTTTACCTCAGTGAACTCCCTCAGTGCTTATCTCGGGCCACCCACATCTTTCTTGAACCACTGGTGTCACAAGTCTGTTTACACCCAAACTGTGCAGCTAGGGGGCGTTTCAGTCAAGACACTAAATTCTGAGCACACTCCTGCCTTCCGCCACAGCCTCCAGTCAACTACATAGAGGCCGAGCTTGCCTGAGCTCCTGTGAGGACTCAGGCATGCAAGCACGATTCTGTCTGATAGAATCTAAGGAAGTGTCCAATTGCTTTGTGAGGAGCTTTAGCAGAGTGTGGTCCCTGGACCAATAGCATCAGCATCGGGAAGGACTTTAGAAATCCAGTGTGTCCAGCCCCAGCCCAAACCTGCCAAATCTGAATCTGCCTTTTAACAAGAAGCCTCGACCATCTGATGTTCTGGAAAAGACACGCTGCTGAGAATATTTATATTTTCATTAAGATGGGAATAAAGGGAAACTCTTCCAGGACCCGTCCTCCCCATCCTGCACCCCACACTCCCCACCTCACTCCCTACCCTCACTCACCGGTCACGCCCACGGTGGACATGGGGCCCATGCGCTGCCCCCCGTGCAGGCCGTACAGGTTCATCTTGTACTTGCGTCCGGGCTCCAAGCCCCCAACGGTCACCTCAGTCTGCTCACCCCCAACACGCACCACCTGAGGCCCGTCCCTGCCCTTGAACTGGACAGTGAAGGAGTCGAAGTGGCCCTGGGGGACGGTCCAGGAGAGGCTCAGCGAGTCTGGGGAGGATCCCGTCACCGTCAGCTCCCCCAGGAGGGGCTCCTCGGGGGGCTCTGGGGCCTCTGTGCTGGGCTCCGTGGGGCTGGGGGTCTCTTCCACAACCTCCCGAGGGTCTGAGAAAAGAGATTGGGGGCAGAGGCTTAGATGGCGACTTGCTTTGACGTCTGCTGATATCAACAGAGACAACCAGCGAAACATCCAGTGAAACACTCCTCAAGCTGCAGACCTGGAGGCTCACGCAGCCTCTGGGTGCAGCATTCGGTGACTCCACGCAGGGGAGACCGAGACACGCCCGACCCCATGACATACTGGCTGGCAGGCACCATGAACCTTCAGAAGGCAATTCGGACATGCATATCGGGAGCCAAAATACTGCTCATTTCCTTTGAACCAATAATCTCATTTCTGGGCAGCTATCCTAAGAAAATTATTAAAAAGCAGGAAAAGTTGTATCACGGGAGTTTGGGATTATTCATGACAGCAAGATGTGTCAGGACTCCAAAGGAACCACAGAAGAAGATTAATTTTGTTATGGCACTTTCACCATGAAGCATCAAATGACCATTAAAATGATGATTAATGATGGTTGTGTAGCCGCAGGATAAAAGCTCTAAGTATAACTTAGGTACAAAAGAAGTTAAGAGCCAAGAATTACATGACCACTCTGCAACCTGAAAACATGCAGGCATGGAAACCACAGAGTATTACACACATTGTTATGAATGGTGGTTCTTGGGTCAGAAAGTGGTCCGATGAGAGATTGTATCCCCTACTTTCCAAACTTTCCATCATGTTGCTCTATGCTTTTCAGAGAAAAATACAGACTTAAAAAGAAACTCTGGATTATAAAAATTAGTAGTCCGGTGGTGGATGTGGAGTAGGGACATGGGTCCCTCTGTGCTTTTTGCATATGCTTGTGCTTTGCATGATAGGGGGCCCTCTGTCTGAAGTGTCTTCAGGAGGGGAGAGTGAACCTCACAGAGACAGTTGACTCACCCCACAAAAGATGGACTCTCGGGAGCTGGGTTCTCCCACGTGCAGAGGAACCCTGGTGACATAGTGTCACCAGGCATAAGACTCCAGCTGACAGTGACTTAGAAAAGCCACCCTGACTACAAGTGGGGAATTTAATTCCCCTTGGGGATTTTTTTTTCTTCATTTTTTAAAGACTAGAAATTGTAACTTTTTCATAATCATCAATGAAATAAATTGCAAGAATGATGAGCGGAAAAGATGGAAGGAATACAAAAGAGGAGACGATGTATTGAAAAAAAATTTTCCTGATTATGAAAGAAAAACTGCTTGTCACTTAAGAAGATGTAAATGACACAGAACAGAACAAAATGGGGGGAAAAGCACAATGGGAAAAATAAAAGCAAAATGGGAAAAATATTCTATTGTGTCCCACAAGTCGTGCATCCCGCGGGATGTTTCCTTCCAGTTGTCTTACTATGCAAGTTATTTTCAAGTGGTTTTGATTAGCCTCCTTACAAACATTGTAAACTCTTATTTCATTGTAAAGTATAAAGTAATTGTCTTATGTTTAAACGTTTCAATGATGCCATAATTGGTCATTTTACAGATTGTTGTCTAATTACTTAATCATCTCAGTGTGGTTAGATGTTGGGTTGTTTCTTTCATTCTTTTCTTTCCCCCTGTAACAAAGAGTGCTGTGATTTGTGATTAAGATGGAAAGAAAATTCTAGTGAAGTCAAGCTTGGTCTGAGCCTGACACATTTCACCCTTCAAGGCAGCCAGTGACTGACCATCAGAAGAGGTCATGCTACTGTGGACAATGAGGCTGTGGATTGATAATGGCCAGACCGCTACACACGGGTCATGGCCCAGGGCCGTGGAGGAATAGCATAAAAAGGGTTCAAGGTCTGGTGAAATAACAGAACAGTCAACCAGGTCACCATGAGGAAAAGGTTTTTCCACCCCGGAGACCCCTGAGCCCTGCCCTCACTCACCGGTCATGCCCACGGTGGACGCGGGGCCCATGCGCCGCCCCCCGTGCAGGCCATACAGGTTCATCTTGTACTTGCGTCCGGGCTCCAGGCCCCCAACGGTCACCTCAGTCTCCTCGCCCCCGACACGCACCACCTGGGGCCCGTCCCTGCCCTTGTACTGGACGGTGAAGGAGTCGAAGTGGCCCTGGGGGATGGTCCAGGAGAGGCTCAGCGAGTCCGGGGAGGATCCTGTCACCGTCAGCTCCCCCAGGAGGGGCTCCTCGGGGGGCTCCGGGGCCTCTGTGCTGGGTTCTGTGGGGCTGGGGGTCTCCTCCACCTCTGTGGGGCTGGGGGTCTCTTCCTCTGCAGCTGAGAAGGAGGGACACACAGAGGGTGAGGCAGGGTCCCCAGGAGACGTCCTTAGTCTCCTCCTAAGCCTTGGCTTTGACTCCGGGCCCTGAAGTCAGTTCAGAGGAGCTGGTCCTTGGGGCTGGGTGGTCCTGCTTGGTCCACACCTCACAGACATGCCCGGAGTCTCTGGGGTCAGCTGTGGGGACCAGGACCGCCACCAGCATGGCTCACAGAAGCCCTTCTCTGCCCAGGAGGACACACAAAGGTCACCACGGCTCAGCCTCAAGGAGGGTGGCCTCCCGCACCCCACTCCCCCATCACCTGAGGGGGTGATCTCCCCACTAGGTCCCATCCTGGGGCTTCCACCGTCCACTCACTGGTCACCCCGATGACAGAGATGGGGCCCACACGCTGGCGGTCGTGGAAGCCGTACAGGTTCATCTTGTACTTGTAGTCTGGCTCCAGGCCCGAGATGGTGACCCCGTCCTCGTCCCCGGGCACCCTCACCGCCTTGGGCTGCCCGTCCCCATTCTTGTACTGGATCAGGAAGTGGTCGAATTGGCCCTCGGGGACGGTCCAGGAGAGGCTCAGGGAGTCGGGGGTGGCGTCCGTCACAGTCACCTCCCCCAGGCGGGGCTTGATCGGAGGCTCAGGAGCTACAGTGGGCAGGTCTGTTGGGGCTGGGGTCATTTCTTGGTCTTTTTCTGAGGCTGGATCAGGAGACAAAGAGAATAGTGACATGCTTCCTGAGCTCCCTCCTAACAGGATGGATTCTGGGATTTCTTCGACACACCAGGGCCCTGAAGCTGGGACGCCAGTGCCCCAGGGTTAAGACGTCATTTCCCTAGTTTACATGTTCAGCTTCCAAGGGCAGGGCACACACTGCGGAGATGTCAAAATGGTACGGCGGGATGCCGCTGACCTCAGCATGTGCAGCATGGAACCTGCAGGAGCTGCTGAGCGAATTCAGTTAGTGGGCCAGGACTCATGCTTTGTAACAGCACCACGTCTAGCAGACACGTCGCGTCAGGAGGTGCCTGTGCTCAGGTTCCTAAGTATTTTCCTTTAATACCTCTTCCGGTTTAGAAGGCTTTTCTGAGCACTTGAGAATCTAATTTAGATTCCACAGTTGACAGCAGAGATGAGACCACAGGAAATCAGATCATCTTTGCATTTGGGTTGCTTGGGGGCCTCGTATTAATTCTCTTGCCAGTTTATGGCAGGGACGACCCATCACGCCCACAGATTTCTTTTGTCTTTCCTGTTCTGCATAGAGTTTTATTCTGGTTTAATAGCTGAATTATGAAATCATCGTGTTTCAGATCTCCATTGTGTTTGGGAACCAGGTTTTAAGCACGTCGCAGGTAATAGCTATAAAGGAACTTAACAAAAGCAACCAACTGCCAAGATAAGGCGTAATTAATGAAGAGAAAATATCTTGTTTAGTTGCACATATGACTAATATGAGGGCTTCCCTCATAGTTCAGTCAGTAAAGAATCTGCCTGCAATGCAGGAGAGCTGGGTTCGATTCCTAGGTCAGGAATCTTCCTCTGGAGAAGGAAATGGCAACCCACTCCAGTATTCTCACCTGGAGAATCCCATGGACAGAGGAGCCTGGTGGGCTCCAGCCCATGGGATCACAAGAGTCGGACACAACTTAGCCACTAAGCCAGCATGACTAGTGTTAACCACTGAAGTAACAGTATCCATGATAGCAGGGTTCCGTGTTGACATAGAATCCATGTGTATCAGTATCAAATACAATTTTACCCAGTGAAATCAATAATAATTATGAGAATTCACCCAAGGGTTTTTAGTAACTAATTTTCTTCCTCAAGAGGAGGAGCCGTAGTTACCAAACACTGTGGGTGAGCCAAGCCACGCCCACGCTGCCAGACAGGTAGGGTATTCTTTCTGCAAGGATGCCGAAAGGGAGGCACAGAGAGGCTGAGTGACTCTCTCGAAGTCACACAGCTCTGAAGGGCCGAGAATAGGCCAGCCTCAGGTCTGCCTGAGTCTATTATTTCCTTGGTATCTTCCCTCTTCAAGGACTCAAAAAGTGTAAAGGGTGAGACAGCTAAAGTGACACTAGGCTTGGAGTGAAGACAGGCACAGAACCACTCCCAGGAGCTTGGGAGGCTCAGGCTCAAGAGCAGCAGGAGAAAAACATGAGTACTGGCAGTTAAAGGGAAACTGAGCCCAGCTCAGGGCCAGTGTCCTACTGCACACTCACCAGTTAAGCCGACAGTGGAGACGGGGCCCACGCGCTGGCGATCGTGGAAGCCGTACAGATTCATCTTGTACTTGTGGTCTGGCTCCAGGCCCGAGATGGTGACCCCGTCCTCATCCCCGGGCACCCTCACCGCCTTGGGCTGCCCGTCCCCATTCTTGTATTGGACTAAGAAGTGGTCGAACTGGCCCTCGGGGATGGTCCAGGAGAGGCTCAGGGAGTCGGGGGTGGCGTCTGTCACAGTCAGCTCCCCTAGCTGTGGCTTCAAAGGAGGGCTAGCAGGGGGCTCCTCTTCTGGGGCTGGAGAGAGAGGCAAACAGAATCGTTCCTGCTGAGGCCCTGCTCTCCTGGGTTCAGGCCAGAAAGTGGGCCAGCTCTGTGGGCCTGACTTCAGATCCAGCTGTACCTATGGCCATCACAATCTCTTTGTGGCCTCCTTATGGTCCATCCAATGTGCCAAGTGGCCTCTTGCCTCGATGCCTGAATGTTCTTTCCCCAGATGTCTGCATGACTCATGTTCACACCTCCTTTACGTCTTCATTCAAACGTCAACTTCTCTCTAGGGCTTTTCCTGCCCACCCTATTAAAAATCCCAGTTCTCCCAATTGCAGCCTATCTTTCTTAACTGGATCTGATTCCAGCAAAAAAATTGCAAAAGAATAATTAGGACACCATCAGGAAGGTGAGTGCTCAGTCATGTTCAACTCTTTGGGACCCCATGGACTGTGATGCAGCCTGCCAGGCTCCTCTGTCCGTGTGGATTCTCCAGGCAACAATACTGGAGTAGGTTGCCATGCCCTCCTCCAGGGGGTCTTCCTAACCCAGGGATCGAACCTAGATCTTCTGCACTGCAGGTGGATTCTTTACCATCTGAGCCACCAGGGAATCAGGAAACTAGTAATACCTGAATATCTGGTTTTTAAAGGCGCAATCACTGTGTCATGGTTACTTTTAAGTGGTCTTTTTGAAAAGAGCAGTACACTTAAATATGTAATGATGAAGTAAAGAGTGTATAGAATACGTTTTAAAATATTACAGCAGTGTATCCATATAATGGAGTATTACTTGACTATAAAGGAATGAAGTACTGCTACATGCTACAACACAGATCAACCACAAAAACGTGCTAAAATGTGGTAAAAGAAGTCAGACATGAAAGAGCAGGTATTGTGTGATTCCAGTTATATGATGTGTCCGGAAAAGGCAAATCTACAGAGGCAGAAAGTAGATTTGTGGGGATCGGAAATGGGCGTGAAAATGGGTCTGGACACCAGATTTCATCTCAATGTGGTGGAAAAGTTCCAAAATTATTAATAGATAGTGATCATGGTCAGAGAAGGCAATGGCACCCCACTCCAGTACTCTTGCCTGGAAAATCCCATGGGCGGAGGAGCCTGGCAGGCTGCAATCCATGGGGCTGCACAGAGTTGGACACGACTGAAGTGACTTAGCAGTAGCAGCAGTGATGATGGTTGTACAACTCTGTAAATACACTAAAATTGATATGCTATGTGCTTAAAACAGGTGAATTCTATGGTGTGTAAAGTATACCTCAATGAAGCTGTTAATAAAGAAAACATTCTAGGACTTCCTAGTGGTTAAGAATCTGCCTGCCCACACAGGGGACATGGGTTCAATCCCTGCTCCGGGAAGATCCCACATGGCGCAGAGCAATGAACTTCTTGCGCCACAATTACTGCCCCTGCACTCTAGAGCCTTCCAGTCATAACTACTGAACCCCACGGCACCTACAGCCTGAGCTCTGCAACAAGAGAAGCCGCTGCAACAAGAAGCCCCTGTACCACAACAAAGAGTAGCCCTTGCTCGCCACAACTAGACAAAACCTGTGTGTAGCAGTGAAGACCCACCACTGCCAAAAATAAAATACATTAAAAAAAAAAAGAAGAAAGATGATTTTCTAGTTGAGGAGGGTGGGAAGTGTGATGGGGTCTGGATGAGCTAGACTGACCAAGAGGTACTTTTTGGTTGAAGCAGGGTGATTGACACATAGGAATTCATTATGTTATTCTTTCCCTTTGGGTATATGTCTGAAATTTTATATAATAAATACTTGTCGAGATTTACTATTTCATGGCATTTGTCCCAACACCCCAAAAGAGTTCTTTTCAGAGTTTCCGTGCAAGGCAGAGAGCCACAGACAGGTCATGAAGCTTGGAGGCCTCAGTCCCCAACAGCCTCTCAAGGGCAAGCACTTCCCTGGGACTCCCTCTTCCTGCCCCTAGATCACTTCTGAAGTGCTGAATGGATAAGGAATGAACTAGAGATTTGGGGGTTTTAGGGTCTTCAGTGGAAGACACTCGAGAGGCTCTACTATGAGACCTTTCCTGAGACCTCACTCCAAGCCCCACCCTTACTCACCGGTCACGCCCACGGTGGACGCGGGGCCCACGCGTCGCCCCCCGTGCAGGCCGTACAGGTTCATCTTGTACTTGCGTCCGGGCTCCAGGCCCCCAACGGTCACCTCAGTCTCCTCGCCCCTGACACGCACTACCTGGGGCCCGTCCCCGCCCTTGTACTGGACGGTGAAGGAGTCGAAGTGGCCCTGGGGGACGGTCCAGGAGAGGCTCAGCGAGTCTGGGGAGGATCCCGTCACCGTCAGCTCCCCCAGGAGGGGCTCCTCAGGGGTCTCTGGGGCCTCTGTGCTGGGCTCCGTGGGGCTGGGGGTCTCTTCCACCTCTGTGGGGCTGGGGGTCTCCTCCATCTCTGTGGGGCTGGGGGTCTCTTCCTCTGTAGCTATGAAGAAAGGACACACAGAGGGTGAGTCAGGGTCCCCAGGAGATGTCCTTGGGTCTCCTCCTAAGCCATGGTCCCCACTGGGGACCCTGAGGTCAGTTCAGAGAAGCCTAAGGAGGCTGGTGGTCCTGCTCGGTCCACACCTCACTGACATGCCCGGAGTCTCTGGGGTCAGCTGTGGGGACCAGGGCCACCACCAGCATGGCTCACGGAGGCCCTTCTCTGCCCAGGAGGACACACAAAGGTCACCATGGCTCAGGCTTGAGGAGAGGGGCCTCCCGCACCCCACTCCCCCATCACCTGAGGGGGTGATCTCCCCACTAGGTCCCTTCCTGGGGCTTCCACCATCCACTCACTGGTCACCCCGATGACAGAGACAGGGCCCACGCGCTGGCGGTCGTGGAAGCCATACAGGTTCATCTTGTACTTGTGGTCTGGCTCCAGGCCCGAGATGGTGACCTCATTGTCATGCCCCGGCACCCTCACCACCTTCGGCTGCCCGTCCCCGTTCTTGTACTGGACGGTGAAGGAGTCAAAATGGCCCTGGGGGACGGTCCAGGAGAGGCTCAGCGAGTCCGGGGAGGATCCTGTCACCGTTAGCTCCTCCAGGAGGGGCTCCTTGGGGGGCTCCGGGGCCTCTGTGCTGGGTTCTGTGGGGCTGGGGGTCTCCTCTTCTGCAGCTGAGAAGGAGGGACACACAGAGGGTGAGGCAGGGTCCCCAGGAAACGTTCTTAGTTCTCCTCCTAAGCCTTGGCTTCAACTCCAGGCCCTGAGGTCAGTTCAGAGAAGCCTAAGGAGGCTGGTGGTCCTGCTTGGTCTACACCTCACAGACATGCCCGGAGTCTCTGGGGTCAGTTGTGGGGACCAGGACCACTGGCAGCATGGCTCACAGAGGCCCTTCTCTGCCCAGGAGGACACACAAAGGTCACCACGGCTCAGCCTCGAGGAGAGGGGCCTCCCATACCCGACTCCCCCATCACCTGAGGGGGTGATCTCCCCACTAGGTCCCATCCTGGGGCTTCCACTGTCCACTCACTGGTCACCCCGATGACAGAGATGGGGCCCACGCGCTGGCGGTCGTGGAAGCCGTACAGGTTCATCTTGTACTTGTAGTCTGGCTCCAGGCCCGAGATGGTGACCTCGTCCTCATCCCCAGGGACCCTCACTGCCTTGGGTTGCCCGTCCCCGTTCTTGAACTGGATCAGGAAGTGGTCAAACTGGCCCTCAGGGATGGTCCAGGAGAGGCTCAGGGAGTCGGGGGTGGCATCCTTCACCGCCAGCTCCCCGAGGCGGGGCTTGATGGGAGGCTCAGGGAACGCGGTGGACGGGGTTTGGGTGGTAGAGAGAGATTCTGAAGGTTCATCATCCTCCTCTCTTGGGGCTGAACACAGACATGGAGAGAACAGGGCCTGAGAGAAGGGCACAGAGGCCATGGGGCCTCGGCCTCCTCTGGGCCCTCATGGCCCCCTGGTAGAAGCTAAGTGGGCAGAGCTCTTTTGCTCACCTGTCATGGCCTCGATGTGGGCAGGACCAACAGGTTGCCCGTCGTGGAAACCGTACAGGCTCACCAGATATCTGTGGTCAGATTCCAGGTCGGAGATGGTGATGTCATGCTGGTTGCCCTCTACATTAACTTCTTGAAGTTGCCCATCCTCGTCTGTGTATTGGACCTTGAAGGAGTCAAATTCTCCCTCAGTTGCCATCCAGGAGAGATGCAGGCTGTGTGGGGTGGCCTCCTCCAGAGTCACCTCCCCCAGACGGGGCTCAGATGCTGGAGGACTAAAGGTTGCAGGCTCTGCTTCGATTTCTTCCCTGGGAGCTGGTTCTGAGAGACAGGTAGAGAGGGGTGAGTGGTCTGTGGCTGCACCAAGACTCTCCAAGAGGATGGATGGAGGGAAGGAGGAAAGGACAACAGATCAGTAATAAAAAGGACCAACTACTGATACCCAGAGACGAACTTCAAAAGCATCGTGCTAAGTTCAGGAAAAACACACAAAAAACTATGTACTGTATGAGTCTGTTAAGCCAAACACTTAAAAAGGCAAAACTATAATGACAGAAAGCAATTAGTGGTTGCCAGAAGCGGGGATCGGGGAAACTGACAGCCAAGGAGCATGGGGAAACCTCTAGAGTCAATGTTCTCTATCTTTGTTGTGGTAATGGTCATGACTTAGACCAACAGTCATGACCATCCACCCAAACTCACTCAATTATGCTCTTAAAATGGGTGAATTTTATCGTATGTAAACTATGCCTCTATGAAGCTGACCTCTCCCCCCAAAAGAAGGGGTACAGGAAGCTCAGAAATCCTGACTCCATCAGACCAGGAGAGCCAGGTGGGAAGGAGGGACAGCGAATTCCCCCAGCTGAACTCACCGGTCACGGCGATGGCGGAGATGGGACCCACTCGCTTGTCCCTGGACAGCCCGTAGAGCAGCAGCTTGTACCTGCGGGCAGGATCCAGGCCCGAGACACTGACCTCCCTGTGGCTGCCCTCCACGGGCACCAC
This sequence comes from Capra hircus, assembly GCF_001704415.2. NCBI lineage: Eukaryota > Metazoa > Chordata > Mammalia > Artiodactyla > Bovidae > Capra > Capra hircus. The sequence continues at coordinate 22,648,311 of NC_030830.1, forward strand.
CTGGGGTTGCCCGTCTCTGTCCCTGTACTGGATCACAAAGGAGTCGAAGTGGCCCTCGGGGACTGTCCATGAGAGGCCCACGGAATCTGATGTCACACTGGTCACCTGCAGCTCCTCCCCCAGACGTGGTTTTGAAGGACTCTTTGTTCCAGCCTCAGCCACAGCTCTGCGGGTCTCTGAGATGGAAACACAGAGGGGAAATGGTTGTTTCTGGAAGGCTGGGTGACCCTGCAAGGAAGGACTGAGAGATCCAAAGACAGGATTGAGCTGTGGCTGTGCCCTGCAGGGCTGGGTCTTCAGGCTTGTGCAAGGAGATGGGCCGGATTCCAGCCAGACAACCAGAGCCAAACAGCAACCATGTTGGACAGCCACCACAAGTGGCCACAGTGACTCTCCCCAGGGGCCCTCCAGATCAGAGACACCTCCCGAAGGGGCTGCCCTCACCTGTGGTGCCCTCGGCAGTGAGGGGGCCATGGCGCCTCTTGCCCAGGAGGCCGTAGACTAGGAATCTGTACTTGCGGCCGGAGTCCAGAGGGCTGATGGTGACCGAGCGTTCGTGGCCCTCCACGGACACCACGTGAGGCCCATCCCTGTCCTTGAACTGGACCACAAAGGAGTCGAAGTGGCCCTCAGGGACCGTCCAGGAGAGGTGCAGTGAGTCTGGGGTGGGGTCTGTCACCCACAGCTCCCCAAGGCGGGGTGGGGCTCCTGGGCTGGCGTCACCTCGGCCGACTGACAGAGAGGAAAGTTTCTGGTGTTTATTTTTTTTTCCAAAATGACTCCTTGACTGCCTCCCTCTGGAGTTGGAAAAATCTAGAACTGCCCAAATGATCAGTGCTGCCCCCAGATATTTCCATCACCATCACATGCCCGCCAGCATCCTCATCTGGCCATGCCTCTGTTCTTTAACCAGCGCAGGGAGCAGCTTCTGTCCTGGGAGAGGTGATTCCCTAGTTTCCTATTTATCTTATTCCACTTGTTATCCGGACTCTGATAGAGACCATTTCCTTGGCAGGGTGCAGCTTATCACAGGCTTCATCTGCTTGTTTCTTTAACCAAGGAATCCACTGTTTGTGATTTGACTGTTCTTTGGGAAAATCCAAGGGTCCTGGGGACATCAGAGGGGGGTACAGGTCCCTAGGGGCAGACAGCTGGTTGGGGAGGTAGGATATTATGACGACGGTGACCCTCCTAGGACCTGATGGAGGAGTTGGGACTGCTTTTGTGTGAGGAGAGGTACAAGGAGAAGAAGAATGCTCAGACAGGAGAAGGATCTGGTGTCTGCCCAAGAAGCCATCCCGGGGCCTGAGAAGGAGCTGGCCTTCTGCCTTCCTGGACAGCGAGGACGCTGACGGCATTGTTATTGTGAGAGTTCTCTGGCAACTGGGAACCCCCAGGGGCAGGGGAGGGCCTGGATCAAAATCCAGGAAAGGGGCATAGCTGGGCTGGGCCCGACTGGGCTGGACTGGGCAGCCAGTCTTGGGTTCTTCTGGTGTTTCTGAGCTCCAGGAAGAGGGCAGGGGCGGAAAGCGGTCCCTCTGGAGAGGCAGATAAGGGACCCAGCGTGCCTGGGCCGGTAGGGCGGGAAACCAGGGTTGAGGGTCAGTGGAAAACGCTCTCTCAGGAGGTGATGGCTACACAAGGCTGAGACTTGGATGTGGAACAGCTCTGGCCTCCCGCCCTTGCTTCCCAGTCCTGCTTCCACCTTCCAGGAAGGGTCCTGGAGGAGCCTCCCTCATTGAACGGAAGTAAGAATTATGAGAAGAGGTGAAAGTCAGCAGGGGGAACTGATCCAGGAACCCACTCCATTTTCTTGGTTCCCATCTGACTGGGAAGGGAGAAGGCAGCAGGGCTTTTCAAATAAAAGGAAGAGGTGGATGAAAGGGAGACAGGCGGAAAGGAGAGGTGTTCAGGCAGCGGGAAGAAGGACGGCGGGGCTGGGACCTCGGCTTCATGGGGGTCCCGCTCACCTGTCTTTGCCTCCACAGAGACTGCGCTGCGGCGTTTCCCATCTTGGATCCCGAAGAGCAGGAACTTGTATTTCCTACTGGGCTCCAGGCCGGGGACGGTGACCTCGCGCTGGTCAGCGGCCACAGGCACCACCTGGGGCTGCCCGTCCCTGTCCTTGTACTGGACCAAGAAGGAGTCGAATTCGCCCTCGGGGACAGTCCAGGAGAGGCCCACAGAGTCCGGGGTCACGTCCGTCACCGTCAGCTCCCCCAGGCGTGGCTCCACGGGGGGCTCTGTGACTGGGGCTGGAGGGACAGGAGCTAGGATCCAGGGAGACAGAGAACATGGCTGAGATCTCTGGCGGGAGAACTCCCCCCTCGCAGGGCTCCTGGGCTCCGAGGGCCTCCAGGGGGTGTTGAACTGAGACAGGGAGCAGTTACATCTCTATTTTCACTGGCCTCACTTCCTTCAATGATGCATATAGGAAACCAATACGGTGGTACTACCAGTGCTCATGACTGTCACCAATAGGAATCACAGATGCTGTCACATCAGCTTAGAATTACTGCAGAAACTCCAAAACACTCTACACTCATCACTGCTTCTAAATAGGTTATTAAACAGGCCACAAGTTTCTTGCTAATGAACTAACAGTGAAGTTCCTGTATTGCTAAATCATAAATTCGAATTTTAAAATACCTTTGATAATTGGATATCAATAGAATCGGTATGGTATGGTAAAATCCTATGCATTCTACTTCATAGATTTTAAGACATTGCTCTGAAAGGGGTTCACTGGTTTCATAGACACCACAGCAGAGAAATGGTAGTGGCCTGTCCCCAGAAGGCATGAGCAGCGGGACACGCCAGGAGCAGGAGATGCTGGGAGCGGAGAGCAAGGGCCACCTCCCTGAGGAAGGAAGACTCTGGGTTGGCCAGAAGGGAACACAGCTCAGGCCAGGGGGGTCGAGGGCCTCTGAGAAAAGATTCGAGGGATGTGTGTTGTTTAACCCCAGTGAAAAAGGGCAGCAGGGGGAGGTGGTAGCTGGTCCAAGTCACAGCGGGATTGTGAAGAGAGGGGAGGAAACAGCTGTGGATGATCAGAGAGATAGCGTCTGGCTGGACCTGGTCGGAGGGGAGGAAGACAATCCTGCCTGGGGGAGGAGGCAGAGCAGAGATAGAGACTGGAAGACAGGGAAGGTTCCCGCTCCCAAGAGGATCCCTGGGGTCAGGGAACAGACCACATGCCTGTGACTGGCGAGGATCTGAGCGAGACGCTGGGGAGGTGAGGTGGCCCCGGGTGACCAGGGATGGGGACTGCCTTGACCCGCCCTCACTCACCGGTCAGGGCCACCACGGAGAGGGGGCCCACGCGCTGCCCACCATGTAGCCCGTACATATTCATCCTGTATTTGTGCTCAGGCTCTAGCCCGGAGACAGTGGCCTCTCGCTGGTCTGCGGCCACAGGGACCACGTGGGGTTGCCCGTCCCTGTCCTTATACTGGATCACGAAAGAGTCAAACTGGCCCTCCGGGACTGTCCACACGAGGCCCACGGAGTTGGGGGTCACATCTGTCACTGTCAGCTCCCCGAGACGCGGTTCCTTGGGGCGCTCGGTAGCCGGAGGAGTCTCTTCTGCTTGTGGAGCTGAGACAAAAATGGGGGAGGCTGTCAGGAAAAGCCCCTCTTCCCTTTGGTAGCAATTATCTGCGTTGTTGTGGTGGTGCCCATGGGGTGGTTCTGATGTAAGACTACACTGATTGGCAACGTCTGTCTGGCCGACAAGGCTTCACTAAGTGCCTGCCAGAATCTGGGGCTGTGTTCGGTGGGGAGGGGTGTCAGTCACCACCAAGACCCTGGGAAAGTGGCTGAAGGCCCATCTGCCCATCTCTGGCTCCAAGTCCTCCAGCCAGACCTCCCAGCTGACCCCCAGACTTGGGTGTGCTCAGCATCTGCCTTGAGTGCCTAACTGATCCCCAATTCCAGTCCAAAGCCGAGTTCAGGGGCTTTCCCCTGCAACTCCTGTTCCTTCCACAGCCTTCCCACCTCATCAAAACCACCGCTTCACTGTCAGAGTCATCCCTGAGTCCTCTTCTCCACCTCATGGCCGGCCTGCGAGTAAGTCCTGTCCGCACTGCTCTCAGAAGCTGACTCCCCTACTTCTTAAGTCCACCACCACCCCCTCTAAGTTGGAAAAGGAAATGGCAACCTCCTCCAGTATTCTTGCCTGGAGAATCTCATGGACAGAGGAACCTGGCAGGATACAGTCCATGGGGTTGCAAAGAGTCGGACAGGACTGAGCGACTACCACTCACCTCCTTTAAGCACACGGCTCTTACTGGATTATAGCACAGTCTCCTAAATCCCCCCCTTCTCCCCTCTTCACTGTGTTCCCCACTGTTAGCACATTAGTCAAAGCCTGTTCCCACCATGGCTTCCATCTCACTTAGAGCAAAAAGCCAAGTCCGTACAGTGACCTCCCTCTGAGGCCCCACATGTTTACCTCTCACACCACCCTCCTCATTCCAAAACAATCCTCGCTGGTCCTCAGACATTCCCTCTGCCCGGAAGCTCTTCCCCAGAGGCCTACGTGGCTTGTCCTCTCCCTCCGGCAGGTCCTTCTTCAGAGAGTCCCTTTCCAGCCCGCTTCCCACCCACTCACCATCTCGCCTACTGGGCTTTGCTTTTCTCCCCAGCTCTTGTCACTGGCTCACACACAGTCCTACAGACATATTTGTGAAATTTGGCGCCTGTCTCCTCTGATAGAATGTGAGCTCCCAGGAGGAGCCTTGCCTTGTTCCCTACTGTGTTCCCAGCACCAGCACCCCGTGGGTGCTCCACAAAGGTCTGTTAAATTAATGAGTGGTATGCACATCTGGGAGAGGCTGAGCTCAGGACCTGCTAGTCCCCATTGCCCCAGAGTGAGCTGAGTGTGGGAGGCACTGCTTATTAGGACCAGCCTGGAAAGTGGTCCCAAGAGGCAAGTAGCAGAGGGGTGGCTAGGTGGGTGGGTTCCCAAGATCCTGTTTCTCAGGTTCCTGTGGGAGGATAAGATTAGGCTCTGTACTCATAAAACCTGCTTTCAGAATGGGCTGGTGGGCTTCCCTGGTGGCTCAGTGGTAAAGAATCCACTTGCCAGTGCTGGAGGATCGTGCATGCTGCAGAGCAGCTAGGCCAATGCACCACAAGTATGGAGCCTGTGTCTAGAGCCCTGGAGACACAAGCACTGAGCCCTCGAGCCACAGCTCCTGAAGCCGGCATGCCTAGAGCCCGTGCTCCTCAACAAGAGAAGCCACTGCAATGGGAAGCCCATGCACCGCAACCAGAGAAAAGCCTGTGAAGCAATGAAGACCCAGAGCAGTTAAAAATAAGTAAATAGACTTGAAAGGGGGAGGGCGGCTGGCATGGGAATCCCCTGGTGGTTCTTGGTTAGGGCTTGATGCTTCCACTGTAGGGGGCATGGGTTCAATCCCTGATCCTAAAATCCTATAAGCCATGCAGCTTGACCAAAAAAAAAATTTTTTTTAATTAAAGTAAAAAGTAAAAATGGGCTGGTGATGAGGCCTCAGGAGGACAGAAGCAAGTCTGAGTGGGAAGGGCAGGGATGGAGGCAGCTGAAGGCGGGAGGGAGTAACCACCATGTACTGAGCTTCTCCCAGGTCCAGGAGCCAGGCCAGGCATTGTGTTTCATTTAATTTGCGTCCCAACTCTGCTGTTCCTGTAGCTTCCATTTCCTGCTTGCTTTCACCCTCTCTGCACTTCTTTCCACGAGAGAGAAACTGTCCTCACCATCAAGCCTTATCCTTGGTGCTCTGGCTCAACTGGGGGAGGTGGAATGACAACTACTCGTGAATACTGCAGACCCCATGCTGCATTTGGTAAAATCCTTTCCCAATTTAGTAATGTTTCTAAAGCTGCACGTTAGTTCTTCTCCTAGCAACGGCTCAGCACGTGCTGTGTGCCAGGCATAGTCCCTCGGTCAGCTCAGCGGGCTCCAGCTGCCCATTGCCTTCCTGCTTGGATAATGAGCTCCATCGCACAGTTTAGAACTGAGAAGCCAGGAATGGAAAGCAGTTTCTTTGATTCCAAGACTCAACTGTCCTCCACTGCACTGCCTCAGTCAGTGCCTGACATAGTCCGTCCTTACCTGGGAACCGGGCTTCCCAAGTGGAGCTAGTGGTAAAGAACCCGCCTGCAATGCAGGTGGCATAAGAGACGCAGGTTTGATCCCTGGGTGGAGAAGATCCCCTGAAGGAGGGCATGGCAACCCACTCCAATATTCTTGTCTGGAGAATCCCATGGACAGAGGAGAGCATGCACCCACGTGCCCAGGGACCAGTGTGGCTGCCCCAGAGAGACAAATGGACATAGGGTGACCCCAGGAGAAACCTCGGCCACATGTCCTAGGCCTGACACAAGCCTCCACCTTTCTACTTCAGGCCCACAGGACAGTAACCCACTGAGGCTTACCCCTCTCCCTACTCTCTGTACTGACTGAAGAAAGAAAAGAAATCAGGGGTGAAAGACTCTGGACACTAAGCCAACCAAGTCCCTTTGAGAAATACAGAAACCATGTTCCGGAAACATGTTTCTCTGCTTTTAAAAATCTTTCCCTTTAGAATAAAAGTTGCTTTTGAAAAATCTGTGTCTTTGTTTCAGTGAACAAAGGAGAAAAGAAATGCCTTGTCCCTGGGGCCAAGCTGGGCAGACCAGCAGGAGGGTCACAGAGGCCTGTCTGGGGCCTGGGCCTGGCCCTGGGGCTCTGCAGAGTGAGTGCCCAGGGGGGTCCTCTGTGGTGGCTGAGGGGCCCTGTGCCTGGGTGGAGGGACAGTCTTCCTTGCTGTAATCACTCACCGGATGAGTCATAAAGGAAGTTTCCAGCGGCCCTGGTGAAGAGGCCAATGTCTCATGCACATTCTAAAAAAGCTGAACCAGCCAAAGGGGACAGAGCAGACCCCAGGGTAAGGCCAAATGTAATCATCGTAGTGGCCAACACCGCCAGCATGCTTACTCTGAGCCAGGCCTGCGCTAACTCAGTCTCACAACAGTTCTGTGAGGTGGGCATTATTATCCCCATTTTACTGCTGAAGAAACAAACATAGTAAGTTGAAAACTCACTCAAGGTGGTGAAGCTGGTTGTAGCCCAGTCCCCAGTGAGCTGTTCTTTCTAGGTCGTCCCCAAGCAGGGGGTTCCATGGCAACAAGGGAGGGTGACACCACAGGGAGGCTGGGGGCCCCGGACGGGAGGAAAGCAGACAAGGGCCCTGCCCTCACTCACCGGTCACGCCTACGGTGGACGCGGGGCCCACGCGTCGCCCCCCGTGCAGGCCGTACAGGTTCATCTTGTACTTGCGTCCGGGCTCCAGGCCCCCAACGGTCACCTCAGTCTCCTCGCCCCCGACACGCACCACCTGGGGCCCGTCCCCGCCCTTGTACTGGATGGTGAAGGAGTCGAAGTAGCCCTGGGGGACGGTCCAGGAGAGGCTCAGCGAGTCCGGGGAGGATCCCGTCACCGTCAGCTCCCCCAGGAGGGGCTCCTCGGGGGGCTCTGGGGCCTCTGTGCTGGGTTCTGTGGGGCTGGGGGTCTCTTCCACCTCTGTGGGGCTGGGGGTCTCCTCCATCTCTGTGGGGCTGGGGGTCTCTTCCTCTGTAGCTGAGAAGAAAGGATACACAGAGGGTGAGTCAGGGTCCCCAGGAGATGTCCTTGGATCTCCTCCTAAGCCATGGTCCCCACTGGGGACCCTGAGGTCAGTTCAGAGAAGCCTAAGGAGGCTGGTGGTCCTGCTCGGTCCACACCTCACAGACATGCCTGGAGTCCCCGGTGTCAGCTCTGGGGATTGGCCCTGTCACCAGCACAGCTCACGGAGGCCCTTCTCTGCCTAGGAAGACCCACAAAGGTCACCATGGCTCAGCCTCGAGGAGAGGGGCCTCCCACACCCCACTCCCCCATCACCTGAGGGGGTGATCCTCCCCACTAGGTCCCATCCTGGGGCTTCCACCGTCTACTCACTGGTCACCCCGATGACAGAGACGGGGCCCACACGCTGGCGGTCATGGAAGCCGTACAGGTTCATCTTGTACTTGTGGTCTGGCTCCAGGCCCGAGATGGTGACCCCGTCCTCGTTCCCGGGGACCCTCACCACCCTGGGTTGCCCGTCCCCGTCTCTGTACTGGACGGTGAAGGAGTCGAAGTGGCCCTGGGGGACGGTCCAGGAGAGGCTCAGCGAGTCCGGGGAGGATCCCGTCACCATCAGCTCCCCCAGGAGGGGCTTCTTGGGGGGCTCTGGGGCCTCTGTGCTGGGTTCTGTGGGGCTGGGGGTCTCCTCCATCTCTGTGGCACTGGGGGTCTCATCCAGGACTTCCTGGGGGGCTGAGGGAAGAGATAGGCTCTCAGGTGACATGCTTTGCTGGTGACATTAATCCTGACATAAAGTACATTTGGCAAGTATACTCTTCAAGCTGTTGGCTTAGGGGTTCCTGTAGCCTTTGTATTAGCTGTTCAGTGACTCATTGAAGGAGACAGCTCTGAGACAGGTCCCTAAACCCCACCGTGTACTGCTGGCCAATTGCACTGGCTGGGCTCTTGTGTCTGAGAAAGGAGGTAAGGCAGTGTGAGAGGAAACTGAGGAATTCTTCCATACTGTGTTCATGGACTGTGCTGACCACAGGAAAACGAGGGGGCAGCAAGGACTTCTCCCACTTGCAGTTCTCCCTGTCAGTTCCTGCCCCTCCCCAGGGTTGCCCAGCTCCCCTCACCCCACTGACCAGGACAGAAAATGGGATGTGCTCTGGCTAAGACCTCCCTGGGCAGCCCTGTCTCTTCCTCTACTTCAGACAAGAGTAGGGGAAAGGGTATGGGAATGAGGCTGGGGGCTGGGGAGAGCCGTGCTCTTCCCTGGCTCGGGCTAGAATCACAGCCACGAGGGCATCCACCCACCGTCTGCAGTAGCCAGTTCTCTGCTGAGGCTCCATGAGGTGGGGAAGGGAAGCCAGCCCTTCTGTGACCCACTCCCCGGCCCATGGGGGACCACTTTGGGCACAGAAGATAGGGGCTTCCCCTATCTTTTTCCTTCAGTGAGGAAGCAGCAAGCAAGAATGATGACCCAGACAGGGAAGGGGAAGGTGGAAAGGTGGAGAGAAGAGGATACTGGGAAGGGAGAGAGTCGGGGAGAAATGATGGCTTACTCTTCAATAGCAGTTTTGACGTGCTTGGCACTAAGTGCCAGGTGTGTATTAACTCTTTTAATTCTAGTAGCTCTGTGAAGCCATTACCCTTGTTATCCCCGTTTGACAGGTGAGAAAGCTGAGGCCTGGAGAGACTCATTAAGTTGCCCAAGATCCCAAAGCTAGGATTAACATACAGGCAGGTGGCCCTAGAGCCCATACTCCCAGCCACAATGCTACACAGTCAGGAAAATGTGCTGGATGGGGGAGGTTGGGCCCCAGGAGGACTGCAGGGCTGGGGGCTGAAAGCGAGCCCTTTGCCCTGCTTTACTCTGGCTGGGACTCAGCGAGTCAGGGGGGCTGGGGAAATGTGGAATTCGTGGCCCTTGGATTTGCCAGTTCTGAACAGAGCATCAGTGGAGGGAGGGTGTGGGCAGCAGGTAAAAGAAGCTCAGAAAAGACCACAGCCTCAGCCAGGAGAAGGTGGCCAGCAAAGGCTACAAGGAAAGAACCCAGTGGCTGAGGGCATCCAGGGGTAGCACAGCCCGGCGGGGACGGACGATTCTCGGTGCTCAGAATGGTGGAAAAGGGGCCTGTCCTTGGAGGTGGAGAGGCAGAGCCAAGAAAGATGTCAGGGGCTGGCAGCTGGATGCGAAATCCTGGGATGTGGGGAAGGAGACGGTGGAGGCTTTGGCAGAATTGGAACCGAGGAAGAGAAGGTGGAGAGAGGCTCCAAGGGTCTGGGGCCAGGTCCCACTCAGACGGCTGGGGGTTGGTGGGCGAGGGAGGCCTGACTCACCTGTGGTGGCCACCACGGACACGGGCCCCATGCGCTGCCTGCCATGAAGCCCGTAGAGGTTCATCTTATACTTCCGGTCGGGCTCCAGGCCAGGGATGGCGACCTCATTCTCATCTCCCCTGACGGGCACTGCTTGGGGCCGCCCCTGGGCATCCTTGTACTGGACCACGAAGGAGTCGAAAGAGCCCTGGGCCACCGTCCAGGAGAGGCGCAGGGAGTCTGCAGTGGCGCCAGCCACTGTCAGCTCCCCCAGCAGGGGCCGCTCTGGGGGCTCTGGGTGGCGGGACTCCTCTTTCTTCTCTGGGGCTGTAAATAAGGAGGCCCAGGCGGGGCTGAACTGGCAGAACCCCAGCATTGGGGCCTGGGGTTTGGAAGGCTTGTCACACCTGTGGGGGTCTCTACTTGATTAGCATGAGCACTGAACTCTGAGAAGCCTGGCACAGCCAGAGTATGACACACCTTCTGGGCCTCGGGGAGCAGCTGAACAGGATGAAAGGGGCCCAGCAGTGTGGGGGAGGCTGGCTGGCCCTGAGCCCAAAAGTGGGGCCAGGATTCCAAGTCAGCCATCTCGCTGGGAGGCCCCAGCCAGCTCCTGGCTGAGGGCAGGCATGTGGAAGGCTGGGAGCAGTCAGCCTTAGGGGTCAGCCCCCCTGTAAGGCTGGGGGCTTAGGAGGCTGCCACTCACCGGTGGTGCCATCGGCCGTGAGGGGGCCGTGCCGCTTCTTGTTGGCAATCCCAAACAGAGTGAATCTGTACTTGTGGTCAGGGTCCAGTGGGGAGATAATGATGGAGCGCTCGGGTCCTTCCACGGGCACCACCTGTGGCCGGCCGTCCCTGTCCCTGTACTGGACCACGAAGGAGTCAAACTGGCCCTCAGGGACAGTCCAGGAGAGGTGCAGTGAGTCTGGGGTGGGATCAGTCACCCACAGCTTCCCCAGGCGGGGTGGAGTCACTGGGTTGGGATCAGTCTGAGACACTAGGAAGAGGAGGTGGGAGAGAAGGGAGGGACACGGGTCAAAAGAGAAGAAGAAATCCGTCTCCTCCCTGGGAATGCCGTGTGAGACTACGCAGGCTGTTCTCTGCACAAAGGTGCATGGTGAAGACAGCACGGACGCACTGAAATCCAGCCAGCACTCTGCTTGCCAAGCTGTGCGCCCTGGCAAGCGGCTATGCCCACCTAAAAGGACAGGCGGCTCATCTGACGTGGCATGAAAGCACTGTCTTAACTGTTGTTGTTTAGTTGCTAAGCCGTGTCTGACTCTTTGCCACCCCGCGGACTGTAGCCTGCCAGGCTCCCCTGTCCATGGAATTCTCTAGGCAAGAATACTGTAGTGGGTTGCCATGCCCTTCTCCAGGGGATCTTCCCAACCCAAGAATCGAACCTGAACCTCCTGCATTGGCAGGGAGATTCTTTACCGCTGAGTCACCAGGGAAGCCCGCTGTATGGATTAGTGTGGCCCTCACTTATTGTGCAGCCTGGAGAGGGGCTTCAAAGAGTAGGAAGTGCAGTGAGCCTCTTCCACATCTCCACAGCCAGGGAAGTCTTCCAGGACAGCCTCCACTGCTTCCAGACCTAACGACTAGCTGATTTCCTCTCCAAGAGAGGGACGCTTGGTCCTTGGAGCATTTTCATGTGGGAGAGCCCCCCACAACTGCGCTCTGGGCCCCACTTTATCCGCTCCCACTCTCACTCCATCAGATATGCCCTCAGGATTTACGCGAACGCCTCCACTCGGCTGCATCGCCCTCCAGCCTCCGCCCTCTGTCTTCACTCTCCGCTCCAGCCCAGATTCCAGACAGAGATGCTTGTACTCATGTCCTCACCTTCATCGCCCTCCCAACCCAGCCCTGCCCTCCACCGGCAGCTCCCACCAGGGTCAGTGGTGACCTCGCCGTTGCTAAATCCTGTGGACACTCTGCAGCCCTGAGTCACTCTTACGGAATCTGACATGTCTGACCGCGCCCTTCATTTTGGCATTCCTCTCCCCAGTTCCCCCCTCAGGCTGCCCTGCAGACTCCCGATCCTGTGTTCATGCCATGAGTGATGGCCACCTCCAAGGTCCCAGGGGCCATGTCTCTTCTCCCTGCCTCCCCACCCTGGCTTCTGCCCACTGGGACATGCTCCATGCTCAGGGCTTTCCTTTGCTCTCCAGTCCCAGGAGGGCAGCGGGAGAGCGCTCTGGGCCCCTCACATTCTGCCCGAGTGGCCTTGCCCTCTCTGTGCCGCCCCTCTCCTCATCTGTGAAATGAGTATGCCTCACAGGGCTGCTTGTGAGGATTAAGTGTGATCATTCTCTTAGAACATCTTGAACACATCTGACACTTAAATGCTCGAAAGATGTCTGACTAAGTTGCTGCACTGTTCCACCGTTCCTCACATCCGCTGCTCCTTGCCTCAGGGAACAGGACTGCCGGATCCAGAAGCGTGGGGTGCCTGGGCCTCCTCACTCTCCTTCACCCCACCCAACCCCAGCCTCACTGCCACCATCCCCGCCAGGCCAGCATCCTCGCTTGCTGGTTCCTAGCTCCCTTCTCCAGCTGTCCTCTGCAGCAGCCTCAGAGCTATTTGTAAGATAAATATTGAATCAGGTCATGCTCTCACTTAAGGCACTTCGGAGGCACCCTAGGGTCCTCACATGAGGCCTGAGTGACTCACTCAGACAATGGAGATCAGTGAGACCAGTGTCCTCCGCCTCCAGGTGCTGGCATCCTGGTGCTCCCTCCCCTGGCATCCGGAGGAGAGACTTTCTCTTACAGGGCCACTCTCACTCCTGCCTCGCTCTCCACAGCTCCCTCTGTTGGCACTGCCCTCCTCAACCTCCCTGCCTGACCCACCACCATTTTCCCTTTAGGATTCAGCTCAGGCACCACTGCCCCCAGGAAGACTTCCGGGAGTTCCCAAAGCACTGGGGAGACCTCCATCAGGACTGCGCAGAGGGCAGGGGCAGGGCCTGGGTGACCCCTGTCACTCACAGATCTTGGCTTCAGCCACCAGGGGGCCGTGCCTCTTCTTGCCCACGAGCCCGTACAGGACAAATTTGTACTTGCGGCCGACGTCCAGGTTGGAGATGAGGGCAGAGCGCTGGGGCCCCTCTACAGGCACCACCTGGGGCCTGTCCCTGTCTTTGTACTGGATGACGAAGGAATCGAACTCGCCCTCAGGGACTGTCCAGTGCAGAAGCAGGGAGTCCGAGGTCACATCTGTCACTGTCAGCTTGCCCAGGCGAGGTGGGGCCAAGGGCTTCCCAGGTTTCTCCCCATCCTTGTCTGGAGTTGGGGGGGGGCGGCAAAAACAAAGCATGTGGGCTCAAGCACTGTCTTGTCCCTGCTCTCCGTCCCGCTCCTCTGCCCACTGGCTCCCTCCATGCTGGATGGCTCCCTCCCTTGATGCTCCATTCCCTGCCCTCAGTTCTCTGGGACCAGCCTTTCTAAGAAGGGGGGCATTTCTCCGCAGTGTCTATTCTGGAGAGAAAGAGCTTCCGCTCTTCCCTGTGATAACTTCCTCCCCACTCACAAAGGTCCCAGGCCCTCTACACATCAACACTCTGAGGGAGTTTCGGGTCCCCTGAGGTTCTTCCTGAGAGTTCGGAACTATTGCTGCTTCAGAGCAGCCTGGAGATGCCTTAGTCCACCTGAACGTCTCTCTCCCTTGCCACTCTCTCCCTGGTGAGAGATCTGGAGTTGCAGGGAGAGCTGGCTACCCGAGTCTCATAAAAGGAGACCAGGAGAAACTGTGAATGCCAAGAGCCCCAGTCTCCTGCCCGGGTTCCACAAACCTCATCCATCTGTGCAGTCCCAATGGCCATGGAGCGCCCTCCCCAGGGAACCTCCACCCCTAGCGGGAACTGGCTGATGGGACCATGGGGCACTGCAGCCCTGGCTTGCATGGTAGGGGGACAAAGTGTCCTAGTCTGTCCAGTGAGGGGATGTCAGGGGCTTGAGAGAAGGGAAAGGGAGGAGGGGGCTGAGGATCAGTATCCTCGGGGCCAGAGGCTTTCCTACACCCACCCTGAGAGACGCAGGGGGCGGAGAGGGGCAGAGGAGTGACCAGGAAGTGGGGGCGGGACACTTCTACACAAAGAAAGCTGCAAGTGGAGAGCCAGGGACCAACAGTCTCTCTTCCTGAATCTTTGTCCCATGTTTTGACTTTTCTCCTCTCATCTATTTATCTGGAAGGACTCCCCTCTCTGATCCACCCTTTCGTTATACTAAGACTTTCCCTATCCCTCTTGTCTCTGAGCCCTCAACTCCCTTTCTCTCTTTGTTTCTCCTACCACCTCTACCCAAACACCAGCCCTGCCCTCTGGTCTTCACCCCACCCCTGAAGTCCTAATGGCCCAGCCCCTCCCCCAGCCTCAGGACACTGGACTTGAGCAGAGTCCAGGATGTACCCATAATGCCTTGGTAGATGAGAGGGGCAGAGGGCTCGCCATCGGGAGGGATCCCACGAAGTGACAGCTCGTAGGGGGATTCGGGAGGGGGTGAGGGCACCAGAGCCTGACGGACATCCCCTGGCAGTAGCTCCTCATGGGCCCCTGGCCCTTCGGGCACCCGTAGGCGCAGCTGGAAGTGGGTAAAGGTGTCAGGCTGGGCGGTCCAGGCCACTCGGAGGCGCCCTGTCTTGTCTTTGCCCAGCACCCTCAACTCGGCCAGCTCCTGGGGGCGCTGCTGCAGGACAGGGGCCTGAGCCCCTTGAGTCGTTGAAGGGCCTGAGGGAGGAGGCTCATCAGTGGCCCCCATGAGGCCTGAGAGGGAGGACCCTGGGAAGAGGCAGGGCGAGAAAAACAGGAGAGTCGAGTATGAGAGCCAGCAAGGAGACTGCAGTCCCCAGGTTTTGCTCTCTGGCTTCTAAGAGTCTTCAGACTTTCCCTTTGTCACTCCTGGATCACCCCCTCGGTCACCTTATTGTCCCAAACATCCACTATAGCCCTGCACAGGCGGGCCTGCAGGTCACAGATAGAAGTAAGTCTGCCATCCCTCCTCCCACAAGGCTCCTAGCTCCCTTCCCATGGGAAACCCTCCCCACTGGGCGGTGGTCCTGGCCTCCATTAGTGCTGCAGTGAGAAGCCTGGAAGAAAGGAGAAGACGGTGGTGTTAAGGAAGACTCAAGAGACAGTGGGCAGTCAGAAGAGAGAGGAGTGGACATCCAGCTCCGGTGACATCTGGGCCCTATGGGGGAAGAAGAGGTCCATAACCCCTCCCCCCATAGCCACAGGGCGCCCCTCCCTGAGCCAGGATGCCGTTCCTGTGGGAGAGACAAGCGTGAACTGAGCCAGGAGGTCTGGAAAGCCAGCCCAAGAAGCAGTGGCTTCACCTCTCACCTACCCATGCTGCCTAACGGTTTCAAGGCCACCCCCAAGCAGTTCCGATGGTCCCTTTGAGGTTAGGGCCAAAGTGTGGAAAATAGTAACCACTGACCACAGTTGTCAGCTACCCTCACCACAGTGAGTCAGAGTGGGAAACCACTGGTTTCACTCCCTACCCCACCCAAACTGCTCCAGAGAATCTTTGCAGACACTGGCCCTCCCATCAAATGACCCTTCTATTGCCTAGAACAGGATTCCTGGCAGAAGCGTCCTAGGAACCCAAGTGAAAATCAGAAAATTCCAAAGACCAGGTCTCCTTGGCCTGGGGTATCCACCAGGATCCTGTGGGTGGAGGGGGTTTCCAGGGACACAGGAAGGTGTGGGGATCCCCGGAGCCTGCACCAGGAAGGGCAGGAAGGCAGAAGGGCAAATCAGAGGGGTAGTGGCAGCCTGAGCAGTGAGGCAGTGGGAGGCGCTCAGCCTCCGGTGGCAGGTGAGACTGGGCAGGGGGTGGGGGTCGCGCGGCCCCACCCACGCTACCTGTGGTGGTGATGAAGGCGTAGGACTTGGAGGTCTGCCCTGACCGCACCCCGTGGACCTCCACGTGGTAGGTGGTGCCGGGCTTGAGATCGGGCAGACTGACGGTGCGCGCGGTGCCCGGCACAGTCAACTCCCCGGCGGGCCCCTCCGCGGGCGGCTGCGGCCGCCAGCGCAGCACCACGCGCTCGAAGTGGCCGCGGAGCCCGTCGAGCGACACGAGGAGCGCACCGTCGGCGGAAGTGCCCAGCACCTCGGGCTTGGGGTGGCGGGGCGCCGCCACCCGGTCGACGCCTTCGGGCGAGAGGCCGTAGATGCCCTGGTTGGAGTCCCGCTTCCAGGTGCCCGAGTCGGGGCTGGCGGTGGGGTGGGGGCGACCGGGCGGGGGTGCAGGGGAGCGACGCCGCTGCAAGTATTCGTGGATGTGGTGCGCCACCGACGTGTAGGTCTGGTTGGCTCGCAGTGGGTAGCCGTGAGCCCGCAGGTGACGCTCCAGGTCCTGCACCGTGCCGCGGAAGCGGCCCAGCTCGGCGGTCAGGTTGCCCCACGCCCGCCGAGGGGTCTGGGGCGGGCTCGGCCGCGGCGGAGACTCCGCCTCCCCCTGTTCCGCGGGCCGCGAGGGCCGAGGGGGCGGCGCTGGGCGCTCGGGCCGCGGGGGCCGCGGGGCCGGGGCCGGCCGGGGCCGGGGCTTGGGGGGCGGCGCTGGGGGGTGCGCCTCCGGGTAACTGTAGTGGCCTGGTGCTGCCGGGGCGGAGAAAGGGGGAGGAGAGAGCCGGTCAGTGGCAGCAACCCCCACCGCCAACCCCTGCACTCCCCCCAAGGCAGCCCCGCGTCCCTCCCACCCGAGCCTGAGGCCTCTTCCCTGGGCCCCAGCCCCACCTGCAAAGAGAACCGAGAGAAGTTAGTGCCCCAGGACGCCCTCCCGCTTCGCCCTCCAAGCCCGCCACTGTTGGTGCCCTAGAAAGAAGAAACGAGGGGCTGGGCCGTGCGTCTGAAGGAGAGAAAGGGGCGTGGGAGGAGAGAACGCGAGCGACAGTGAGGTGGGCGTCCCTCTGTCACAGGAAAGGGAAAGAAAGATCCAGGCATCTGTTAAGAGACTTTGAGGGTTAGTGGAAAATTACTGCTGAGACCTAACTCCCCCAAACCCCGATTCTAAAGTCAACAGGCGCCTTGATCTCTAATCTCAGCTCCAGTCCCAGGAGACCTGACCACTGAGATGGAGCACAGGGGTGGGGGTGGGGGTCCCTGTGCCCAAGGTCAGATCAGAACCACTCCTATCTGGTTGGGCCGGACAGCATCTTTTATTTACTACATCTCTCCATGAGGCCGCTCTTCCCAAACTCCAACCTACCGCCTTCCTACAGGACTTCAGGCACCTGAGAACTCCCTCTCCTCAAGAGACCCTGGTACAGAGGAGGGCCCCCAGCAGGTGCTTTGGGACTGCCACACACCCTGTGCAGTGCATTCAGAGGAGCCCGTGAGCCCGACACACAGCTTCCCAAGGAAGCGGCTCCTAGGCTCAGAAACTTCCCCAGCCCTTGGCCAGCTGTACCTGTGTTGGCCCTGATGGAAGCTGGGTAGCTTACTGCCCGGCCCCGCTCGGCAGTGACGGTCACCACATATTCTACGCCTGGCATCAGGCCAGTCAGCAGCGTCCGGTCTGCCTCGGAGGGCACTTCCAGCCGCACCCTCTGGTTGCCAGCACTGACGTAGGACACCACAAACCGGTCCACTTCAGCCTGGGGGCGCAGCCAGTTGAGCTCCAGTGTGGTTGGTGTCACAGCCACCACGCGGAGGTCCTGGGGGCCGTCAATCACTAGCCAGGTCAGAGAGAGGAGGATTCAGGCAGGAGTCTGGTCTTCGGTCACCAGCTGTCCTGCTAAGAGCCTTGCCCCCAGCCAGTCCCTCCCCTCTGCCCTCTTGGAGGGCATATCCCAGCCCCCCCTTTTCAAGTCTATTTTCTACCCATGACCCCCCACCCCCAGCAACAGCCCCAGCTCTCACTGGTGGTGATGGTCTTGGAGGCAGGAGGGCCCCAGCTAGTCCCTCGAAGGGCACGGACAGTGACCTGGTACTCCTGACCAGGGGCTAATCCTCTCTGGTCATAGGCTGAGGAAGAGCTGGGCACCCGTGCTGTGAATGGGGGGCTCGCCCCCTCTGTCTGCAAGAGAGAAAGTATTGGGTGGATCAGGGCTGCCACTCACCCCTGCTGCTCAATGCCCCTGATCCCTTCTTTCTCTAAGGTCTAGGCAGAATCAGCATAAGACTGTGTAGAACTTGGCCCTATACAGCTGGGGAGCATGGGTGGCATCAGCAAACACATCTAGAACACCTTCTCCATGCCAGCTCCCGTTCAAGGCAATTTACATATGTGAACTCACTTAATTCTCTTAAGAATCTAATGAGGTAGGTCAGATTATTCCCATTGGACAGATGAGGAAACTGATGTACAAAAGGATTAAGTGGCTTGCCCAAGGAGGCAGGGATTTAAACCCAGGCAGTGTGACTTCAGAGTCCTCTCTTATGGGGACTACATTAAAAAAAAAAAAATTACTTATTTGACTGCTTTGGCTCTTAGTTGTGGAATGAGGACCTAGCCTTGAGACATGTGGGATCTTAGTTCCCTGACCAGGGATTGAACCCAAGTCCCCTGCATTGGAAGGCAGGTTCCTAATCACTGGATGACCAGGGAAGTCCCTGGGCATTACCTTTTGAGCCTGTTCATCAGCTGTCTGCCAGAATTCTACCTGACACATGCCAGGACTCTTTTTCTGGCTTTTCCCTGGCAATCCTGACCCTCTGGGCATGAGGAGACTTCTCATAAACCTGTTCCTGCCATAACAGGTGAAGCAGATGAGTGATACCACTTCAAGTCTCACTTCCTCCTTGAGGCAGCTGCCGCAGCCTGAGCCTTCCCCTAGAAACACCTGCCCCTGGCTGTGTAACTTGGGTGTGACCCACATCGTGACATTTCCTTTTGGGTATTTTTCTTGTCTTTTCAGCAGGGTTGTAGGCCCCTCAAAAACAAGGCCCACCTGCTCAAAGTTCCACAAATATGTTTTCTGAATTTGTACCTGGCATCATTCTGGGCCCTGGAGACACAAAAATAAGATATATGATCCCTGTCTCTTCAGAGAGCTCATGCTATAGTAGCTAAATGTGTGGCCACATTTTACATTTTATTAGATCCTTAACCCAAATCTCTATGTGTAGTCCATGCCTGTGAGAGAACAAACCCCATTCAAGTATACGTGTAAAGTGTTATGATTATTTGCAGGAACCCCACAGAAAATCTGCCAGCCTCTGCTCCAGGCAGGGTCTCCTGGAGTGCCAGCCTCTGGGGAAACGAGAGGAATGGACATCTGGGAACAGCGCGGCATTTCGCTGGGCCGTCTAGCTAGAACAGCTAATAAGGACACTCTGTTCTGCTTTGCTATGTTGGCTGTGATGGGGACACCTCCATTCAGCCAAGTAGGATTGGAAATTTCAAAAGGTACTCTCCTAAACCAAGAGAACTGCGAAGAAATCAACACAGTAAATACCAAAGTATAAAACCAGATGAAAGGCCACGTAGAGACTTCTGGGTTGAGGATGAAGTGAAGCTTTGTTAGAGTTTTCTTGGCTGAAAAGGTTTTCTGGGCATGCAGGATCTTCATCCCTCTCTTACTCACTGCCCTAGAATATCCCGGCCTGGGAGGCCTTGGATGGGTGTCTACTCAAGACCTATGAGGGCTTTATCCTTCCCCAAACCTTCTCTCCCTCTCCCTTTACTCCCCCAACCCACCACCACCAACACACACACACACCCCTTGAGTGCTTCCTGATGATGTCTAGTCCCAGGGAGACAGCCCATCCCCAGGGTTCACCTTCTCCCTTCAGGTCACCTACATGAACCTTTTAGACACTTTGAGATCCATCTGGGAACAATCCCCTGAGAAGTTGTACTCTCAGTCTAACCCACATCTCTCAGCACCACCTGTCTGGTCTGAGGCTGGCTCTCTAACCAGAGGCTAGCAGCTGATTCGGCCCCTTCATGATGGTTTGGCTGCTTCACTGATGTGCTTGGCAAGTTTCTAACTCTATTCTCGATATTAACCTCATGGCCCCAGGTGGAGGGCTCCACTTTGGCTGGCCCCTGGAGCTCACCTCACCCTCATCCTCTTTTTCAGACCAGACCCGAACACAAACTTTTCTGAGGCTGCAAGTTCCTGTGTCCCAGTGAAAATGTGACATAGCCCCAGTTTCCAGTCTGTGGAATACATTCAAACTGGAAACACCTGCATGTCTTTCTGTTCAGGGGTTCACCTCCCTCAGTTTCTTCAAGCTTTGTCTCACATTCATAGAAGATCTTGCCTTTTGCAAAACAGCAGCATTCCTTGGACAAAAGAGCAGTGGTCCTTGGACTTGGGGTACGTGAGAATCACCTGGGGGTATGTTATGATGCAGGTTACTGGGCTCTTCCCCTACAGCTTCTCATTCAGCAGATTGGGGGGCAGAGTCTGACAGTTTGCATGGCTAATGCTCCAGCTGATGCTAAGGCTGCAGGTCCAGGAAGCACACTCTTAGAACCACTGAGCGTAGCTGTGCCACGTATGCAGGGAAAAGAGGAATGTTCCTCTTCTGTGTTCTGAAAATCACTCCAATAACTAGGTGTGTCCCTTGGCCAGGAATAGCAGAGTTTGAGCTTTGAGAGAAAAGTGTTTCTGGAAAAGGGAAAAGGATAAGGTAGAGAGAGAGGCTTCTAGGAAGATGGCAGTGGCCAGAGGGATAGCCAGCTACTGAATGCACTCTGTGCCAACAGAAATGGATAGAGAGTGCTGGCCAAAGGCAAGAGGCACAAGCCCAGAGGCCAGCCACAAAAAAGCGTAGAAAACATAGTCAGCGGGCCAGCGGCACAGGCTGATGTGGAGTCCAAGGGAGGTGTCTGGGGACCAATTTTACGGGAGCATTTTCCACACCCAGGCTCAGGGAGAACCTAAAATGTGATGGAGGCCCATACCCAGTGCAAAGCAGATGAGCTGAGAGTATGGCCAAGCTGGACACAGGCTAGTTGGATCCCCCCTGGCCCCACGAAGAGGGAGAAAGCCCAGGACTCCTCCTGGGAGATTGTGCCTCTGGAGAACACCAAGGATGAGGTCATATTTACTAAGAGCAGGAGATGCTGTTGCCCTTTAAGCTCATTCTAGCTCAAATGTTTATTTCAATTCTTTCCCTAAAGTCTCTTAGGAAAATTCCTCTTAAAAGTCCTACCCTCTCAAGATTGGAACTATGTAAATAACATACACGCAGAAGAGAGTGGGAGAAACACTTTAAAATGTTAACAGTACTTGTTTCAGTGTGAAACAGCCAAGAATTATTTGTTTTTTTTCCCTAGTCGCCAAATTCTTGTCTTGTGATTAAATTATTTTTATAACTGAAAAAAAAAATTTTAATGGAAGAAAAAAATCCAGGCTCCCTTGGTTGTGCAGCAAAGTAGGGATTTCTGCCTCTGCTTCTACCAGAGGGTAAGGAGAGATAAAACATGATAGGGGCCTGGGTTTGAGGTGATAATATTGATAAGGAGACTTAGAATGACTAGGCCAGTTGGGGTGGGGATGACAACCAGCACCTCAGAGCTATCCCTTCTGTCCTAGAGGCTTCCTAAGTTTAAGCCCTGGAACTTATTTATTTTTCCAGAGTCCTGACTGGGTAGAGATTAGAGTAAGTAACATGGCCTATCCACCTATGGCATTTGTGGAATGATGCAGGAAAACATATTTGAATAGGAGAAATGTCAGATGATTTGCAACTAGAAGACCAAACACATCATAAAAATTCAATCTGCATGAAGGGAGATCGCTAATGAGAGGCCACAAACTTTGTCCTCAGGGTGCCCCCAAATATTTTAAGAGTGAGTTGGAAGGAGATAGAAAAAGGAGGCTTTGCAATGCACTGATGACATGGAGGCTAGGAACTAGTTCACAGACTCAAAATTATTGCAACAGCCTAGACAGCTTGGCCCAAACCAAAAAATAACACTGAACAGAGCCAAATACAAAGGCTTATATTTAGGTTTAAAAGGGGGTATGTAGTTGAATGTCTTCTTTTTTCCTTCCTTCATTCTTTTTTCCTTGTTTATATCTTCTAAAGTCTCTACACTGAACCTATACGACTTTTATAATAAAAAGTTACTTTAAAAATCAAATATGATCAAAATAACTGACAGTTTCTGTGACCACAAGTTCATATATGTCAACTCTGAGAAAAGTAGCCGGATATCCAGAGTCAGCCAGGTGAGAGACTGGACTCCATTCTGCCCCTGTAACTGGGGGGAAGAGGCACATGCAAAAAGCAGGAGGCATTAGAGGAAGAAAACCAAGAAGTGAAGGATTCAGAGAACAAAGCCTCAAGGAAATGGGGAGAAGAAACCAGTGGGTTTGGCCTGGAGGGAATGAATGGTGATGTGATGGTGTGTTCATTTGCTTCAGTGGTGTCCGACTCTTTGCAACCTCATGGACCATAGCCTGCCAGGCTCTTCTGTCCATGGAATTTTCCAGGCCAGAATTCTGGAGTGGGTTGCCATGCCCTTCTCCAAGGGATCTTCCTGACTCAGACATGAAACCCGCATCTCCTGCATTGGCAGGCGTTTTCTTTACCATTGAGCCACCAGGCAAGCCCAATGTGATGGCTGATGTCTCCAAATATCTGAAAGTGCATGGTGTAAGATGAAGGGAAAGGAAAAAACTCCAATGCTGGTGAAGGCCCAGCTGGGGCCACTGAATGGATGTATGAATGGGGCAATTTTGGATTCAGCAACAACAGAAAGAAGTGACTTCAGAAAAAATGGAGTCAGCAGGCAGCCCTAGGAAGTACTGAGCTCAAGGTTACCAGAGGAGTTCCAGCAGCAGTGGGCTGATGATGCAAAGGCCTTCTGCACACAGTGTGGGCAGAAGAGAAGGTCTTTAGCACAGCTTCAGGAACCGGCTACCTGGACTCAACCACTGATTACCTGGAACTCCTTTTGAGGTGAGCACCCCCACCGCCAGCCCCACTCACTCGGCCCCCACTTGGAGCTTGGCTCTCACCGTTGGGATGAACTGGATTTCATAGGCATCCACATTGCCGGGAGCCCGGGTCCACTCTGTCCGAACTGTTGTCTCCTCCAGCAGGTGCATCCTCATGCCCTCGATGGCCGGCACCTCTGCCCAGGAGAGTGGGATATGAGAAGCTGCTTAGCCCAAGGCAGCTCCCCACCCCTACCCCCACTCTCACAGGCTCTTCCTACTCAGGGTCACATTAAGAGATCCAGCCAAGTTCCCAGTCTTCTCTGGGGGGAGAGAGGAATGGTGAGGAAAAGCCAGCAGTGGCCTGAACAAGCCTTGGGTTTCCTTCACTGCCCTCCATCTCCAGGCACCAAAATCTCCCGAAAAATACCTGAAGAGGGCCCCTGGATCTGCTCATCAGAGATCTTACAGCAGGTCCTGCCTACAGGCATGGCCCCCCACCTGCTGTGGTTCTGCAGCCCTGGTGGACCCTGGCCCTCTGGCTTCTCTGACTGCCCCACCGCCCACCCCAATATATGACCACCCCCATCACCCTGCCTCCAAGTCTGGGGCCTCCTCCGCCTCAGACTCAGGCTTTCTCATGGGGCTCCAGTTTTCCAGCCCCGGACCCAGCACACTGAGGAAGGCTGTCCGCTCACCTTCCCCGCAGTCTTCCCCTGCATAGCCGTCTTGGCAGACGCAGCTGCCCTCATGACACTCTCCCCGGCCGCGGCAGTCCCCGGGGCACGTCTGGATGGCGCAGTCGGGGCCCCGGAAGCCCTCGACGCAGACACACTGGCCTGCGCGGCACAGTTCCCGTGGCCCGCAGCCCCCGGGGCAGGCGCTGGCAGGAGGCTCTTCCTGCCCACAGTCCTCGCCGCTGTAGCCCACGTGGCACACGCACACGCCCTGCACACAGCGACCACGGCCCCGGCAGTCGGCCGGGCAGGTGCGGGTGGCGCAGGAGGGGCCTGTGTAGCCGGAGTCGCACACGCAGCGCCCGTTCTCGCAGCGGCCGCGCCGGTGACAGTTGGAGGGGCAGACACGGAGGCCGCAGTCCTCGCCCGCGAAGCCCTCCCAACAGGTGCACACACCGTCCTGGCACACGCCCCGCTGGTTGCAGTCGCGCGGGCACCGTCTCACGCCGCAGTCCTCACCCTCGTAGCCGTCGTCGCACACGCAGCGCCCCTCCAGGCACTGGCCGCGGCCTTGGCAACCCCTGGGGCAGCTGCGCGTGCCGCAGTCTTCGCCCTCGTAGCCCAAGTCGCACGAGCACACGCCATCTTCGCAGCGGCCGCGACCGCGACAGTCCCCGGGACACCGACGGCTCCCGCAGTCATCTCCTGCGAAGCCCGGGTTGCACACGCAGCGGCCGTCTACGCAGCGCCCGCGCCCGCGACAGTCGCCAGGGCAGGCGCGCGTACCGCAGTCCCGGCCTGTGTACCCGGGCCAACACACGCAGCGGCCACTCTCGCAACGGCCCCGGCCGCGACAGTCCCCGGGACAGCTGCGCACGCCGCAGTCCTCGCCACTGTAGCCCGCGTGGCACACGCATACGCCGTTCTCGCAGCGCCCACGGCCCCGACAGTCGCGCGGGCAGGCGCGCGCGCCGCAGTCGGGCCCCGAGTACCCGGGCCAGCACACGCAGCGGCCGTCCTCGCAGCGGCCCCTTTGGTTGCAGTCGCCCGGGCAGCTGCGCACGCCGCAGTCGTCCCCACTGTACCCGGGATCGCAGATGCATTCGCCATCCTCGCAACGCCCTCGGCCCCGACAGTCGCGGGGACAGGTCCGCGTGCTGCAGTCCTCGCCCGCGTACCCGGGCCAGCACACGCAGCGGCCGTCCACACAGCGCCCGCCCTCGCCACAGTCCCACGGGCAGGTCCGCGAGCCGCAGTCGTCACCAGCGTAGCCCGGGTCACAGACGCAGCGCCCGTCCTCGCAGCGCCCCTTCTGGCTGCAGCCTCGGGGACAGCTCCTCACCCCACAGTCGTCGCCAGTGTAACCGGGGTTGCACACGCAGCGCCCATTCTCGCAGCGTCCTCTCTGGCTACAGTCTCGGGGGCAGCTCCTCACCCCACAGTCCTCGCCACTGTAGCCTGGATTGCACACGCAGCGCCCGTCCTCGCAGCGTCCCCTTTGGCTGCAGCCGCGAGGGCAGGAGCGCACACTGCAGTCGTCCCCGGAGAAGCCCGAGCGGCACACGCACACGCCCTGCACGCAGCGCCCGCGGCCGTGGCAGTCCCCGGGGCAGGAGGGCCAGCTACAACTGGGCCCGGTGTAGCCAGGGAAGCACACGCAGCGACCACGGACGCAGCGACCCTGATCATTGCAGTCATCCGGGCAGGAACCGGGGGCAGAGGGTGGTGAGGAGGGGGGTCCCTCCGCACCTGCGGGATCCGAGCAGGTGGGCCCACCCCAGCCTGGCTCGCAGGAGCAGGCACAGCGGCTCAGGTCAAACACGCCATGGAGACTGCAGAGGCTTCGAATGTCGGTCTGGCCTGGAGTAGGAGTGAGAGTTGGGTCTCAATCTCTCTAGGGAGGAGAGGCTGAGCTTGTGTAGTGCTGCCCTGAGTTAGCTTCTCCATCAGGGAAGCCTCATTTCCTAAGGCCATCTCAGTTTCCAGCTGCAACTTATCACCCAGGGCCCTAACATTCGCTGGGGAGGGCTGACATCTAGTCACAGGGCTCCTCTCTCAGAGCCGTGCCCTGGGCTGCACTCACCACCTGCAAAGAGGAGGCGGGTGCCTTTTTCTAATTCACACCAAGGTCCTCTAGTGATGCCCACCCAATCCTAACCACTTCCCTTCTTTTCCGTGCTCCTCCCTGTGATCTTCGGCTCACCTGTGCCAGCCTGGGCAGCCGGAGGACAACACCCCCCAGTGCACTGTTCCTTGAGCCCCTTCACCAGCTCCTCCAGGATCTCCAATCGGACCCTCAGGGCCTGCACCTCTGAAGCAGGGACAGGGGGCTCAGTGCCTGGGGGACAGCCACAGCCAGCTGAAGGGGGCAGGTTAATGCGGTGGGTGAACACCACCTGCTTCTCCCCTCCTTCCACGGTGTGCTCGTAGAGCCGAGAAGAAGGGCCTCCCCCTTCTGGCTGCACTGTACGGCCCCCCGGCTGGGGAGGGGGCCGTGGGGCTGGGAGTGTCACGTTGGAACGTGGAGAGAAAGGGCCTGCTGTGACAGTGCCCAGCAGCATCAGAAGGGCCAGGTTGGAGGTTAGGGAACATTGGGTGGGCATCTTTCCGGAGGCTGTGGGGAAAGAGGGCACATATGAGAGCAGACTCACAGAGCAGACAAGATGAATGTCCCCTTCCCCAACACACACGCCCACAGTCCCACCACCCACAGCTCATCCACCCGACTCACATATTGGCAAAAATCCACATTCAGCTTGATCCTATCACACACCCTCCCTGGGCAGATCTGTCTCTACCTTGCTTTCTTATGTCATTTGGTCACCCTGCTCCTCCACTCCTTATTTTGTTTATTTTTTTACTGTTCCATCCACACTGGTCTTTTTTGTTTGTTCCACAGACGCTACAAGCTTCCATTAGCCTAAGGGCCTTTGCACTACATGTTTTCTCTGTCTGGGGTGCTCTTCACTCAGCTCTTAGAGGTTGGCTCCTTCCTGTTCAAATCTTAACTCACATGTCGTCGACTCCCAGAGGTCTTCCTTGGTGCCCGGTTGGAGCAGTCTTTCATCACACTTCATCACAGTGTCCTGCTTATGTTCTTCATGCCATTACTGCTGCCTGAATCATCTGTTTGTGTGCCACTTCTTTGTTATCTTTCCCCCACTACCAGAACGTGAATTCCACAAGAACAGGGACTCCGTCTGTCCTGGTATTGCTGCATGCTTGTACCTGGCACATGGGATGAGCACTATACAACACAGGTTGTTTTTTTTTTTGGTGGCCATTCTGCACAATTTATGGGATTTTAATTCCCCGATCAGGGATTGAACCCAAGCCCTCAGCAGTGAAAGTGCAGAGTCCTAACACTGAACCACGGGGGAATTCCCTATCCAACACATTTTTGTTGAATGGGTCAGCAGATGAATATAAAAGACTAATCCTTCCATAAGCAACTGGATCCCAGCTCCTAGTATCTTTTTAGAAACTTTAAGGTGTAGATTATCCTCTCCTTCTTTCATTTAGCCCCTCACTCAACTAGATTCTTCCCATCATCTTTTCATATAAGCTCAAAAAGCTTCTGTTTTCTTTTTTTTTTTTTAATCCTCTTCCTCAGGACTTACATTACCAAATATCAAAATTTATTATGAGGGTGCAAGCATAGAGCACAGAACAGAAACAGACCCACACATATGTGGTCACCTGATTAATGAAAAAGAGGCCCCCTACAATTAAAAGGAGAATAAATTGTGATAAATGGTCCTGGATCAGTTGAAGATCCACATGGGAAAAATCTATCTCTACCCTATGTCCACATACAGAAATTAATTTGGAATGAGTATATAGATCTAATCGTGAAAGGTAAAGCAATACCTTTCACAAAATGTCTTAGAGGAAAAAACTATAGGAGAAAATCTTTATGACCATGAAATAAACAAAGATTTCTTAAAACCTAACCACAAAATTTACCATAAAAAATTTCACACAAAACTAAACCACAAAAAAAGATACTGATACATTCAGTTCAGTTCAGTTGCTCAGTCATGTCCGACTCTTTGTGACCCCATGAACTGCAGCATGCCAGGCCTCCCTGTCCATCACCAACACCTGGGGTCCACCCAAACCCATGTCCATCGAGTCGGTGATACCATCCAACCATCTCATCCTGTGTCATCCCCTTCTCCTCCTGCCCTCAATCTTTCCCAGCATCAGGGTCTTTTCCAATGAGTCAGCTCTTCTCATCAGGTGGCCAAAGTATGGGAGTCTCAGCTTCAGCATCTTGGACCACATTAAATCGATAACTTCTGGTCATCAAAGGACACCGCTCAGGGCTTCCCTGGTGGCTCAGTAATAAAGAATCCACCTGCCAATGCAGGAGACCTGACTTCGCGCCCTGGTCCAGGAAGATCCCACATGCCTCAGGGCAACTAAGCCCCTGCACCACAACTACTGAGCCCGTGCCCTGGAGCCTGTGTTCTCCAACAAGAGAAGCTACCGAAGTGAGAAACCCACACGCCACAACTGGAGAGTAGCCCCCACGTGCTGCAACCAGAGGAAAGCCCACACAGCAACGAAGACCCAGCACTGCCAAAAATAGATATAATTATAAAAAAAGATACAATGAAGAGCAAAAGAAGGCAAGCTACAGAGTGGGAGAAAACATGTGGGAAATGTCAGACTACATATATAGGTATTATATATGGTGGGGAGATTGGGAGACAGTGCTTGAGAGTTGAGAGAGGGGATTAAAAATCTAAAGAATTCCTTCAGAACAAAAACAAACAAAAGGCAGGCAACCAGTTTTTTTTTTTTAATTTGCAAAAAAAAAAGTCTCTCTAGCAAAGAATATATCCAAAGTTCCAATAAATAGATGAAAAATAAACATATGCATGTGTAGAACAAAACTAGTAATCAGGGAAATGAAAATTAAAACCGCAAGAGGATGCCATCAAATATCCACCAGAATGGCTAAAACTAAAAGGGCTGTTGATGCTCAATATTGACAAGAATGTGAGGCTACTGGAATTCTCATTTATTGCAAGTAGGGGCAGAAATTAGTGCAGCCACTTTGGAAAACTGATAGGCAGTTGCTACTAAGGCATACAACCTATAACTTGGCAATTACACTTCTTGGTAAATACCCAACAGAAACGACTGGACGTATCCTCCAAAAGACATGACTGCATGTATCCTCTAAAAGACGAGTACAAGAATGTTCATGGGATTCTTTTCATATGAGCCTGAACTGGAAGCACCTCAAGTGTCCATTAATAGCAGAATGGATAAATAAATTGGGGCATAGTCATACAATGGGATACTCTCCAGCAATGAAAAAACACCCTCCTGGGACTTGCTGGGTGATCCAGTGCTCAGGACTCAGTGTTTTCACTGCCAGGGCCAGGTAGGGGGAGGTTTGCAAGCTGGGCAGTGTAGCCAAAAAGTAAAGAAACAAACTCCCCCCAAACCACCCCCCCACCCCGCCGGCCCCACCTTGTTACACACAGCAACATGGACAAAATTTGACACACCTAATGCTAAGCAAAAGAAACAAGACACAAAAAAAACATTGTAAATAATGCTATTCATATGAGGTTCATGAACTGAACTGAATAGAAGATAGAATTACTAGAAATATTTTGCACCTTTAACTGGGTGGTTAAACAAAAGTATGTATAATCAAAAATTAATTGAGCTACACACTTATCTGCATTTCACTATATGCACAAAATATACTTAATATACAAAAATATACCTTAAAAAAATTCCCCAACCTCACACTCCCTCCAGCCACCACATATTTCTCTTCTCTACTTCATGGCCATAGTTGTCAAAAGATTTATCTGGATTTGTTGTTTCTATCTCACATATCCCATGCATTTCTCAACCAGCTCCCATCTGACTTCACCTTCTTTCAGTCTACCAAATAGCCCTCCCTAAGGTCTCCCAGCTTCCCTGGTGACTCAGATGGTAAAGCGTCTGCCCATAATGAGGGAGACTTGGGTTCGGGTCAGGAAGATCCCTTGGAGAAGGAAATGGCAACCCACTCCAGTATTCTTGCCTGGAAAATCCCATGGACGGAGGAGCCTGGCAGGCTACGGTCCATGGGGTTGCAAGTAGTCGGACACGACTGAGTGACTGAACTGAAGGTCTCCCAATGATCTGTGTCACAAAATCTAAAAGACGTTTGTCTTCACCTTGATCTCTCTCAAAATCACTGGACACTGATGACCACGTCTTCCATTTTAGAGCATTCTATATCTGTGTTGGTGATAAGGTAGATGGGAGAGATCACTGGCTCTTAACACTTAAAATGTGGCTAGAGGGACTGAAGCACCGAACTTTCTTTAGTACTTTTAACAGCTCTCCAGGGGATTGCAGTGTGTAGCCAGAGCTGAGACCTACTTGGGGTAGTCATCCACTCAGGTACCTTCATCCAGATCCAAGAGTTTAATTTCCAAACTGTACACCAAAGTATAAACTATCTCCTCTTAACTCCAAGCAATATAGCTATCCTATTTGGCATCTCCTCTTGGGCACCTCAGATTCAACACATCTAAAACAACTCAACGTTCATCCCTCCTGTACCCATCCCTTCTCAGTGTTCTCTACCGCAGTTCACGGTCACATAGTTACTCAGCTTCACAAGCCAGAAAGCCAACAGCTCATTCAACACCACCATATTTCATCATATCAACCCATATTTTATTGTAAATGTCTCTTTAATTTACTTATGTTTCTCCCTCTAAGCATCATTACAGTCTAAGCTACTATCTACCTTTTGCTTAATAACTGTGATTGCCTCCTACCCGGTTCCTCTGCTTCTATTCTTGCTTCTTAAAAATCTTGCAAAGGCAAATAGAATGTCCCTCTCCCTCAAAAAACTTTTCAGTGGTTTCCCTCTGAATAGTCTTCAAATACTGACAGACAGTCCTGCACCATCTGGCCCCTGCTGACCTCTCCCACCTCATCCCTCATAAGACTTCCCTCCCTCTCTCCACTCCAGTCCCACTGGCTTTATGTCCCCCACATTCTTCCCAGCCCCAGACCTTTGTATCTGTGGTTCCCTCTATGGAATGTTCTTCCTTTTTCTCTTGGCTTCCTCATCATTCAGGTCTCAACCCCACATCTCTTCCTCAGGAAACCTTTCCTGTACAGGTCAGCTTCCCTATCATGTGATATTACAGGATCATGTAACTCCCATTTGCAGCATTTATAATAATTTATACTCACATATTTATTTGTGGGATTATTTTATTACTTTCTTGCTCACACTCAGCCTTGCCCGCTAAACTGTAAGGTCCATGGAGGCAGACATAGCACCTGGTTTTTTCTTTTGTTTTGGCTGCTATAGCCTTACATCTGGCACATAGTAAGTGCTCAAAAAAATATTTATTGACTATATAGATATTTAGTCAATTTACATAGTTCAAGTCAAGCCCAGGGCTAGCACAGGGCTGGAACCAAGGACAGGACCAAGGTCAGGGCTAGGACCACGGACAGTGTCTGGGGCTGAAAGTTGGTTAGAAACAGCAGCTGGGGCAGCTGTCGGCCAGGGAGCAGGCCATGTGTAGATCCTGGCAGGGCTGCATGGAACAAGCCCATTGGAAAACCATTTGGCACAGCCACCCAAATCCACTAGAGCTGTGTTCAAACCCTACGACCTGGCAGCTCTACTCTGAGGGGTCTACCCACCACAACAGTACTTCTCATAATAGCCGCAGACTGGGAACTACCCACATGTCTCACACGAGTAGAATGGATTAAGTAACACGTGGTTTGTTCACACAGTGGAATAAAATAAAGCAATAAGAACAAAGTATAACTATATGCAATAACACGAATGGGTCTCACTAATATAGGGTGGAGCAAAAGGAGTCAGACACAAAGAAGAACTTGCTGAAACATTCTGTTTATGTGATGTTTGAGTCTAGACCATGTTAACTGTCAATCAGTAGAGGGGCAAGTCAGAAATGTGGCACTCTTGGGGGAATAGGGACCAAGAAGGGGCATTGTGGGGAAATTCTGGGGTGCTAAGAACACCCTGTTTCTTGATCTGAGTGCTGGTCACCCAGTTGTATTTGTGGAATCCACTGAGGCAAGAACTGGGAGGCACAGGGAGACGAGGATTAGAGAAGCAAGGTAATGGGGTGATGGGGGAAACCAGGAGAGGAGGCCTCAGTAACAGAGATGCGTGGGGGGTTCAGGCGAAGGGTTAAGGAGCGGTGTTAGCAGGCACCCAGTTCTTCCAGACCAGAGAGCCTGGAGAGGGAAGGAGAGCAGGGTGAGTGGTGGGAATACTGACTGAGGAGGAGGGTCAGGGGCTGTGACCAGTGCCTCCCACAACACACACACATTTATTTCCTGGCTTCCTACGCTTAAAATTCTCCTCTGAGTCTGAGAAAAAGGAGTTTCCAGGGCTACCAGCCATCACACTCCACCACCATCCCACCAGAGATGGAAGAGGAGTGGGCAACAGGAGCAGAGTGTTTCCACACTGAGAGGCACCCTGCCCCACAAAGCCCAGCAGAGAGCCTGGCAAGCAGAGAGCTGCCCTTCCCTCAGCCCATCAGCCCCTCTCTCAGCTTGGAGTGTAGTCCTGGGTGTGAGCTGGGCTCTGACTTACCTTCAAATTCTGTTGCCCTGTGTCTAATGTTGCACACATCTCCAGGTGCACACACAAAATACACATACACATAGAAATGTACTCACATGTGCTTATCCACAAATATGAACACACTTCTTGTATCTGTCCATTCTAAGTCGCTTCAGCCCTGTCCGACTCTTTGCAACCCTATGTACTATAGCCCGTCAGGCTCCTCTGTCCTTGGGATTCTCCAGGCAAGAATACTAGAGTGGGCTGCCATGCTCTCCTCCAGGGGATCTTCCCAACCCAGGGATTGAATCCGTGTCTCTTACATTGGCAGATGGGTTTTTTTACCACTAGCACCACCTGGGAACTATACACATACTTATATTCATCCAAAGAAGCTTGCATCTTTGTGGGCACACACATTTGAGTATGTGCAGGGGTTTCCCAGCAGTAAAGAACCCACCTGCCAATGCAGGAAACTCGAGTCGAACCCTGCCTGGGTCGAGAAGAGCCCCTGGAGTAGGAAATGGTAACCCACTCTAGTATTCTTGTCTGGGAAATCCGATGGAGAAGCCTGGCGGGCTACAGTCCATGGGGTCACAAAAGAGACACGACTTAAGTACTAAACAACAACAACAAGGGCATACACACACAAACTCCTCTTCACATTTCCTCCACATCCAGTCATTGAGCGATGTCTAAAAAAGCTGATTTCTCATTGGCTCAGAGGGCAGTTGGGTATGTCAAAGAACTTAGTTGGAGTGAGGGGAACCACACAGGAGACCCTTCTTCAGAGGAGGCAGAGGTTACAGGGTGCTCCACACCACTGAGGGTTTGGGGCAGCTGCCAGTCCCCCTCCCACAACAATCGAATCCTGCACCTCTTCCCCACTTGGTGGGCGCAGGGGGAGGGTCTCTGCAGCGGGAAGAAGCGGGAAAGTAGTGAAGCTGGTCTGAGAGGAGAGGCCCGCACAGGCCACACCCCCAGAGCCTCCGTCCCAAGCCCCTCTCCCTCGCGTCTCCACCGCCCGCCTAGCTCCTCATTCCCATTTCTTGAAAGAATCGCGCTCTTCTCTCAGCACCAGGAAAGCAAATACTTAGGTGTCCCTTATGTTTCCCTCTCACCGCCCGCCCTCCCGCGGCATCGGGGGTGCCTTTGCGCAGCGAGGAAAGGAGGGGAGCACGGGCCTCCCCCTCTTGGCACCCTTCCCACAGTCGGAGGGCTGGCAGGGATGGGGCATCGTCCCAAGCGGTGACTCAGCGCGCAGGGTATTCATGTGGTGGCCAAGTTTGACACTTCGCTCATCAGGGACTGTAGGTCCCAGGAGCTGGGGAGAGGGGCTGGCCTCCTGCAGGGATGTTCGAGAGGTGGGGGATTTTGGCCCCACCCCCATGCTCCTCTCTGTCCCTCGTGCCACAAGAAGAGTGAAGGTAGGAGGATTCTAGGGCAGCGAGGACAAGGAGGGAGGTGAGGGCTGGGCTGGGTTTGGAAGCAGGTGGCAAGGAGGCAACCGGGAGATGGGGCAGTCGGAAGATCTAAGACACCCCTTATTCTGGGAAGTTCATGGGCCAGAGACGTCGGAAAACTAAAAGAAAGGATTTCTGGACCCTCAGTGGCAAAGAGTCCTGGGGAGGAGCACTGAATGACCAGGACTCAAGGGAAAGAAAGTTGAGAAATTGAGGTGCTGGGTCCCCGGGGGTCTGGAGGCAGGGCCAGGGAAAGAGGGGAGCGGGGCTGAGGATCTGGGAAGTGGGCGGGGATTGGAAGCGGATCGACAGCAGCTGCGGTGTTTCCGTGTTTCCGAGTTGCTTCCCAGTAGTTCCTCTCAGTTCCATTTCCAGTTGTTTCCAAGCCATTAAATTCTTTCCAGGCGAGATAAGGGTCCCGCCCATCCCACCCAGGGTGTGTCACGTGTAGGGGGGAGGTTCAGACGGACAGAGCAGGAGAGCCGGGAAGGGGGATGGAGCGAAGACGGAGCCCCTGTGCCCCCTTGGAGGCATCGCGAGTCATCCCAGCCCCGCTGAACTGTGAGTCATGGGTGCAAAGCTCTCTGCCAAGAATAAATTTTAGGATTCTCTCCACAGACTCCGTGCCCTTCCCAGACCTGGGAGTCCTATCGTTGCCCCATTGCTGCATTTCCTAAAGGCTCGAGACCCCCAGAACTCCCTTCCGGGGCCTTGCAATCCACCTGCTGCCACCCGGGGAGTCCCCATCTGGATGCTCAAAGAAGTTCCCTCGGGCACGTTCCTGGAGTTCTGGCTCAGCCGCTCCAGCCAGATCACCTGGGGTTCCACCAGCACTTCCCTCCTGAAGTTCAGCCGGCCACCAGCTCAGCCTGGCCTCTGGTTTCTCCCAACCCCAGCACCACACCGATAACCGCCTCCACCTTGGTGCCGGCCCTGGTCCTATCCAAACCCCAGCATCCATCCTCTGTGCCCAACTCACACACACCTGCATTGACTCTTTCTCCCAGACACACCCTCCACGGGGAGTCCGGTCCCCGGTGCATGGTCTTATTTCCTCTGGCCCCGCAGAAAGTCCTTGCTCTCCTGGGAGGCTCTCCTGCCAACCTTCACCTGGGGTTTGGGGATAGAGGTCCCCACCTCTCCCGTCTCTTTCCTCTGTCTCCCAGAGACGGAGGTTACTTCCTTACCTGAGTAACCAGCAGTTTCAGTGTGTCTGCACCTGCTCTGTCCCGAACTTGACAAGGGGGTTCTCAGGGCAGGGTGGGTGGACGCCCCTTAGCAGCCCTGAGTTCCTGGGTATATCCCCTTGCTCGTTCCCTGCAGCAGGGACTCACTGAGCCGCGACCTGACTGTCGATCTGGGCAGCGACAGTGAGGAGGAGGGAGACTGCAGCCAGCCGGGGGAGGAGAAGGGGAGGACCAGCATGAGGTCACGGAGGGGAGCGGAGATAGGGCAGGTCCTCCCACCCACCCGCCCCTGCCAGGCCCTCCCAGCGTCATCATATGTCACCCCTCCTCTCCTCCCCCCGTCATCCCACCCCCCTCCCTGTCTGGGATCACTGAGTCCCACAATACCCTCATCTCACCCTCGCCAGCCCTCATCCAACCTCCCCCATCCTTTCCTTATCCCATTTTTACTTTTCCTCCTCACTCTAATTTGTGTCCAACTTGACACCCCCATCCCTCATGTCATTTCTCCTTTCCCCAATTTCTCCACCTGTTGCTGCTGCTCTCTGACCTGTTTCCCCCTCTTCCAGTACCCTTTCCCACGGCTAACCCCTCTCCCTCCTCAGAACCTCCCCCACCTCTTCCCAGCTGCCACATCCCTCCAGCTGGGGTCCTGCCCAGCACCCACTCCTTCATCCCCCTACCATTTATCTCCTGGCAGGGGCGGGCAGCAGAGAGGGTGGGTGGCAGGAGGAAGCCTCCCTCCCCAGTCTAGACTGCTCTCCACGAGGAGCCTCCTTGTCCCACCTGGGCCCCTGCCTGGCCCCACTGCTCCCACCTGCACTGTGTCCTCTTCTCGCCCTGTCTCTGTGCTGCCTCTCCCCGTCTGTACTGTCCAGTCTCTGGTTCTCAGCTCGGGGATCAGTGCCCCGTTTTCATTCTCTCACCTCAGCAGCTTCCTAGAGAAATGGCAGATGAGGCTTGGGCACTGGCTGGACAAGGGCGTGGCCTAAACACTGAGACATAGACGACTTGGGAAAGAAGGTGGGGTTCACAGGAGACAGGGAAGGGAAGCCTGAAACTTAGGAGGAGGGTTTGGGGATGGAGAAAGAGCTGAGAGCCAGGGGCAGACATGAGGGTGGTAGGCACATGGCACGCTGATGTTCTGGAGAGGAAGGGGATTAATTCTGTGCTGCAGTGGAGAAGCAGGGGTAGGGAGGGAGTTGTGGGCTGGGTAGAGATAGGGAGACTGGCCAGAGGGCAGTGGCCGATGCCCACATCAGGCTGCCGGGCTGTCTATCTGGACTCATTTCCCCACGTGCTTTGCTCCCGAGGGGCTGCTGGATAAGAAATACCCAGGCTGAGGGAGGTTTCACGAGGATAAAGTTCTTTCCACCCAACTACAAAATGGCAGCCCACTCCAGTATTCTTGCCTGGAAAATCCCATGGATCTCGGAGCCTGGTAGGCTACCGTCCATGGGGTCGCAAAGAGTCAGACACG
The DNA here is from genome assembly GCF_001704415.2 of Capra hircus. Classification (NCBI taxonomy): domain Eukaryota; kingdom Metazoa; phylum Chordata; class Mammalia; order Artiodactyla; family Bovidae; genus Capra; species Capra hircus. The sequence continues at coordinate 22,684,447 of NC_030830.1, forward strand.
ACTGAGAGACTTCACTTTTCACAGTCCTCACCATGGAGGAGAGGCTTGGCCAAGTGACCGCTCGTGGGTGACAGGGAGTGCGGGAGCCTGTGTCTGACTCTGCGCGCAGTTGGGGCAGAGGTGTCCGCAGGTCCCCAGGGTCTCAGGTGTGCTGTTTCTGGGCAGGGTGCCCTGGCCCAGCATGTGGCTCTGCGGAATGCTGGTGGCTGAGGGCGAAGGCTCGTGTGGGTGCTCGCATGGGTGTCCCCGTGTGTGTCCGTGTGTCTGGGTGTGCGTGTCTGTTTTTTTTTCTCCTGGCTTTGATAGGAAAGATGAAGTCAGCATCTTGGATAGAGCTGGGTTCAGCTTCCTTCCTCTGCCTTGGCCCGAAGCCCCCAGGGCCTGAAATAGGTAAGTTTCCCTCAGCTCTCCATGCAGGGCTTGGGGGAAAGCACGTAAAAGGATGGAGGGTCTAAAATGGCATTACCTAGAGAGAGCAAACTTCAGAGAACAGATTTTCTCTGATACTGCCAGATTCTAGTTACTCTAATGGTCATATCCTGCCCCCCTCCCTTTTTTTCGGTCCTATACCCTATATGTTGGTTTTATTTTTACTTTATTCATTTATTTTTCCGCTGCATCGCTAGGCATGTGGGATCCTAGTTACCCCACCAGGGAACAAACTTGCACCCCCTGTAGGGGCAGCGTGGAGCCTTAGCCACTGGACCGAAGTATGAAGTATAGTGGAAGTATGGTCACCATAGGTATACTTGGCCCAGAGAGTGGCCGGAAGAGCCTGGAGAGAAAGGAGGACTGAAATGACGGCCTTGGGGTGTTTTTGAAGTCCACTTCTCAGGGGAGACAGGATGCTGGAGTCAGAAAAGGGTGTGAGATTCCAGACATTCACAAGCTCACAAGGCATTCAAAGAAGCCGAAGCCACTGCAGTCCTGACAGATACAACTCCAGCTTCTGAGATAATCATTATCTAGAATGTGATCCACACCCTGGATTTCAGGCTCCTGGAGGAGCTTATGTCTTATATATGTATATTTGCCTTTTATCAGAAAAGCACTGCGCCTTGCATAACGCAGGTGCTTCATAAATGCCTGTCAACACTGAGTTGCCAAAGGACTGTGAGAGAAGGAAGTGGCAAGAGTGTCTGGCAGGGAGTCCAGTGGTCAGAGTGGGGTCGCCTTCAGCGAGGTGTCGCAGGCGGTGGACAGAAAGGCTGGGGTCTTACTGAGAACCGTTTGTGCTCTGGCTGTTCTCCAAATCCTCAGCCTAGGTGTCTTCAGCTCTGGGCCTCCATCCTTGAATGAACCTCCAAGTTCCAGTCCTACCCTCAGGAGGATTAGAGATAAAAGGTATATAGCAAGAAGGAAAGGAGAAGCCAAGGAAGACAAGAGTAAGGGCAATTGAGGGCAAGGGCCTGAAGGATAGAGAGGGAGCGAAGAGGCCAGGGGCTGTGATCCAAAGAAGCAGTCCCAGAGAGGGGAAGATAGAAAACAGTTGTGCCGGGCTTCCGTTTACAAAGCCCTTTCCTACACCGCAGCACTTCATTAATCCCACTTTATGCTGAGGAAAACGGGGGCTTCTAGACATTAACGGACTTGGCCGGGTGATTTTGCTAGTGGTGGTGAAGGTGGGCCTCAGGCCAGGTTTTCAGATTCCAAAGCCTGTATGCCTCCTCCTCCCCCAAGAAGAGCCCTAGAAAGATCCAAGACTTAGGGCAGAAACAAATGAAGGGCTTCAGGCAGGACTTGTTGGGGAAGGGTGGGTGCTCTCGATTTCTGAAACTTCTTTCTGCATCCAGTTATGATGCAGACTCAGTGGGGAGAAACTGCCAAGTGTAAGTCAGGGGGTCAACACTTCATTATTGAGACTGGGGGTTGGGGCGAGGTGGGAGGTGATGAGGGACGTGGAGAGAAAAAACTGATCATGAGATGAAAGAGGGGAGAAAATTAAGAGGCTGGGCTGAAAAACAGGGCGAGAGAGCCACAGGAGGAAGAGTTTGGACCCTTAAAACTTCCTTTGCCTGGAGACATGGGTGTGGGGAAAAGGGAGGAGGGAGGACATTTCTATCTCGTGACAAAAGAAAGTCACACAATTATTTTGTTCTCTGCTCTGGGGCGGGTGGGCGCCCGTATTTACCAGAGGGACCGGGGTCGCTGTAGCAACCACACATCTGGGCCCCGGAATCCAGATGTGCTGTATCCAGAAGCCATAGCAGAACGATGAGGCAACGGTGTGAGGCTCTCCAGTCCTGGCCCCACAGCTGGGAGAGGACCGAGCGCGCTGGAGCAGGGAGGTGAAGGGCGAGGGGGCAGGGGGGCGGAAGGAGGAGAGGGCTGGAGCGGGGGAGGAGAGAGGAAGTTATGGAAGGGGGCAAGGAATGTGGACGAAGGAGTGGAAGCAGCCGGGGGAGAGGAGAAGACCCAGAAGACAGGGAGCAGACTGTGTAGTGGAGGGGAAGGAAGGGAAAAACACAAAAACCTCGAGAAACCAGCAGATGAACAAAGGATAAAGGGTGTGAATGAGAAGGTGATAACTCAGGGCTGGGTAGAGGGCAGAGAAAGGCAGGAAACCAGTCTAGAGAAAAGAGAAGAGGGAGAGACAGTGGATGAAAGGTGATTCTGAGGAAGGAAAGTAACAGAACAGAAAGATACAGAGGGTCTGAGCCAGGAAGGGGTCAACAGGACGTGCAGGAGTGACAGCACGTGGAGGTGGCCTTCGATGGGGCCACAGCTAGAGATCAGCATGGGCCTGCAGGGAGGCAGCCAGACTGACCTGCTTTCACCCCCCATGGCACACCCACTCTCCACACCTCTCCTGAGCCATCCTTCCCACCACCCAGGCCCTTGCCAAGACAGTGAGTCCTGGCTTACACCACAGTGCCAGCTGTCCCCTGCCAACCAGCCAGAGGAGCTGCATGCCACACCCCAGAGTCCCCTTCTGAGAAACCAGTACTTTAAGCACTCTCCTGAGCTGGCGTCAGGAAAGAGAAAGCAACAGGACAATGAAATAGTGACGGACCCAGATGGGATAAAAGTGGAACTGAGGAGAAAAGGACCAGGTGAACGGAGAGAGAAAGGAGCAGGTGAGGAGAGAAAGCTGTGTCCACTGTAGACCAGGCATTCTGCACGTCATTTTTCCTCCCCACATCAACCCAAGGAGTAGGCAGGAACACCCCGTTTTGCAGGTAGGCAACTAAGGCTCAGTGTGTTCAAGCAACCTACCAGAGTTGGTCACTTCGTCGCATCTGACTCTGCGACCACATGGACTGTAGCCCACCAGGTTCCTCTGTCCATGGGATTTACCCAGCAAGAATACTGGAGTGGGTTGCCATCCCTTCTCCAGATCTTTCAGACCCAGGGATTGAACCCAGGTCTCCTGCACTGCAGGTGTATTCTTTACTGTGTGAGCCACCAGGGAAGCCCAAGATACCTACTAATAAAAGGCAAAACAGGAACTCCGTCTCAGGTGCTCTGCCCGCAGAATCCTTGTTCTCCTTGCACGCACTGTCTGGATCAGGCTGGGAAGGGCTCCGGGGACCTTGGGACAGGAAGTGATGGTAGAAGAGCCAGGGCTGCCCTCTGGAGGGAGGAAAGGCCTAGTTCCTGGGGGCCCTAGGTTCCAGGTTGCCATAGTTACTTGGTCTGTTTTCACCCCAAACACAGTAATGGGAAGCAGGGGAGCCTGGCTGAACACGTGAGGTTCTTCCCTCGCTTTCAGGCCTGGGCTTGTGGCCCGGGTGGCCCCTGTCCAGTCATCTGGGCGTGGAGCCCAGGCCCAGCCCACGCCCTCCCACTGACCCAGGACACTCCCGCAGGGCCGGGTCCGAGGTGCTGCTGGACAGGAGCCCCTGATGGGGAACCCCCCCAGGTTGAGGGAGTCTTGTTGTATTCTCCGTTCTCCTAATTAGAAAGCACAGCCTTTCCTGCTGGCCCCGCAACTGTCCTTTTCTTTCAACTGGACTCTCCAGTCTCGATTTCCTCGTTTGGGGCTAAGGAGATGCTTCTCAGCGTCCCTCTTCCCTCCAAACACTGCCTCCTTCTCCACCGTGGCTCCTCCTTTCTGGGCTCACAGCCCCTGGCCCCCAGCTCCATTGTTTGTTCAAGCTGCTCCTCCTGGAAAGCTAGGGGGAAGAACCTGCTAGAATGCAGGGGACACAGGGAGGCAGCCCATTCACCCTGAAGGGCGTGGGGCCCCCTGTCCTTCCTGTTTACTCAGACACATTCCAGAATCTGCACTCTCTAGCCTGTCACACCATGGGACATCCCTCCCCCGCTCCCCCACAGACACCAGACATAACCCTCACGCGTTACAGGGCTGGGGAGAAGGGGATGACGTGAGGTCTGTGATCGCACACCCACTCCACCCAGGGCTAGCCGTGTCCTCAGTGCTCGGCTCTCTGACACACCGGCCCTACAGCAGCCATGTTCCCCTAAATGACCCATCAAAAGCCAGGAAGGCAGGCACCATACCTTCAACTCCCTCCAAGTTGTTTATTTAATAATAAAAAAGAAGATATGCCCATACATCCACCTGAACTCCCTCCGCCATGCCTCGTCGACTCCCAGGAACTAGCTCCCAAATGTAAAAACTTCCCTTGTCCCGCCTGGGGACTAAATTCCCACCTCCACCCCCCAAAACAGAAACACAAGAATAAAGAGTGTACTGGGGCCCATTCACCCCAAAACTTAACTTCACTCAGCACCCTCAAGGAAAGAAGCAGGGGTTGGAGGTTCATAGAAATGAGAGGAGCTCTATATTCCAAAAAAGGGGTGAGAAGAGAGGAAAACTTCCACCCACCTCCAAATAAGTGCTTAACCCCCAACACCCTGTCTTCCCTTTACAAATTGCCGCAAGCCCAGGGACCAGGAAAATTCAAAACAGTCCCGCTTGGTTGCTCCCACCCCTACCCCCCAGTTCCAAGTCAGTGTGAGTCATAGAGGTCAGAGATTATTGAGGTAGAGGGCTGATGGGCGGCCTGGTGGCCCTGGCTGGCTGCTGCAGAAGCTGGCAAGGGGCCACCTGTGGCATTGCCCGGGGTTGAGGACGGCTGTTTTCGTAGCGAGGGGGGCACTGTGGAGGTCTTGATGTGAATCACTCTGGTATCCATGACCTCACACTCGATCTGCATCATCTCCTCATAGTCCCCAGGGGGCCCCCGGCCTGACAGGGTCTCTGTGAGAAGGGGAGAGTTAAGGGAGAGGAAAAGGGGAAGGCAGAGAGGTCAGAAAAGCAGAGGTGTGCAGGAGGAACGGGCAGTGATGGGGAGGCAGATCCAGGGGGTGTTCAATGAGAAGGCAGGGATGGAGTTGGTGCAGGGAGAAGTGGCGGGGGGGGCGGGGGGGGGGTGGCGGATGACAGTGATGAATGTAAGGTAGAGGAGAGGACATCAAGAGAAAAAAAAGAAGTAAGACTCTGGCAGGTTCCCAGCGCACCCCGCCCACCCTGGCCCACAGCGCTAAGCACCTCCCCCTGGGGAGGACCCACGTCTCATCTTCCTCCCATCAGTCTCCTGCATCTTGTTTCCTCCAACCATTTCTGGCTTGCTCTCACCCAGGTATCTAGCATCGCTCTGGAATCCCCGCTCCTGTCATTTCCCCCCTCAACTCTTCATGCTGGATCTCCCCATTGGAACTTCCTTATTTCTCAATTTCAGGACCCGTCCCCACACTGGGCAGGGAAAGAATTACCATTGGGGGCCATGGCAGGCATCACCAGGGACATCTTGGGCCGGGAGGTCTTGTTGTGGCTGATGGCTGGGAGCAGCAAGTGATCCTGGGGACAGAGAGGCCAGGCCGGGAGGGTGGAGGAAAAGGTGCTGACAGGCTCCCTGGCCCTGCTCTCCAGCCTCGACCTGCAGAGAGACTGCTGGGGAACCCAGGGTGAGGGGATGGGGCCCGCAGGAGAAACTCACCCTTCGGAAGGAGACAACATAAAATGTGTCTTCCCGTCGGTCAATTGCATCCAGGAACTCGGGCTGCGAACGGTCTGGTTGGCGGTACAGCTGCAGCTGGCCCATGGAATCCCTGGACAGGTAGGAAAATGGCATTGGTGAGGAAGCAAGCCCAGGGACCAGTTCCCACTGGGGAAGAGGGGAGAGGGCGAGAGGGAGATAGGAGACCCCAGGGGATGAGGGAAGCATGAGGCCCTGGGGGCAGTGCGGACACGCACAGGACAGCTTCTTTAGAGGAGCCTCACTTAATAAACAAGTGCCCCCTTCAAGACTCACCCTTCTGGGGGCCCAGGGGGGCGGGTGGGGACTGCCTGAACTGGAGGTGACTTCTTCCACAGCTGAGACTTCTGGAAGGAGAAGTATCTAAGGATTTGAAGAGGATGAAGGGAAAAGAGAAAAGAGAGACAGCCCCTACAAACTGATGCCACCTCACCCCCACCACCCCAAACCACTTACAATCCCTAGGATGTTTAGCCCTCGTTTTCAAGTGGCCTTCCCTGAACCGGCCCACCCCCTCCTACCTGTTTCTCCTGGGCTCTCTGGGGTGTTTTCCGCCGGCCTCTCTGGTGGCGCTGGACCCAGCCACTCAGCTCGTCAGCAAGCCTGGGGAAGCAGAGGAGGGGGACACCTCCATGCCGGGCCAAGATGCCCACTCTTCTGCCCCGCACATCGGAGGGAAGGGAAGAGGGCACGGGGCGCTGGCACTTCAGCACACAAGTCAGCCAGGCTATCGGGGAGGGGCCTCGGGACACAGGGAGGACGCCCCAGTCATGAACCCCCCTACCTCAGGGACTCGGTTCGGTTGAAGTGCCGGCAATCCGAGGAGAGGAAGAGCTGGTCCAGGTCTCTCAGCAGCAGCTCCCTGGCGTCCCCAGAGAAGGCTGTCAGGTTCCTGGATTGAGGCAGAGAGGGGGTGTGACCCAGGGTGCCCAGCACTGCCCCGTCAACAGGAAGGGCCGTGCTGGCATGAGAACAGCTCTGCTGCTGTGTGCGCGCTTAGTCACGGCTGACCCTGCGTGAGCCCACGGGCCGTGGCCCTCCAGGCTCCTCTATCCATGGAGTTTTCCAGGCAAGAATACTGGAGTGGGTTGCCATTTCCTTCTCCAGGGGATCTTCCCCAACCCAGGGATCGAACGCATGTCTCTTGGGTCTCCTGCACTGGCAGGCGGATTCAACTGGGAAACCTGGCTCTCTCTCAAAAAGGAAAGGTAACTTTAGGGGAGAAGACACACTCAGCACCCCTAAAACAGAGAGGGCCCTCTCCTCACCTGAAACTTGGGCGGCCTGTAGGGCTGGGCTGGGGCTCCTCAGGGTCCTGGAAGGGATGCTGGGGGTGCTCGGCTCCATGGACTGGCTCTTGTGCCGAGAACTCCAGCAAGTGTCTCCGGGGTCGAGACTCCCCTCTGCTCATCCGAGGAGAGATGGAAGCCGGAGGAGGCTCACTGATGCTGTGGATAGAAAAGGATGGGGCACGAGGAAGAATTCCAGCTTAACTGAGGGCCTGGGTAAGAGGGAGGGCTCTGCAGATACCACGCCTAGTTCCAATTTGTGCTGCAAAACTGACTCTCTTCATCTGCAAGATGGATTGAGAACAGTCCCTACCCACAGAGCCAGAAAACACTAGAAAAGGAGAGTGCTTAACCAAGGGCCCAGAACTCAGTAAGCACTTAATATAGTCACTATGTTTATCAATGTTCTCATGACCATCTCCTCCGGGACGTACCATTTATGACAGAGATGATGGATCATGAAGGGACTAGGGACTAGCTGGCTACACCATCAGTGCCAAGGACACCAGAGCTGTCTGTGTGCAAGTAATGAAAGGGATTGTGCCGAAGAGGCAATCAAGCGGCCGACAGGCAGGCTCCACCCAGAAGGTTCTGGGGAGACAAGGAAGGTCTCACCTCACAGGCCCAAAGTTGAAAGCGATGAAGAGAAGGAAGACCATGACGCAGACCACCTTCCTGTTCCCAGACCCTAACTTGAGCTCGCTGTTCTAAGATGCAAAGAAAGAGAGAGGCCGGAGAGGGTGAGTCATCCCAGGGAGCCCGCGCTCCCACTGGTCTCTCCAGGCCTCCCGGTCTCACCTCAGTCAGCAGGGCCTCCAGCCGCCGGCGGAGGGCAGCATTCTCCCGCCGGAGCTGCTGGTTGTCGGCCAGGACGGCCTGCAGCCGAGCTTCCAGCCCCTGCAGGTACTCTTTCTTCTTCCTGCGGGACTGGCAGGCCGACTCCCGGTTCTTGATCATCCGCTGCTGCCGCTTGAGCAGCTTGGCCTGGGCACCGGAGGGTCAGAGGGAGAGTGAAAGCAGGGCGGGGAGAGGAAGTGCGCCCGCTACTCCAGGGGCTGACTATCCAAAATTCACGTGGGCCCCCTCATGCCTTCTTAACCTCTACCTGCAGAGCCACAGAGGGGTTCTTCCTCTCTGCTAAAACATTTCAGGGAAGGGGCCCTTCTCTCCACCACTTCCTACTCCTGTGCCTCAGAGCTGCAAGAAGTCAGACTGTAGGAGGAACTTCCCCACCCAGGTTCGTGGTAGAACCTCAGTTCTTTTCCTTGATGAGTGGTCTTCCTTCTTTGCAATTCTCCTTTTTTAGGACCCAAAGTTTAAGCTTGCTATAGTTAGAGAACAGTTTACCCGGCTTTCCCCAAGGAAGCAGCCTCCCTCTTCTATAACACAGGATGACTCCTCTGGCTTTGATTTACTAAGACCACTCCCACTTCTCCATCTGCAGGGACAGCAAACCTGAGGATCCGAGAACTACATGGGGTTGATAAAAGGGGTCAACTCTGATCTTGACGATTATCTTATGGGCCTGCTTGCTCACTTTTTTGCTCCCTTCTCACTCCACAGTTCTCTCCCCTCCCTATTACTAAGCCTTCTTCCTCCTCTCCTCAGTAAATAACTTACATCCACCTCAGGTGGGCAGGAGTTCCCAGGCATAGGGGCTGGAACAATGCTCTTCCTCTCAGGCCGTGGAGTAGGAGGGGTCGGTCCCTCAGGCCGGACTCGAACAGCACCTTGGATGAGGACCACTGGGGACACTGGGGCAAGTGGGCAGGAGAGGGAGGTCTGAGAGCTGGGAGTCAGGTGGTGTCCTTGTGCCCACACCCAAGGGTCAGGGCGCCAGAAGGCTGTGACTTGCCTCCTTCTCTCCTTCAGTACCTGGGGGTGGCTGGACAAGGGGCTGCAAGAGGACGGTGGTGCTGGCGGGCACGGCTCTCAGTGGCATCGGGACAGTGGTTATCACCACAGGTTTGGGCTGCAGTGGTGGCTTCCGGGCGGGCAGGGCTTTGCCTGAAGGAAGGTGAAAGGAAAGAAGAAAGGGATGTCAGGACAACAGGCCTCTGGCCAGGGACCCGAGGGGTCAGGAGACGCATTACCTGAGGAGCCATCAGAGGATAGGCCCACGCTGATTTGGACAGCTCCAGGAAGGGGGCCGGCGACATCCTGCAGGAGACATCCCTGAGGGGACGGGGACTCTGTTTTTACTTCCAGGACCTCCTCTCCTATGAAAGCCTACATGGGGCATTCCAGAAGACATGCAAGTCAGGAAGAGTGCGGAGGAGGAGGAGCCGAAGAAGAGGAAAGCCCTCACACCTCTGAGAGTCAGGAGGAACTCACTGGCGTGCTGGAGGGAGCAGCGGAGTGCATGCTCACCTGGCTGGGAGACTCCGCAGAGAGCAGGGGAGCCTCCGAGCTGATGGAGGAAGACGGAGAGGCAGGCTCTATCTTAATCTGAACATCTGCGGGATGGCATAATGAGACAAAGGGCTGGGTGTCAGATAAACACTGAAGGAGAAGAAGGCTAAGATGTGGAAACGGGAGACACAGTCACTTCCCCTTGTACCTGGAAATAAAACTATTTCTGGCTCAGGAGGGCAATCCAGAGGAGGGGGACTGGAGCTGCTAACCTGCTGCCTCTCCTCCGACCTCTTTTCTCGGAAAGGACTCCCTTCTCCTTCCTTGGCCCCTCTCAGCTGGTTCCACCACTGCCGAACCCTCAAGCCTGCCCTTGCACGTCAGCTGTCCCTTTCTTCCTCACACACCTTGTTCATTCACATGGTGGAGGCCCACATAGGGAGATTCAGCTGCATTCTCATGGGCCCAAATTCCTGTCTGGCTGGATTCCACCTCATCCTGGCCCAACGTGATCAGGCATCACCAGGCTGACAACCGCCCTGCCTGCATCTCCACCCTTGACTGCTCCCCTGCACCCGGATTCTGACTCCCAAGCTGCCTGCTGGTCACTACCATTCTCACGCCCCTCCATTCACCCAAATTCAACCGGGCTTAACACAGGGCTCACTGCTTGTCCCTTTATACACATCCCCTTCCTACCGTCAGCCTTCAAAGCTCAGTCACCTCTGAGCCTTCACAGTCTCTGTTAAATCTATCTGTAAGACTTGTTGATTGCTCATGGAGGTTAACCTAGCTGAAGGCCAAATTCAGCTCTAAGATCAATGGTCCACTACTACCTCTGGTTCATAGCTTGGGTTTTGATACTTAATTATAAGATTACCAATTCTGCTATTTTAAAATCTCAAGTCTATTTATGTATTTCAATAGGTAATACAGTCATATAATACAAGATCCCAAAGGAAGAAAGGGAAATTCAGTGAGAAGTGAATCTCCTTTCCTTCCTTGTCCACCAGCCATCCAGAACCTCTCCACAGAGGTGACCACTGTCTGAGCTATTTAACCATATGTTAACCTTCACGAGACTCTCCAAAAGCAAGGACTAGGTCTTGTGCTTCCTCTCTATCAAAGGGGTGGGTAAAGTGCATGGGTGCCTGCATGATAAGTCATTTCAGTCATGTCAGACTCTTTGTGATCCTATGGACTGTAGCCCGCCAGGCTCCTCTGTCCATGGGATTCTCCAGGCAAGAATACTGGAGTGGGTGGCTATGCCCTCCCCCAGGGGATCTTCCTGACCGAACCCACATCTCTTATGTCTCCTGCCTTTGGCAGGCAGGTTCTTTACCACTAGCGCTACCTTGGGGAGCCCAGGTAAAGTACAGGCCCTCAAAAAAATACCTATATATGAGAGGAGAATCTGACTCCAAGAACACTATCCTTTGCAAAATCATCAACAATCTTTTAACTGGTATAGACTTTTCAATCCTTATTTTGTTTCTCCTCTTTGTAATACTTAATCATATGCTGGATATGAGCTGTTTGTCCCTCCAAATCCCTCCCCACCCTCCCCTGCCCTGCTCTGAGGCTCAGGAGGAAAACATGTGTGGCTCTCTTGTCTTCAAGCTTCTGGCTGAACTTCAACCAAGGGGAGGTAGTGCTAAGAAACCCTGAAGTCACCCTGAAATCAACAGGTCCCACACTGAATTCATCATGCTCCCTGCCAGGAGACTCCTGCAGTCGCCATCCAGCGACTGGTACCTTCACCCATGGGGTGGCTGCCTCATCAGAAACCCAGGCACGTTCTTTCACCCCTGGTCATCTTCAGTGCCCAGGAGGTCACTGCACTCATCCATTCTCATTCACTCTTTCTCAAATCTGCCTTCTTCTCAGCATCTGAGTGTCTTACCTGACTAAGCACATTGACCTCTTTCTTGGTCCTCCTTCTGCTTCTGGTCCTGAGTTTCTGCAATCCAGTGTCTACTTTGCCACCAGAGTCATCTTCCTAATCACACTGTTCTCCTGACTGACTCTTCAAAGGCACAGAACTGCCCACAGGAAAAAAGCTAAGAGTCCCTAAGCAGGATTCCTACCTGGTCTTGAAGCCTCTGAATCTCCTGGCCCTTCCCTACTCCCTCTCCTTACATCCACTCTAAAGAGATGCAGGTTCCTTATAAACACACGAGTCCCTAGTCTTCTTCTGGCTAATTCCTATCTATCTTTCAAAACTCAGCTCAGGAAACCCCTCCTGCATGAGCATATCCTTGATCTAGCCCCAGCTGGGTGAGATGTCCCCTCTAATGAGCTTTCATGGCACCCTGTGACAATCTCTACCCTAGAATTACCATACTTTAGTTGTCTTTCTCCCACAGCACAGTATGGGATCCTTAAGTCAGTGAGGTGGTAAGGTGTTCTTCATCTTTGCAACTCAGAACCCTGTCCCAGTATCTGGCATGGAGTAGATGCTCAATAAATGTAGATGCTGAATAAACATGCAAGAGTAAACAGACTCAGCAACATTTCTAAAAACAGCACAAATAATGTTACTTGTAGAATGCAGGAGCAAGTATATGGTATTCCAACTTTTCTGTATGCTTGAAAATTTTTATAAAACCTTTGGAGGGAAACTCACATATATAAATATGCCCTAAACTGTCTGCAAGTTTTTAGAAATGAAAAGCAACAGAAGCAAGAAAAGAAAAAAAAAACTATTCCTATCTCTTCAGTGCTGCCCTTACTGTGATTTCCTGAAATCCTCCCTCCTGCTCCTGGTCTCCCTCCTGGTTATCAGCCATCTCCCCTCCCCACCTCTCCTCCTTGTCCTGCTGACCGTACTCCCTCTTTACTCACACACACAAACACACACACACACACTCTATCTTGGTAAAGTCTGGAGATGATGCAGGCTATTATTACCTGAAGGATCATCAGAGGTGGGGCTGACATTGATGGTTTCAAATGGGGATGTTGGATCATCTCCCAGGAGGCAGAGTGGGGGTGCCAAGGACTCTGACTTCACAACCAGCATCTCCCTTACACCAGGGGCCTGGGTAACAGTGAGGGTGAAGCAGGGGGGACAGAACAAGAAAGAAAACAAAAAGGATGTGTTCAGAGTAAAAGCCAGGACAGAAGCCTTATAGCTTACAAACCACCAGTTACTTGACATTCTGGTTTGAATGGTAGTCAGCATCTTGCTAAGCTGTGTCTGGCCCCTTGTTCTCTTTCTATTTTATTCCTAAGAAAGTGGATAAAGTCTCATGATTTCAAATATTGCAGTGGACAACCTGGACAAGAACAGTTCCAGAATTCTCAGCAGTTAACAACTCTCTTCTTCCCTGTCCCCTCACCCAGCAATGGCTGCCACATTTCTCTCTGTATTAAAAAACTCCATCTTCAATTCTAGACAATCAAATGGAAATGTGAAAAATGAAGATATAAAAGAAATGGCAAAGGTAGAAAAGAACTTCCCCCCTCCACCCCATGAGCTGCAGCCCACAAACCGTCATTCCCTTAGCATCAATAGGTGAAGGCAAAGGAATTGAGTCCCTGCCACAGAGAGTAGAAGGGAGAGGACTCTCTCACCTGGCTGAAGGGCTCTGTGGAAAGATGCGATGATTCAGAGCTGAAGGAGGAGGAAGAGCAGGGGGAGGATGGCTCAGACTTCACCTGGAGATCTGGAGGAAAACAGGCTAGAAAATAACCACGAAGCGGAGCCTGACAAGAGCCCCAAAAGCGCCCAAGGACATGGGGTAAAAACCCCTCACTGGGCAAGGGAGAAGGAACACATATCAGGGGTCAAAGGGGGAGAGGAGTACACAGGCACTCAGGTGGAGGAGGCTTGAGGATAAGAGGAACTGCACAGCTTCTGGGAAACAATGGGAAGATGAGGGTTTCTGAAAGGATGAGGGAATCACAAAGAGTATCTTACCTGGGAAGATAGGCAGAGAGTCCCAGGGGGGTTCAGGAGGGCTGACGTCCATCCCCAGGTCCAGGGAGCTGCTGCCAAACTGAACAAGGGGGCCGGGTATTAGAAGGCAGAAGTGTGAGGATGAAGGGATGCTCCAGCTGAGCGCTGGCTTGGGGATGAGTCCCGGTTCTGCGACCACTCCCACCCACCAACGGTGAGAGACAAGGCTTGGAGAGCGATACCGGGACATCCTGCTCCGGACAACGGAAGAGCTGCGTCTGCTCCTCGGCCACTTCATCCAAGCCGGCGTACAAAGTGCTGTCTGCAAGAGGTGCGGAGGATAGGGAGTCGGCCGGTAGCGCAACCTGCAGATCCTCACAGAGCCCTCGCCCCATCCCTTATTGGCTCGGCTCGGCCAGACCCACCGCCCGCCCACTTGAAAAGTGATATAGCCAAAGAACTTCAGTCCCTCCTTCCCCAATCCCGGAACAATTCCACATTTCCGCGGGAGCGGAGGTCTTCCCCCACTCCCGCATCCCCCAAAGCACAACTAGCCGCCTTGTTCCACCCTTCTTCAGACGATCGATTCCGTATTTCCCCAGCCTTCCTCTTTGAGCCTCCGCTTCTTCCTACGTGCCTCAGGGGCACAGCGGGCCACAGCCCTATCCCTTCCCCGAAGCGCCTCACTCCGCGCACCCCAGTCCTCCGGGCTCAGCAAGTTGTCGGTGAAAAAGCGTGTCGGGTCCGCAATCTCACTGAGGAGCATCAGCTCCGCCATCTTTCCCCCCGCCCCCCAACCATGAGAGGGTTCCCAAGGCCCGCCTCTTCCGCATTATCAACGAATCAATCGACTCTTAAAAATGGAGGGGGCGTCCCGGAAGTCCTTCCGACCAGTGAGAGGCCTGGGTACTGAGCACATGCGTCAATAGAAGAGGCGGTCGTACAGGCTGGGCCAATGGGAGCGCGGCAGGACGCTAACGCTCCCACAGTACTGGACAGTGAGGTTTGCGCATGCGCCAAACAGAACTCCGCCTGAAAGCGCGTAGGAAGTGTGGCTTTCAGGCATTGGATTTCCGCCCTCTGCCCCAGCATGTCCTAGATTTAGAAGTTTAGCTCATCGATTCATCTTCAGAGATGGACAAGCCCCCCCAAAACATAGCACACGTGACTATATAGCTTTTTAATGGTAAAAAGGGACGCTGAGACCACAGCTACCTCCCTTAGGAAGGCAGAAGCTTGGAGTGGGATATGGTGCAATTCTCCCTTGGTCCCCACCAAATCTCACAGCATAGACCACACTTCACATGTTCCTGTCTCTTTTAAGGTTTAACTTTTAATCAGCCAAACATCTTGCGCAGTCCTTGAGCCAGCCCTGCATCCTGTTTCTTCCCCTGAATGATCACCTTTCCCAGCTCCTCCTGGGCTGCGCGGTTTTTGGGGTCTACGGCCAACACCTTCTTGAGGTCAGTCATTGCTTTTTCCAGGTTTCCAAGAGCAGCCTGGGCAACACCCCTTCGGTACAACGCCTTTATATGCCCAGGCTCCCGCTCCAACACCCGGTCACAACTTTGGGCCGCCAAGTGAGGCTGCCCTAGCAGCAACTGACAAGCAGCCAGGTTGGCGTGAAGGACAGTTCGTTCCGGAGGGCCAGGTGGGGGTAAGGTCAGCAGCAGCCGAAGAGCCCGTGCATAGCATCGGGCAGCTCCTTCCGGATTCCCCGCTCGAAATAATTCTGTGCCCCTTGCACGTTCTTCTCTGGCCAAGGCCTCCTTCTCGGTGTCCTCCAGCTCCCAGGAGTCTCGACCCTGAGTGAAGGAGGCCAGTGTGAGCCTGACAGGAAGTCCAGAGCGCCCAGGGAGCTGAAGCTCTGCCTCCTCGCCTTGACACATGGACTCCAAGCATTTCTCTATAAGCTCCCCCCAAGTTTCCTCCCTCCAAGGGCCTAACCCCACAGTTAGTTCTGTCCAGCCCTCTGGCAGCCCTGACCCCAAAGGAAATCCAGAAGCCTGTACCCTGCAGCGGGAGCCCAGCTTGGGTTTGTCTAAGCCGTGGCCACGGACTACGATCTTCTTGACAAAGCTGCCATCAGGACAGTACCAGAGATCAGAAGCTTGAAGGGGCTCTGACATCGCACTGGCTGATCCATGAGACTTAGCAGAGTCTTTTTCAAGTTCAGCGGCCAGTTTTTCAGTTTCCTGAGGATTCTCTAGAATTTGGCTAGCTGAATCTGGGCTCACTCTCAGCTCAAGGATTTCCGTAGGAGATTCTTGCGGATGCTGCCTAATCTGAGTAGGTAATTCAAAGTTCTTTTCCCCTTGTTGTTGCGGTTGACAGCGGTCCTTCTCTCCCATTGAATTGACTGGTGGTGTATCCATTTGGGTGCCTGGCCCCTTCCACCGTGGGTAAACAGTTTTGGATAGAAAGGGATGGACAGAGTCCAGGTCAGCACCTGATTTGAAAAACAAAAATCAAAGCAATGCTATTGGCAGAAATTTTATTTAAACTCCTTTTCCGTCCTTTTGGGACCCCGGACCGCGGTCCTCAAAGTCCTCTTTTTTTTTTTTTTTTCTCCTTCCCGAATCTCTGTCCGGTCCAGTCTCCCCTCCAACCCCGAACTACAAGTTCCACAATTCCCTGCGGCTTGGGTAGCCATTCCCAACTACGGACACCCGATCGAGTCAAAAAATACCTGGGGGGGGCCGAAGCGCCTCGCCTGATGGCAATAGCCAGACCATTCAAATCACCTCTTCTTCCGAAGCCAGGTGCTACTGAGTACTGTCCTTGGAGTCTTTCCCCAGGTGGAGAAGATGGAAAGGGGAGCCAGGGGACAGCTGGACAGAGATACTGACAGCTAACCCTGGAGCCCGAGAGACAAGAGAGTCTAGTCAAATTCCTGGCAGCCAATCGGGAGGAGGGAGAAGTCTGATTAAGCCCGCCTTTTGGACGTTACATCATTTCCCCCACTGACTCACCGCCACACCCCAGCAAACGAGAAGCTCCAGGCCTTTGCAACAGGACTAGGCCAAATCGTACCGAGCTAGGCGAGGTACGGCTGCGTCAAATTCTGGAGAAGGTCTGGAATGGGAGATTGGGCCCAAAGAGGATATAATGGGGAATGCTGGAGCTGGGGTGACTGATCGCGGCTGTGACCAGTCCTTTTATCTGGCCACCTAAAACCCACTTGTGCTTTTCTATTAATACTTACCCCTACATTTGGCTTAGACAGTAAAGAATCTGCCTGCAATGCAGGAGACCGGGGTTCAATCTCTGGGTCATGAAGATCCGCTAGAGTAGAGAATGGAAACCCACTCCCAATATGCTTGCCTGGAAAATTCCATGGACAGAGGAGCCTGGCATGTTACAGTCCATAGGGTCACAAAGGGTCAGACAGGACTGAGTGACTTTCACTACATTTGGGACAGCCGGTCAGAGTGGCCAGTTCTGTTCAAGGTCCTTCAAAATAAACCCTGGAGGAATTCCCTAACAATCCAATGGTTAGGATGCTGAGCTTCCTCTGCAGGGGGCTGGGATTCCATCCAGATGAGGCTTGCCTTACCTTTGCCTCATGTTCATCAATGCCTTTTGAGCTCTACTTCCTCAAAGAATCTTATAGACAGTGCAAAATTTTCAAACTTTGATGACCCTACACATTATTTGGGGGAACTTGTTAAAATGCATGTTCTGACTTAGGAAGTCTAAGGTGGGACATGCTACTCTGCATTTCTAACAAGCTCTTGGATGCTGCTGCTGGTGGTCCATGGACCACACACATTGAATAGTGTGACTCTAGAATAATCTCATCCTGTCCTTTTGACCTTTTAGTCTGTGTCCTTTTAGTTTGTCAAGTATTTTGCATATGCATACGTCCTCAGTTGTGTCCCACTCTTTTGTGACCCCATGGACTGCAGCCAGCCAGGCTCCTCTGTCCATGGAAATTTACAGCCAAGAATACTAGAGTGGGTTGCCATTTCCTACTCCAATGTTTTACATGTATAACTGGTATAACCTGATCCACTGGACGAATCAGTGGAAAAGCCGGTCCTCCTCTTCCTAATAAAACGTGTAGGTCCCTATTGTGATTCAGGCTTGCTCCTCCAGCTCCCTGCACAGGCGGGCTATGACAGCTCTTCAGGGAAGGAGAATTCCATTCTTAGTTCTCACTTTGGCTCCCTCTTCAGTTTGCAATTGTTCAGTTCACAATTGTGTCCCAGACTAAAGGACCATGCCAGGAGGGGAGGTAATGTCATCATTAGCCACAGACTTGTGTCAAAAGAGCCTTCTCCATTTTGTGTTTCGTCTCAGATCACTAAATTAGACCTTTTTTCCCTTCAAGCTTTATTTCTAGGTTCTGTGCTTAGTGTAACCTTAGTCCACTTCAACTAAGGCTAAATACTCTGATTCTTGGAATCCTTGTGTTCCTTTTGAAAACTGATCTACCTTTTCTCCCTCCCTGCTCCATTTCAGGGATTTCTAGGAAAGACAGAAAGTCTAGAATGAGTCACAGATTTGATTACATCCTGATCCCTGGACAAAGATTGCTAATTTGTAGTACGTGTACCTTAATTGAGAGGTCCACTCCAATGACCCTTCAGAGAAGCTTCTCTCAATTAAAAAAAAAAAAACAACAAACTACTCTGCTACAAATGTATTGCTTTGTAATGGTTTCTTACTGTTTTGTGTGTATATGTTTCAGTTCCAACAGATTCCACAAGGCATGGGCCTTGCCTCTATTTCTTTTTTCTTTTCTTTTTTTTTTTTTGAAGCAAGGAAAGCAACCTTAGTTGGAAAGCAGCAGACCAAGAAGATGGCAGACTAATGTCTCAAAATAACCATCTTGTCAGGGTCTAGATGCCAGTTTGTTTTATAGAACAGAGAGGGAGAGGAGATGAAGTAAAGTAAAAAGGCCATTTTTCTTTAACATAGGAGGAAATGTGTTAATTTCTTCTTTTCTGCAGCCATTGACAGGTGGACTGAGTCAGACTGTCTCTCTGTGAGCTGAATAAAGTGCCTCTATTTCTTTTGTGTTTCGTCTCCTCCATTCATTCATTCAACAAATATTTATTGAGCACCTCCTATGTTCTAGACAGGATGCTAGGAACTGGGGATACATAAATGAATGAGACAGAGACAGTCCTTATTCTCATGGAGCTTATAGTTGGGGCATGGAGAATAAGTTGTATGAAGTGAGAGATACTATGAGAGTGGATGAGGGGTGAGGGAATATCCCTTGAGGATGAGACTTTTTTTACTTTTGAGCCTTTTTTTACTTTTTTACTTTTTGAGCCTCGGAGTATTTTGGGATCCTAGTTCCCCAACCAGTAACTGAATTCATACCTCTGCATTGGAAGTGCAGAGTCTTTAGCTACTACCGCACTGCTAGGAAGTCCCAAGGATGAGACATTTTTGTTACCATCTAAAGAATGAATTAGAACTGAACCTCTGAACACAATAGACCACATACTGAGGAACACTGAATTAAATATTTGTTTCTTTGGGTGATCCCTTGTCATCATTGTGACTATATGTAAAAAACATAAGGGACTTCCCTAGTGTTTCAGTGGTTAAGACTTCAAGCTCCCAGTGCAGGGGTCATGGGCTCGTTTCCTGGTGAGGGAACTAAGAGCTGTGCGACTTCACCAAAAAGAAAAAAAAAATGTTGAAAACAAGCAAATACATTAACAAAAGTCCCAGACTGCTAAAGATAGTGATCAAAATCACCCAGGAAGAAAATATTTTTATTTTTAAAAAGATGACCCATTAAAACCAAAATGCAAAATTTAAGTCTTCTAAGAGGACTGAAAAGTCCCCAGAAAAGACATTCATGGGTCTGTAAACCCTCCCTGTTCTCAGCTTGAGAAGCATAGGCCTAGGAAGGGGTCAAGATGTGAAGACTCAGAAATGGGAAATAGTATCTGCTGTCCCCCTAAAGCGTTACAACATGAATGCTGACGGAGACACTGCTTGCTCTCTCAGTTTTCCTGCCCTTGCATCCTATATTCTAGGGCTCAGTTCTCTGGAGATAGTCACTAAGGAATGAAAAAAGAGAAGAGAAACAAGCCTGGAGGATTATATCCCCAGGCCTGTCTAGAGATCATTGGATCTCAGAAGATCTGGCCTTATTCTACTGCTATCCTTGCCTGACCCCATAAAGGCATTGTTTTGTCTTCATTAGAGACTAATCCTGGGAATTCACTGGTGGTCCAGTGGTTAAGACTCTCACTGCAGGGGACACAGTTTCAATCCCTGGGAAAATAAGATTCCACATGCTGCTCTGGTGCAGTCAATAAATAAATAAAGACCTGATCTGGTGGGAGAATGCAAAGAAAGGTTCAGGAGCTGGTGCAAAGTAATTTGTGAGCTGATTGTTGTTACATGTCTTAACACACACAGAGCCCTCTAATAGGTGAAGTTCCATTCTGTAAGCAAATAGAGTAGGGGTGGTCTCCAGAAGAAAAGAACCAGATAACAGCTTTTTAACATAAGAGAAGCCATTTTAGGCCCAAGCCATTTTGTGATCTAAGCCTGGCCATAATGCTTGCCCTTGAACAAGTCTCAGTAATAATGATCTTATGAGAACAATGACTGTTAATGATCTCTGAGAGACAGCAGTGAGTGGTCCTAAAGACAGATCTTAGTTCCCTGCCCAGGAATTGAACCTGTGTAATCTAGATGAGAAAGAACCCTAGCCACCAGACCAGCATAGGCTAGAGATTAGAAGCAAAGTGACCCTGGCTCTTTATCCCCGTTTGAAAGCAAGAATGTTTCAAGGAGGCAAAAGCTGTAAAAAACAGATACAAAGTTAGAAAGACAGCACAAGTGGGAGAGCACACAGAGGGAAGCAGTTTGTTTATTTAAGACTGAAGAGAGGCAGAAATACATACTCAAAGAGGAATGCAGGGGTCCTGAGTGAGAAGCAAGCAGGAAAGAGGTGAATTAATTACTTATATGGGATAGTCCTTCTGGCTCTTTGTTTACATTTGGCCAATTGTCTTGTCTCTTTCCTCACACCTGACTGGTCCTTGGATGCTTATCAAGATGCATGTACAGCTATTTGCTAAGATAGCTCCCACCACAGAGGTCTGTGGGTGCATTTCCACACTTATTATGGGATGGCTCTCTTCCCTTTTTGACCCCCAAGAAGCCTTTCTGCTCACATGCAGACAGGAAAGTCTTCCTTGACCTCAAGAGTGGGCACCTTATCTCTTTAGCAGAGCTCAGGTTTTGCCACCAGTTTTGTCCTCAGAGTGTCTGGGTGAGTACAGAGCTTGAATTTTACTCCGCTTCACGACACCAGCCCAGGAACCCATCATGAGCCTACCTCATTACCAGGCAAGAGAAGTAACAATAGCAATGAATAAATCAATCATAAAGACTTCCAGTTCTGTTTCAATGATATGAATAGCCAGAAGCACTTTCTTGAGCTGCTTTGCAGAATTCAACACCCCTCACAAGTGCTCGACCACCAGATCAGCTAGTACCTGAAGGATGCTGATGCTTCTGACCCTCATGACTTGAGTCAACTAAAGCTTGAACTCTGTTGACCTTTGCCCCAATTCTATACTGAATTCTCCTCTGTTCAAGCCCCTTCAAGAATATGAATAATAGGGCTTCTCTGGTGGCTCAGTGATAAAGAATCTGCCTGCCAATGCAGGAAACACAAGTTTGATCCCTGATCTGGGGAGATCCCACATGCTTCAGAGCAAGTAAGCCATGTGCCACAATTACCGAGCCTGTGCTCTGGAGCGGAAAAGGCAATGTACTGCAATCCACTGCCTCCAAAAGGCAACCCACTCCAGTACCCTTGCCTGGAAAATCCCATGGACAGAGGAGCCTGGTAGGCTGCAGTCCATGGGGTCTCGAAGAGTCGGACACGACTGAGTGACTTCACTTTCACGCACTGGAGAAGGAAATGGCAAGCCACTCCAGTGTTCCTGCCTGGAGAATCCCAGGGATGAAGGAGCCTTGTAGGCTGCGGTCACTGGGGTCGCACAGAGTCAGACACGACTGAAGCGACTTAGCAGCAGCAGCCTCAGCAGCAGTGCTTTCTACTGAAGTCCATGTGCCCTAGAGCCTGTGCTCTGCGACAAGGGAAAACATTGCAATGAGAAGCCTATGCATTGTAACTAGAGAGTAGCTGCCACTTGCCACAGCTAAAGAAAAGCCCACGCAGCAATGAAGATCCAGCGCAACCAAAAATAAATTAAGAAAAAAAAATTTTTTTTTTGAAGAAAAGAATATGCATACTTTGCCCAAGTCCCTTCATGAGTATGCACGTACGCTTATCTGAAAAATTCCTCGGTTTTGCTGTTCAAGAAGACACAACTTTGGGAAAGATCCCCAGTGTTCTCCTTACCTGCTGTAAGTAGTAAATACTTCCTCCTACCAGTCCTTGGCTTGGTTGTGGCTTTTGGATCAACGCCCACCAAGAGATGAACCCAGTTTTGGGATAACAGTTCTTTTATCTATTCTGTAATCTTTACTGAGAACTTAGGATTAGTCAGTGAGCCATGGAGATAAATACAAAACTCCCCATCTAACAGTGGTAAAGAGTTATAGTTGACAAAAGCTCCAGATGAAAGGCAAAAAGTTACAAGTGGCAGGGAAGTTATTTCCAACTGGAGGTGATCTGAAAAGGACTTCAAAGGGTTGAGCCTTGAAAAGTGATAGTTGTATCCACCTCTTTGCTATTGCATTGACTAGGCTCCTCTGCCCATGGAATTCACCAGGCAAGAATACTGGAGTGGGTTGCCATTCCCTTCTCCATAGAATCTTTCTGACCCAGGGATCGAACTTACCATCCGAGCCACCAGGAGAGATGGCCATAATTTTGACATGCAGAGATTGATTTACTGCATGTGGAGGAAGCTGCACAAGATAGGAGATAAAAGGAAAGGAAAGCTGCTTTACATCCGTGTTATTCATCTCCAGCTTGTCAATTTCAGCATCTCTTTATACTGTCACCAGGCATCAAGCTGACTGGAAGTTTTTACACCCCTCACATTCCCCTGCATTCCATACTCATCACAAGGAACCATATGCTACACTTATTCTCTGTCATTTATCATCAGAATAAGAGACAAAAATTCTAGTTTTCCAAAGGCTAAATAAATTTTCCCTTCTGTTTAGCTTTGGTGGGTTCTGTGGTTTTTTTAGTGCTGCTGGGATTTATGTCAAAATAGTTCCTTTCTCCTCTCTGCTTCCAAACTATTTGGCTTATGCTTCCCTTATAGGTAGGGTTTTCAGGCAAGATGAGGCAGTGAAGGGCAGCCTTTCCATAATAAAATGTTAAATTATGAAAGATGCTGTGTATGAGTACCAATGTGTGACCGTGCATTATGACCACAATGCTACCAGATATTGCTCTATGTGTCTTTTGTGTATTACCTCATTTCTTCTCACACAATTCCATGAGCTACTTATTCAGTCCCTGAACAGGGATCGAAACTGCATCTCTTGCAGTGGCATGAGGAATCTTAATCACTGGACTATCAGGGAAGCCTAGATGGTGCTGTTTTTATTTTTTTTTGATGGTGCTGTTTTTAATCAAATGACGAGGGAAAGCCTTCTTGTAAAGATGATATTTGTTCAAAGATATAAATGATGTCAGGGAGCAGGCATGCAGATATCTGAAGGAATAGTATCCAAGGTAAGAATGCAGAGGCCCTGAGGCAAGAAGGAATTATATTTTTATATTAAATCATAGCTGCTAAAAGAAGAATAATGGGTCCAGAGTGGATGAATCAGAGTAAGCGAGGAAAAGAGTAGGAGGGGATGAAATCAGAGGGGTGGGGAGAAGCGAGGTCAGGTAGGCCAAGGTAAAGGTTTTGTTCTGAGTGTGATTGGGAGCCATCAGAGGGTTTGAGCAAGGTGAGTGATATTATCTGGTAATTTAAAAGATCACTCTGGTTTCAGCATGAAGGAAGGACTATGTAAGTCAAAAATAAAAGCAGAAAGTCCAGTTAAAGGGCTAGCCAAGAAACGACAGCAGCACAGGAGCTTGGATTAAGGTAGAGGAGAGGGCCAAGGGCAGAGGCCGGAGCCCTCTATTATTTAGGAGTTTGAAAGAGTCCATGAAGACTGAGACGTAGCAAATAAGGAACTAGTGTATACTTTCTTAAATTGGATCCAGAAAGAGTATTCAAAGTGAAGAAAGCAGTTCAAGGAGGAAGTGATCAACTGTGTCAAATGTTGCTAATGGTTCTAGACCAGACTTTCTCAACCATGGCACATACATATTCTAAAGTAATTAAACATCTTTCAGCTTAAGGACTAAAATCTTCTGGCTATTGTTGAAGCTCCCTATGTCTCTCTCTCCAATCAGAATTCTCCTGGCTGGGATGGGTGGGTGGGAGAGGGATGGAGTGGGAATTTGGGATTAGCAGGTGCAAACTATTATATATAGAATAGATAAACAAGGTCCTACTGTATAGCACAGGGAACTATATTCAATATTCTGTGACAAACCATAATGGAAAAGAATATTAAGAATGATGTGTGCATGTGTGTGTGTGCGTAAGGCTTCCCTGGTAGCTCAGATGGTAAAGAGTCCGCCTGCAATGGAGGAGACCTGGGTTTGATCCCTGGGTTGGGAAGAGGGCATGGCAACCCATGCCAGTATTCTTGCCTGGAGAATCCCTATGGACAGAGGAGTCTGGCAGGTCCTAGCCCATGGAGTTGCAAAGAGTCAGACATGACTGAGCAACTAAGCATACATATATGTGTAACTGAATCACTTTGCAACACAGCAAAAATTAACACATTGTAAATCAACTATATTTCAATTAAAAAACAAAACAAAACAAAAGAATTCTCTTCTTGTCGTGGGCTAACCACTATTCTGAATTTTGTGCTATTACTACATAGGTTAGTAGCAAAGGAATTTATTTTTCCCTTCTTCTCAAAGATGAGCTGTATTAGTATAGCATGTTTGTATGGTGCTGGAATGTTTTAGTAATGAGGGGAAAACTGATTATGTGAGAGGGATAGGGGATCATTTCAAGAGTTAATTTCTGCACAGGTAAGAAGGGTGGGATCCTAGTGCCCACATAGGATGGGGACAGGTCAGCTTCTCTGCAGTAACAAGGAGAAGGCACTGAATTCAACAGAGATGCATGTGGCCTGGTAGATTTGGAGCTGGGACCAGAGGAGGTTCTCTTCTGAGAGTTTCTATTTTCTCACTGAGATAGGAAAGAAGGTCTTCATCTTGTGAAACTGTGATCTCAGATTTGGAGAATGTGGGAAAATGCAGGCTTTCAGGCCACCCTTAGCTCTCAAAGGAAGTGAGACTGGTTGGTATGACTGTGCATTTTTTCCAGACATATTCAGCACTTAAGTACAGGTATGGTGCAGACAGAGTTGGATTTGGAATCACCTGGGGATGTCTTTAAAAATATTGATGCCTGAGTCCCAAGAGATGGTGATTTAATTGGTTTAGAATGCGACCTGGGCTTT
This sequence comes from Capra hircus, assembly GCF_001704415.2. NCBI lineage: Eukaryota > Metazoa > Chordata > Mammalia > Artiodactyla > Bovidae > Capra > Capra hircus. Next base: position 22,709,385 of record NC_030830.1, read on the forward strand.
GGGCTTTTTAAATGCTCCCCAGATGACTATAATGTATTGCCAGAGGCAAGAATCATGACTCCAAGGAATACCTGGAGCTGTGTTTAGAAACCTACTGCTTTATTTATTTTTTAAAAGGCAACTTATACTCAGGTTTTTAAAAATTTATTTATTTTTGGTCTTTGTTTGGGGTCTTTATTTTGGGTCTTTGTTGCTGCTTGAGGGATTTCTCTAGTTGCAGTGAGCAGGGCTACCCTTCATTGAGGTGCACAGGCTTCTCATTGAGGTGGCTTCTTCTGTTGCTGAGCACAGGCTCTAAGCACACCGGCTGCAGTAGTTGTAGCACGCAGGTTCAGTAGTCATGGTGCATGGGCTTTAGCTGCTCTGAGGCATATGGAATCTTCCCAGACCTGGGGCTGAACCCGTGGCCCCTGCATTGGCAAGTGGATTCTTAACCACTGGACCATCAGGGAAGTCCCGAGAGATTCCTTCTTGCTGCAGTGAAGGAGTGAATTGATCTGAGCTTTGAAGGATTGGTACATTTTGGCCGAGTGTAGAAGCAGATGTGAAAGGAGGGAAAATATCATAAACATAAGCTTAGATGTGGTCTGATACACATGGCAAGCACCAAACAATTTGGTTTGTAACAGGCAAATATTAGAGAAAGAGCTCTTAGATTTGAGGACAGCTGGGTAAATAAAGATCTGGAGGTGGGCATGATGAATAATACAGTTTGGTTCCACAGAAAAATGGATGATTTCAAATTATGGGAGAGGTCAAAGCCCAGATTAAAATTTTGTGAACAGTTGAGTAAGCAATAGGGAATCTTGAAGGGCTTTTGAGTAGCATGTTAAGAGTTTATAAAAAGTGTGTTTAGGGAGGGTAACCTGACAGTGGTGTTAAGGGGGACCTGGAGTAGGAAAAGGTGGCAAAGAAGGAGACCTACTAGGGGAATTGTTGTAATAATCCTAGATGAGGTCATTTTCCCAGCAAGAAGTGGGGAAAAGTTGCAGATTCAAAAGACATCATGATGGCAGAATTGACTGGGCTTAACAGCTCACCACAAGTAAAGGCAGGAAGGAGGTGGAAGAGGCATCAAGTTTTCAAATAAGGAAGGGCATTGGGAAAAAGAGGAGAGTGAAAAAGTTGGCTTAAAGCTCAACATTCAGAAAACTAAGATCATGGCATCTGGTCCCATCACTTCATGGCAAATAGATGGGGAAACAGTGGAAGCAGTGTCAGACTTTATTTTTGGGGGCTCCCAAATCACTGCAGATGGTGATTGCAGCCATGAAATAAAAAGACGCTTACTCCTTGGAAAGAAAGTTATGACCAATCTAGTTAGCATATTCAAAAGCAGAGACATTACTTTGCCAACAAAGTTCCGTCTAGTCAAGGCTATGGTTTTTCCTGTGGTCATGTATGGATGTGAGAGTTGGACTGTGAAGAAAGCTGAGTGCCGAAGAATTGATGCTTTTGAACTGTGGTGTTGGAGAAGACTCTTGAGAGTCCCTTGGACTGCAAGGAGATCCAACCAGTACATTCTAAAGGAGATCAGTCCTGGGTGTTCTTTGGAAGGAATGATGCTAAAGCTGAAACTCCAGTACTTTGGCCACCTCATGCAAAGAGTTGACTCATTGGAAAAGACTCTGATGTTGGGAGGGATTGGGGGCAGGAGGAGAAGGAGACGACAGAGGATGAGATGTTTGGATGGCATCACCGACTCATTGGACGTGAGTTTGAGTGAACTCCGGGAGTTGGTGATGGACAGGGAGGCCTGGCGTGCTGTAATTCATGGGGTCACAAAGAGTCAGACACGACTGAGTGACTGAACTGAACTGAACTGACAGAGGGAGGCGAGGTGGTTTTCAGTGTCATTTTATCTGTTTGGTTTGGAACCAGCTGAGCTTAGAGGATGGGCTGCATTGCTTCCCTGGTAGCTCAGACTGTAAAGAATCTGCCTGTGATGTGGGAGACCTAGGTTCAACCCCTGGGTTGGGAAGCTCTCCTGGAGAAGGAAATGGCAACCCACTCCAGTATTGTTGCCTGGAGAATTCCAGGTTGCAAAGAGTCAGACTGAGTGACTTTCACACCTAGCATTGTCCACATGTTCCACAGACACCAGAGGAATGCTTATAAATACAGAGTTTGGAGAATGTTCTACTCAACTTGGACTGTTAACAGAATACCATAAACTGGCTATCTTATAAACAGCAGAAGTCAATCTCTCAAGTCCTGAAGGCTGGAAATTCCAAGATCAAGGTGCTGGCAGATTCAGTGTCTAGTGAGAGCTTCTTTTGGTTCACAGAGTACCTTCTAGCTATGTCCTCACATGGTGGAATGGTAAGGGAACTCTCTGGGGATCTTTTATTAATTAAAACAATTAAAAAAATATTTTGACCATGCCACAGGGCATGTGGGATCTTAGTTCCCAGGCCAGGGATCAAACCCATGACCCCTGCCTTGGAAATGTGGTGACTTAACCACCAGACCACCAGGGAAGTTCCTCCGGGGTTTCTTTTATAAGAGCACTATTCTCATCCATGAGGGCCTACCCTCAAAACCTAATCATCTCCCAAATGCCACACTATCACACTGGGGATTAGGGTTCAACAGATGAATTTTGAGGAAACACAAACATTCAGTCTGTAGCAAAGAAGCATTTGGTTACAAATGAGGTAAGTTTGGAGTGGATGAGATTTTTCAAGGGAAATTCTCAGAGAAGGAAAAAAACAAGTCCATATATAGATGCTTAAGGCACAGAAGGTAAAAAAAAAAGGCGGGGAGAGAGGAGGAAGGATAAAGTGAGGTTTGTGTGTGCACAGAGTCGGACACAACTGAAGCAACTTAGCAGCAGCAGAGGCAGAAGGGGAGCAGGTAATATACCCCTGAACCTGGGAAAGTGGGGAATCCAAGGTGAAGGGACAAACATGGAAGGCTTCAGAGAGGCAGTGTACTGTGAAAATACCTTGGGTTTTGGCTGCTGGTAACTTTGGGTCATTGAATACTATTTGAAAATACAATTTCAGTAATGTTTGGATTGGAAGCATATTCCAAAGGGTTAAGAAGCAGCGGGTATGAGGGAAAGACATTTCTGACAGCAGTACACCCTATTGAACGGAGGTGGGAGAGGGGAGGGTGGGGTTGGAGGCGGTGAGTAGGTAGTGAGGAAGTGCAAACTGCAAATGTAAGTTCTTTTTTCACGAATTCGGGTAAGTAAAGCACAGTAAACCTGAACCGTCCAAAGGAGAACCCACAATCCCATCCTCCTCTCGTGTCTCCTATCACAGTGCATGGCTTCCTGTTTAGATTATAAACTTCATGAGTTTCAGGGTTTACACCTGCTGTCGGAGATGATGTCTCACCAGCATCCTGCATGGAATTCAGGATAGGACCCTGTCCTGCAGGTGCACAGCTGAAGATACCACGTCCACTGCTTGTCCACCTCCCCCTCCCGAAGAGGTCTCCTAGATTGAGGGTAACTAGCCCAGGTAGACGTGTGAGGCTACTGACTTTCTCCCTGGCATTCTGCTTTAGTCAGAATATTTGTGTTCCCTACACCAATACATATGTTGAAATTCTAATGTGCAATACAATGGTATTAGGAGGTGAGGCCTTTGGAAGGCACTTAGGTCCTGAGAGTAGCACGCTCATGAATGGGATTAGTACCCTTGTAAAAGGGACCCTACAAGGACTTCCCTGGTGATCCAGGGGTTAAGGCTCCGCGCTTCCAAGGCAAGGGGGTGTGGTTCGATCGCTGAACAGGGGTGAAATAGGATCCCACAAGTCCCGTGGCCAAATAAATAAATATGAAGATAAACCCCACAGAGCTCCCTAGCCCTTTCTGCCAAGTGAGGATACCGTTAGAGAGGAGCCAGGGATCGGTGTACATTTAGAGATCTACAACTCAGAAGAGGGCTTATACCTGACCGTCCTGGCACCCGATCTCAGACTCCCAGGAAAGCTCTGTTCTTTATAAGCCACCCAGTGATGGTATTTTTGTCACAGCAGCCCGACCCCCGCAGCTCTGTGTTCCCTCTGCCTTGCCTGCCTACACTGGTACAACACAACAAGCAGGGCTCTACCGGGAGTTGTCTGCCACCCTCCAGCCTGTGAGCACGAACAGCTGTGGGCAGCTGGGCATGTTTCCCTACCCCATGCCATCCTATCCTGGGCCAACTTTTTCAGAATACTCTGCCTACTTTCCTCCTTCCTTCCTGGAATTCTGGGGAGAGATCCCTGGATCTGCTCGAAAATCTTCCTCCAGTCTTAGGTCCAGTCTTGTAGGGAATGGAAAAGGTGTGCTGGGTAAAGAAATGTCTACGAAGAATGGATCCCCAGGGCTTCGCCAGTAGGATTCCCAGGGAAGCCTCTCTTTCCCATCTTTGTGCTTGTCTCTCTGGTGTGCGGGAATCTCTCCACTCACTATCGTCTCTGTCAGTTTTTGTCCGCCCCTCCCCCACGTCGCCAGAAGAGGAGATAAGTGAAAGGCGAAACCAAAGGAGCCGGGTCTTTGCTAGTCTTCGGGATTGCGGGTGATAAATCCACTTAATCTATTTAATATTGTCTTTCGGAAATTCACACACACACTCACACACAGATCAGAACAAGGTGAGGACTAATGAGGAAAGGGGATTGGGCTGGCTCCCTCCAGATAGTGGAAGGTTTGTACCCTCGGTTCTTTCTGCCCGCTTGCCCAGTTAGGGTAGGAGGAAGGGAGTATTTACAGAGAACCGGGACGTAATCTTCATCCCAGGGAGAAGGTTCCCAAACCGGTAACCTCCCAAATCTCATTCCAAACCCCCCCCCAAAACCCCAAAGTTATAGAGGTCCTGGGATTAGCATGAAAATAGACTGGTATGGAGTGGAGGAGAGACAGAAATGGAAGTGAGGGTGGGGGTTATGGCTAACCTGGGGCTCGGCTCTGACGCCGGGAGAAGTTGCGGAGTGACAAGTATACTGACAACTATCGGGGCGAGGCCTGGCGCCACAAACCCAATCACCGGACTGAATCACCCCGCAGGGAAGAAAAGAAGGCGGAGCCTGCCGACCTGGAGGCGGGGTTTTATCAGAGCCGGGGCGGAACCTATGGAGGAGGCGGGGCTTTAGGGACCAGTTTTCAGGCTGGGGAGCCGCGACCGAGAGAGTTCGGCTGGGGGTGCTGTATTTAGAGGGGGTGGGGGCCTGGAGCGACTGAGGGCCCGGCCGGGAAGTGGCGTCCCTATTAGTGTGGGTTTTGGCGAGGTTCCTGAGGAACTGGATTCCGAGCGTGCTCGCAAGGCGAGAGTTTCCGTGGAGGCCTAGTTTAGGATGTAACCAAGTCCAGTAGCCCCAGAAGCGGGTGTGCGGGGCGCCCACTGTGGATCCCCGGCTTGACGGCAAAACGTGCTTGGGACGTCGAGGGGCGCAGGGTGGGGCCGGGCCGTGGATGTCCTTACGGATCCCAGTAGTTCTCGTGGTGCTGCGCTGCTATGATGATGACTACGGTTAGGATGGTACAGAGCACCATGGCTGCAATGCCCACCGCCAAGGAGATAAAGGAGAAGTTCCGGGCCTCGCGTGAAGCGATCTCAGCTGACACCATGTCTCCGCGGGCCAAGGCCGTGCGCACCTGCGGGGGAGGGGGAGGGAGAGAAGATCAGAGAGCCGCTACCTCGGCCGCATGCCTCAGCCTCCTTCTAAGATACTCTCCAAAACGTCCAGCACTCCCTGGGAATAAGAACCTCTTGAGTCCTCCTCTCCATACTCCACCTCCGTCCTCTCCCTCACCCTCACCGCCCCCCCCCCCAAACACCTGCACTGCCTTGAAGATGGCAATGATGCCTGTAGGCCAGAAGCAGCAGATGGTGGTCAGCACCGCGATGGGCATGTAGTCGTGGGGCGGGCGCCTTGGCTCCAGCAGGGCCAGCCCTGGGCCCTGGGGTGGCGGGGGGAGCGTGGAAGTTACTCCTGTTCCCCCCGGGGTCGCGCCTGCATAGGGCTGTGAAAGGAAAGAAGGTTGTGGGGAGAGGACGTCTATCATTCTTACCCTCTCTGAGCCCACCAGCTTTCCACGTCTAGCAGAGAAAGAAGGTTGTTTCCCTCTTTTAAACCTCCTCTGGACTTCAAGGCTGTTTCCCCTGCCAGATCTTGATCTTTGACACCAACAGACCACCCACCCCATTCCCAGCTCTTTCTCTAGTCTCTCCTCTCCCTTGCCCCCAGATCGCCTCCTGGTCCCGTGGTTCTGTTCCTCTTTCCCACCAGTCCCCAGTGTGCCTCCAATTCCATGTCCTGTTCCATCCTGCCCCCAGCCTCGTCCTTCCAGTCCCCTGTCCGTCCTGTACTCACCGTGCCCACCGGGTAGACCGGGACGTAGGCAGTGCAAGGCTGCAGCTGTAGAGGGTAACCGGGGGCTACGTAGCCCCCCAGCGGCAGCGTGCCTACCGCTCCTGTGTGCGTGGGCACCACGAAGCCTGGGGCCTGGGCAGTATGAGAGGGCGCAGGCGGGGGCGGGGCGGCGGCGGCGGGCGGCGGTGGGGGCAGTGGGCCCTCGAAGCGAGTCTCCTGCAGGTAAGGGTCGGGTGGCATGCGGGGCAAGGTAGCGCAGCCGGATGGGGGCGCCCCAGCGGCCGGGCCAGGCGGGGCATGGTGTGGGGGCCTTGGCAAGGTGGCGGAGGACGAGGGACCGCGCTGAGCGGCGGCCCCAGAAGCCAGGCCCCCTGCCCCTAAGCGCGGGAGGGTGGCAGTGCCGGACTGGTGGTAGTGGTGGTGGTGGTGATGGTGCGAGGAAGGGGCTGTCTGTGGGGGCGGGGCAGGAGGTTCGGCGGGGGGCTGGGGGGCATTGTAGGGTGGTGGAGAGGTGTGAGGGACTGAGTCAGGGAGGCCTGGGGACGGCAAGCAGAGGAGCCAGTACCGGGAGAGATAAGATAGATGAGATGAGGGAGGGAGAGACACAGAGGGTCAGGGATGGAGAAAGATAATGGGAGAGACAGAGAGGAGATGAGTGAGAAGCCATCTCTCATTCTTGGGGCAGGAGAGGGGTGGTATCTAGGCCAACAGCCCGTCCCTGCCCCCCCTCCCTTTAATCTAGTTTTGAGGTCATAACTCTCTTCTGCTCCTCTCCCTGCTTCAGCAATGGGCACACAGCTTTAACCTGCAGACCCAAACTCCTATCCCTCTTGGCTTATGGCTGCTTTGGGGTTCGCCTATCTGAGCTAGTCCTGCGTGTGCACATGTGTAGACATGCAACACTTGTGTGAACATGTGCTCAGTCCAACAGTTGTAAAACACATGTAGGATAACATGTTCCACTCTGCCATTCCTTTAGTGAGGAGGGGGGTCCCCTAGTCGCTCTTGGAATCTCCGAACCTCTTTTAGGGCAGATTAAGAAGGGTCCTCTGGATTTTACTCCCCTGGCAATCCCCATCTGATCATCTCTCCATATTACCCCGCTGGATGTCTCCATGCGGGCCAGCGTTATCTGTCCATCTGTCACTCCCAATGATGCTATCCATGCAGTACCTGGCTGATGCTAAACCAGTCTTGTACTTCCCTCACCCTCTTAACCTGCCCCCCCCCCCATGTTGTTGGCAAGGGACCGAGCCTGAGACTGGCCAGAGGAAAGGAAGAGAAGGGAAGGATATAGAAAGAGGAGGGGGCTTGGGGGGAGGGATGTGGAGAGCTGGATAGAAGGGGAATGAAGCAGAACCACCCGCTAGGGAGGGGAAAGGGAGGGGGGTAGTCAGGAGACAGTGGAGAGGGCGAGGGGTTTTGTTGTTGTTTTCTACCTGACTTTTCGGATGACATGCTTGCGCTGTCCCTGGGACAAGATCCGTGCAGCCGGAGTCCAGAGTCGGGGTCCCTGGCTAGCACCGGAGTCTGGGTGCGCAGATTGCGCAGCCGGTAGCAGCGCAGAGATGGAGAGATGAAGACTGTGGCGGCGGGGGGCGGAGGGAAAGCTGAGAGGGGGGAGCTTAAAGGGACCGAGGCGAGGGAGGGGGAACCCTTCAGAGATACCCCCACTTGGTCTCTCTCCGCTTTTGGACTATGTCTCGCCTCCTCTAACCCCGGCATTCAAGCCCCCAGTTTGGGTTCCTTTGGAGTTGTCATGGAAACTGGGAGGCAAGCAAGACCAGGCAAGGCGGGTGGTACTAAGGGAAGGAAGGAGGGAGAAAGAACCCTCTGGAGTCTTCCCCTTCAAGACTGGCTGTAGTGATTATACTGTAGGAGGAAGCGAGCAGGTGCTCAGTGGATTCAGTACCCCAGTTCCCTCTGGATCTTCTTCACCCCAGTCAGCCCCCGCCCCGCCCCCCCCTCCCCCCACACACACTCAGCCTCTCTCAGAGTCCCTGTAAGATCTCGGGATCTTCTCCCAAATCCTTGGCTCTAGTTTCCCTATCTGTACACAGAGATGCCTGTATGAGAGAGAACCCTAGAAACAACAACAAAAGTTCCCAGGGTTATGATCTCGACCTGCCGCTCTGGCCAGGGAGGAATCCGGAGGTAAAGTGAGAGGCCCCAGTCTATAGTCGCTGGGAGGTAGTAGGGCTTGTGGTGTGTTGAGGGGCAGGGGTAGGACGAAGAGGAAACTTGGGGGATACTTAGTTACCTCTTACCTTCAGTATGTAGGAGCTGTAGCGCGTTGGGAGGAGAGAACGAATCAACTGCTCATTGCCGGCAGCTCAGTTTGGCAGTACATGCTTGCCTCCCCTTCCCCCGCTTTGCTTACTAGGCTTCTTAAAGACTTTCCAGGGCCCGCAGTGTTCAGATCCATTCCTGAAATCCCACCCACCCACCACCCCCGCCAAGACGCAGCGCCATCGTCTGAGTCGACCCGGGAGCCCAGCGGTAATTGCAGTCTTTTTATTTTGCTTATTGCATCTTGGGAGTTTGTACATGGGGAGGGGAGGTGAAAATCAGCAGTCAGCCGAGATTTAACCAGAATTGGGCTATTTGCAAAAGCAGAGCCGAGATACCACCCTCCCTCTTTAGACCAGTACTTCCCAGCCCCTTCTTGAGGCAGTCGCTCTCCGACGCTGTATCCTTCCCCATCCGACTGCAGGCGGAGACTACCGAGCTGTAATAGCGGCGCTCGTCAGGGCCAGTACCAGGCCCCAGAGATCGAGATCACGGCCCCACACCTCACATTCTGGCTTCTGAGGTGTTCGCGTGAGCCCCTAACCCCCTTCCGCCACACCATCCTGTACACAATTCGGGGCGCAAGTTGGTTTTATTGGGAGAGACTTAAGACTGTCAAAGGCCTGGTGAACATAGAGGAATTCAGATGAGCTTCGAAAAAAAAATTTTTTTTTAAACCAAGACAAACGTCTTTAAATGCTCAGTAAAAGCCCTAACACGGGCACCTGGGTACCGGTAGAGATCACAGGGAGAGAGGTGGGAGACGCCTGGAGTTAGAAGTCCAGCCCCGGTGGGAAGGTCTGAGTAAGGAGCCGCCCACAAGGAGCTCCAGGTTCAGGGCTGGGGTGTGGGGTCGCTCAGGTACAGAAACTCGTCAGAAACTAGGCGGAGCGTGAGTCAGCGCTGCCCAAGGGGCTCTCCGCCCCTTGGGAGGTGGGTCGTAGTTAGGCTCCGTACTAGAGAAGGGCAGAAGAAACTGGGCCAAGCCGCACTTTTACCTCGAGGGGCCTCGAGGACTCTCCGCGTCTCTGGAGACAAGGGCACTACAAGCACTTCAAGATGAAGAGTTGTAAGACTCAGACCTGGCATGGGCGGGAGGGAAGGGGTTAGGAGCAGGGTCCGCCTGGGCTACCTTCAGCCCTCAGCCGGCGGAGAACGAAATACCAAGGACTGCCTTTCCCGGGTCTGTTCCTCCAGCGCGCCTCCTGAGGAAAGAGAACTCCGTGTTCCGTTGCGGAGCCGGACGCCTGCATTGGGAAGCAGGGCAAATCAAGGCTGGGAAATGGGACCCCTAGGTCACGGCTGCCGCAGGGCCTGAAGAGGCCTTCTCTCAATTTCCCAGGACACCTTTGCGGCTTCTTCCTCTCCCCGCGATCTAAATGGATCACTCCGCCTATTCCCTCCCCCTCGCCCCCAGCTCCCCCGCTCTTAGGGCGCAATGGATTGTTCCATTGCCCCTCCAGTCTGCGGCCAGCGTTGCGGGGGACGCTGGCAAGGTTGCTAGGGAAAGCCCCGGACGTGACGGCTAAATGCGACCCTGAGCAGCCTCCCTTCTCCTGTCCGTCATTCCCCTGCGCGCGTTCTCCTTACACCCTTGCCCTCCCCCACGTGGGTTCCAAGCTGGGGAGAAGTAAACAGCAGGCGGAGCGGGGCTCGCGGATCCAGGCCAGGTGGGAGTTTGCACTCTTCCAGGGTCCTACGCTGCTGCTCTGGGTTCTTTCTTGCAAATCTTCAGTCTTGCATGACTGGGATGATCCATTAGGAAGCTCCTGGCCTCGGGACCGAGTCCCCACTGCGTTGGGGGCGGGGCTTGGTTGCGCGTCAGTGCGTCTGCAGCGTGGTGGGGGTGTGTGTTTGTGGAGAGGACTGGAGTAAAAGTAGGATGTTTTGTGACGAGGACCTGGTGTGGGAACGGGTGGGGGAGGCTTGATTGCCGGCGTCTGTTCCGAAGGGAGGGGGTGTTGTCATCTCTCTCACAGGCCCTCATCGTCCCCTTCTCAGGCGGGAGTATGCTGGGGCTCCCGGGGCGGCGGCTCCCTTCGGCGGAGTTCCTGCTCCTGTTGCCATTGCTGCTGCTGCCGCTGCTGCTGCTGCTGCTGCCCGCCGCCCCTGCGCCCCATCGGGCTGCCTACAAGCCGGTCATAGTGGTGCACGGGCTCTTTGACAGTTCGTACAGCTTCCGCCATCTGCTGGAATACATCAATGAGGTCTGGCAGGGGACGCCCCGGTTGTGGGGCGTTGGTGGCGGCTACAGAGGCCGGGGAGGGAGAATGGGGAACTGAATGCTGGGCCTGCCCACTTCCTCGCAAGCTGGTGCTGGCTTGGGGAAAGTTGGGGGACGAGAGATCCCTGGTTCTAGGAGGGCACAATAGGCGTGTGGGCGCCGGCTGGGGGGCGGCGTGGAGGAGGGTCTTTATAGTCCATCCCGGCTGCGGCATCGCCCCCTTCCCACAGACCCACCCTGGGACTGCGGTGACAGTGCTCGATCTCTTCGATGGGAGAGAGAGTTTGCGACCCCTGTGGGAACAGGTGCAAGGGTTCCGAGAGGCTGTGGCTCCCATCATGGCAAAGGCTCTTCAAGGGGTGCACCTCATCTGCTACTCCCAGGGTAGGCACCCTCCCGCATTCCCCGCCTCTAAGCCCTATCTGAAGCTTGATCCTTATCTGAGGGACACTGCCTAGTGTTCCCTATTTTGAACCGCATTGCCTCCTTTTCCGACTTCCCTCAGCACCTGGGTCTTATCTGCGTTGAGTGTCCTGAGTGGGAGGGCTGCTCCCTAGGCTGCTGCCCCTTTCTTTCCCCGTCACCCATGGCTCGTGGACATAAGGGATTGGGGAGGGGGACAGTAAAAAGCACCCTAGGGTTCGTGGGAAGGCCCAGAATCGAATTCTGGCTCTGTCACTTACCTGACAGGGGGCGTTTTGACACAGGGCGTGTGCCTTCTCAGGGTCTCAGCTTCCTTGAGGTACATGGTGTGTGTGTTGGGGTGCGGAGTGTGGGGGACTGTTGACCTGGCCTCCCTAAGTCCTGCCCAATGTGGTGTTCTGCCTGCAGGGGGCCTGGTGTGCCGGGCACTCCTGTCTGTGATGGATGAACACAATGTGGATTCTTTCATCTCTCTCTCCTCTCCACAGATGGGACAGTATGGAGGTGAGTGGGCACTGTAGGCTCCATAGGGGGGCCCTGAGTCTTGAGGGCACAAAGCTTGGGGCCACTTGGCACTGCTGTTCTCTTGCCAGACACAAACTATTTGAAGTGGCTGTTCCCCACCTCCATGAGGTCTAACCTCTACCGGATCTGCTACAGCCCGTGGGGCCAGGAATTCTCCATCTGCAACTACTGGCATGGTGAGTAAGACATGCCAAACTGGGGCCTCCATGCTAAGGGCATCCTGGAGGGTAGGGCCTGCTGCTCCCACCTCTCCCATAACTAACAGCAATGATGATGATAACTTACATTTATTGAGCCCTTACTATGTAAACAGGCACTGTTCAAAATGCTTTATGTGTTTCATTTAGAGAATACAGTTTGCTGCAGGGGTTGGTAAACTTTATCCTTAAAGGGCCAGACAGTAAATTTTTTTTTGGTTTTGCAGGCATATAGTCTCTGTCACAACCACTCAATTCTGCCATAGTCCTGTGAAAGCAGCCATATACCATATGTAAATGAATGTGTCTGTGTTGCAGTAAAATTTTATTTATAGAAACAGTGAACTGGATTTGGCTAATGAGTCATAGTTTGCAAACACCTGGTTATAGTTTTTAAGATCGTGAATGCTGGGTCTAGACTACTTGGGTTTGAAGCCTAGTCCTGCTGCATGACTTTGGGCAAGTTACTCAACCTTTCTGTGACTCAATTTTCCTCGTCTGTAAAGTAAAGATATAGTATGTACCTTTTATTGTGTTTATGGGGATTAAATAATGAATGTCATGTGCTTTGAACAGTATCTGGCTCACAGCAGGTGCTGGAAAAAGGTGTTTGCTATCATGTTGACAGTTATTACTGCTACTATCATATTACTGTGCACCTTGTCTGTTACTGTAGCCTTCTGATTGGTCTTCCAGCATCTGGTCTTGCCTCTTCTCCCTGCTTCTCTGACAATCTAACTGCTATTTGTACCCAGACCCCCACCATGATGACTTGTACCTCAATGCCAGCAGCTTCCTGGCCCTGATCAATGGGGAAAGAGACCATCCCAATGCCACTGGTAATGACCCCAGGCTCCTACCTTGGTCCCATTTTCTGCTTCTCTGACCTCCTATATTCCCCTTTCCAACCTGGCCCGACCCCTGTGACTAACTCAGGCTCTCTTATTCCCACCCTGTAGCTTGGCGGAAGAACTTTCTGCGTTTGGGCCGCCTGGTGCTGATTGGGGGCCCTGATGATGGTGTCATTACTCCCTGGCAGTCCAGGTAATAAGGGACTGTGTGGCCTGAGCGTTGGCTAAGGACACCCCAATCCCAGCCAATCTTTATCTCATTTCTAAAACTGGCCTGCTTCTTCCACTGTTCAGTTAATCCCCCCACCCTCCATTCATCTTGTCACCCAAGACCAAAACCTGGGAGTCATGTCCCAACCTCTTATATCTAGCCAGTCACTAAGCCTTGCTGCTTCCTTTCCATCCCTACCAGCCCCACTTTGTGAAAACTTTGAACTCTGAACTATTTACAGATTCTTAGGATGTTGCAAAGATAGTTTAGAGAAGTCCTGTGTATCTTTTGCCCAGTTTCCCCCAATGCCTGCATCCTATATAAGGATAGCACAATAGTGAAACCAGGAAATTGACAAGTCGCTACAACGCATGTCTATAGTTCCATGCCATGTAATCACATTTCCTACCAGCTCTTTTACTTACTTGGAAGTAAAAGGTAATTGCTCCAACCTTGTCCCCTCTATCCTATTCCTCAGGAAAACCCATGGCTTCATGGCACCATGTGTCTGCCTCTGATCATCATGAGTGATCTGAAATGTCACGTGATCTACTTTATAGTCATTCAACAAATACTTATCAAGCACTGTGTGCCCAGGCACTGTTCTGGACCCTAGGGATGTACTAGTGAATGAAAGAGAAGTCTATGCTAGTGTGTAGCTCACATTCTAGTGGGGGAGACAGATAATAAATGTAAATATATGTATCAGACAGTGATAAAATAAGGCGGGGAAAGGATTAGAGGATGGTTGGGGCCTATTTTAGATAGTGGCCAGAGAAGTCCTTCTGGAATAGCTGCCGTTTGAGCAAAGACTGAGTTGTATCCGACTTTTTGCGACCCCATGGAGAGCAGCATGCCAGGCTCCTCTGTCCTCCACTGTCTCCCGGAGTTTGCTCAAATTCATGTCCATTCAGTCAGTGATGCTCTCTGTTTCATCCTCTGCTGCCCCCTTTTCCTTTTGCCCTCAATCTTTCCCAGCATCAGGGTCTTTTCCAGTGAGTTGGCTCTTCGCATCAGGTGGCCAAAGTATTGGAGCTTCAGCTTTAGCATCAGTCCTTCCAATGAATATTCAAGGATGATTTCCTTTAGGATTGACTGGTTTGATCTCCTTGCAGTCCAGGGGACTCTTCAGAGTCTTCTCCAACACCACAGTTCAAAAGCATCAATTATTTGGCGCTCAGCTTTCTTTATGGTCCAACTCTCACATCCATATTTGACTGCTGGAAAAACCATAGCTTTGACTGTATGGACCTTTGTGGGCAAAGTGATGTCTTTGCTTTTTAATATGCTTGGGATGTCTAGGTTTGTTCTTCTAGGGAAGAGGAGTAGCACCTGCAAAGTCACTGGGGCAGGCATGGGGAATAAGGACTGGAGGCTGGAGGGCAGTAAGCTGGGGTGGAGGTGAAAGAGGTGAAAGAGGTAGAAGGGGGCCAGATACAGAAAGCCTTTGTGGGGTAAAATAAAGTCACTTTTTTTTCTAAAATATATGCAACATAAAAGTTACCGTTTTTAAGGGTAAGTTTGGTGGCTTCAGGTTCATTCAAATTCTTGAGTAAGCTCACCACCATCTATCTCCAGAACTTTTTTCTTGCCAAACTGAAACCCCATAACCCTTTAAAGAATGGTAACTTCCTTATCCCTGCTACTCCCAGGCCCCTGGCAACCATGACCCTTGATTTTTTTTTTAAAATTCTGAGTGAGATGGGAACACATTGAGGTTATAAATGAAGGAGTAACATGCCTTACAGTAGTTAAAGGTGGGATTTATTTTTATCTCATTTCACACCTACTACAACCCTATGAAGATAAGAAGTAGCTCTAAGTACTTTGCAAATAAAGCTCATTTAATCCTCACAACAACCCTATAGGGTAATTACTATTATCCTCTTTTGGCATGTAAGGAAACTTAAGTACAAAGAGATTAAATAACTTGCCTACATTCATAGTTAGTAAGTGGTGAAGTCAGGCTGTCTGACCTAACCACAATGTTTTATTTCCTCTCTACAAAGGAGGTATTCTTGTATAGGACAAAGAGAATCAGCAACATGATCAACTACACACAGTGGGGAGTGTGTGGCAGAGTTGGAGTTCCAATCCAGGTCTTTGTGCCCCTACTGCTTTCCTATGGCTTAAGAAACCTAGTCCTTCAGCGTGGCCTCCAGGCCCCCAACCCACCCAGCTGTGCCAAACCTCTGTGTTGCTCTTGTGCCATTTGCCTGAGACAGCTTTCCCTAGTTCAGATTAATCGCTGGGAAGCCTTTGTTGACCCTCTAAAACTAGGGTAGTAACCTCTCCTCTTTGCTCCCATAGCCCATTGGACTTAGTACTATTAGCCTTTGTTCAGTTATTCTTGGCCTGTGTCCACTCAGTGCCCATGACAGTTAAATACTCCTAATTAAAATTTTTTTTTAAACTTTTTCTTTGGAAATAATTTCATACTCCAGAATTACCAAAGTCGTACACAGCAATCTTGTATATTCTTCACCTAGATTTCCCAAATGTTAACATTTTACCAAGTTTATATTAGTGTCCTCTGTCTCTCCCTCTGTATATCCATATATATATGTGGAGTATGTGTATGTATGAACCGTTAAGACTTCAGTATGTCAGTGTCTATTTTCTACATATAGGACATTCTTTTATGTATCTACAATATGGTTATCAAAATCAGGAAATTAACATTGATACAATTATCTGTAGACCTTATTCAAATTTTCCTAAAATCTTCCATATAGGAAAAAAATCCAGTGAAAGATTCAACTCAGGATCCCGTGTTGCATTTGGTTCTTATGTCTCTTTAGTTTTCCTTGGAGTAATCCTGCAACATTGATTTTTTATTTTTTGGCCCCGGCATGCGGAACTTCCCCACCAGGGATTGAACTCGTGCCCCCTGCATTGGGAGTGTGGAGTCTTAACAATTGGACCACCAGGAAGTCTGACATTGATATTTTTTGAAACATAATGAGCCAGCTATCTTATAGAATGGCCCTCAGTTTGGGTTTGTTGGCTATTTCCTCATGATTTGATTCAGGTTATTCATTTTTGATGGGAATTGTGCAGAAGCAATACTGTATCCTTAATCCATTACCTCTCGAGGTACATGATGTGTGTGTGCTAAGTCGCTTAGTCGTGTCCGACTCTTTTTGACCCCATGGACTATAGCCCTCCAGGCTCCTCTGTCCATGGGATTCTCCAGGCAAGAATACTGGAGTGGGTTGCCATACCTCCTCCAAGGGATCTTCCCGACCCAGGGATTGAACCCACATCTCTTATGTCTCCTGCATTGGCAGGCAGGTTCTTTATCCCTAGCGCCACCTGGGAAGCCTGAGGTACATGATACCCAGTTAAATATTTTGAGTGTCCCCCTTGCTGCTTGTGTCCCCAACAGGCCATGAGTTCCTGAAGGTCCCTACCCTCCCTTGATTTTTTTCCCCTCTGATAACCTCCCTCTTATGCCCCAATCTCTTTGCAGCTTCTTTGGTTTCTATGATGCAAACGAGACAGTCTTGGAGATGGAGAAGCAACTGGTGAGTCCCCTGGAATTACTTTCCCTTTCTGCACACACTGTGGTTCTCTCTGCCCTTGACATGGAAGCTGAAGGGTCTACCCTGTGGGGAGGGGGTCTGGGATGCCGGCAGGAACTTACTTTGTCTCTCCCTGTGTCTTTCTTCCATGCCCCTTGACCCACCTTGAAGGTTTATCTGCGGGACTCTTTTGGGTTGAAGACTCTCCTGGCCCGGGGGGCCATAGTGAGGTGTCCAATGGCTGGGATTGCCCACACGGCCTGGCACTCCAACCGTACCCTTTATGAGACCTGCATTGAACCTTGGCTCTCCTGAGGGACCCCTCAGGAACTCCCCTCCCAGAGATGGAATGGAGCCTTGGATGTCAGGCCTTGGTGTGCCTGTGACCGCCTCACTGGTCCCACACTGCCCCCACCAACCAAGGCTCCAGGACCCCTCCTCTGTGAATGACACATCCTGGTCTCCTCCATCTCGTGTCCTCCCTTTTGGGGGTTGCTCCATGCTCTCCCATGCCCCCCAAGGCCAAGGCCAAGGCCAAGGCCAAGGCCAAGGCTGGGAAGTGGGAAACAAGATTAACTTGTGGCTGCTCCTATTGCTGCTGCTCCTCTGTCTCTGGCTCTACAGAAGGAGAACCCAGCCCCTGCCCACCACAGGGTCTCCTTCCAAGCCACTCAGGACATTTTTAGCTTGTTTTTCCCACGTTCCCTTTTCCTCTGAACTCCCCTGTTGTGAGCCCTCCCAACCCGCCAGGAAGGACCACCTATGAGAGTGGGGTTCTGAGGCTCCACTATGGGGACAGTTCCGTTCTTGAAGTGTCAATGTTGGGGAATATCTGTGGCCTGTGAGGCCCATCTCAGGTTTGGGGATCCCCCAGTCCCTATATTCAGTATTGGGGTGCCCTCTGGGAGCCTAGTTTCTTTGAGGCTCCAGCCCCTCTTTTAGCTACCCTTGAATGGGTGTGTTACTACCCCTGTATTTATGAAAATAAAGTTCCATTTACTCAGTGTGGCTTGCCTCATTTCCAGGTGAGGGGGACCTGGCTCCCCCAGGAGGGTGGGGATGGAGAGCCTGGGGCCTGGGTGCCCGGATGCCTGGTCTGGGGTGGGACCCCCTTGATGTTTCCGCTCTCTCAATGCCCATTCTGTGCGGGTTCCTGATTCTCTGTGGGTTCTTTCCTGCTGAGGACAATTCTCTTCCTGTCCCAGCCTGCAACTGGGGGGCTGAGCCCAGGGCTCTAACGGTTTGGACCCCAGCCTCATGGGTGGAATGTACCAGCCACCCTCAGGCTAGACGAGGGGACGCAGGGTCAGGGTGGGCATTTGTTGTGCCCCTTTTCAACCTTTGTAGGCCAGAGCTGGGTGAGGGGCTGGACAATGAGCCTCCTCTTCCTTGAAAGAAGGAATCTTGGTGGAGACAATAAGGCCCTGTCTGCTCTGGCATGGGGGGCGGTGGCTGACTCAATTCTGCCCCCTCTCCGCCCCCCAGGCCCTAATAAATGTCATCAAGAAATGGGGGCAATTTTTCCCTCAGTGCCCTGGGCAGCCTCCCCAACCTCCCCCACCTTTGTGGTATCTCGCCCTTCTTTCTTTCCTCCGCTGATCTTGCCTTTTCTCCCATGACCTAACCCCACTTTCTTCTCTGCCAGCTCTGCCTTTCCCTGCCCCTCAGTTCTTCCCGTCTGTGTTGGGTTGAAGGGCGGAGGGCAAAGGCCAGGTGTTTAAAGCCAGTAGCCTCTGTTGACTTGGGGGAGTTCCAAATAAGGGGCCTCATGGTTAAGAAGAAACTTCTAGGGGGCTCTTTACTTGGCTGCAGGGGGTGGGGGTGAAGGTCAGTGGGGATTTAGACCCCACTGAATTGACCAAGCTCCAGCTATGGGAGGAGGCTTATGGGAGGGGGCAGGGATGGGAGGGCTCTGTCTGGCCCAGCCCCTCCTCCCCTTTGCAGCCCGCCCACCAGTCTGAGTGGCTGCTGCTGAGGCTGGTCGACCTGAAGTCTCCCGGAGAAAGGCAAAGACAGGTGGGGAGAGAATGTCAATGGGGAAAGAGGGGGGGTCACTAAGAGTCTTAGAGTGGGTGTGAGTTGGAGGTGTTGTCTGAGTAAGGGGCGTGGGTTCAGGGTGTATGTGGTGGTGGGGTTGTGAGGGTAGCAGGAGTGTGCTTAAGGTGGGGTCTCCAGGTGTGCGGGTTGTGTACAAGGTGTAAAGGGGTGTAATGGTGAATATCTGAGATTTTGAAGGTAGGAAGATTAGGATGGAAGAGGGTACATCAGAGATAGGAGGGGCCTGAAGGGAGGTGGAGGGAGTGTGTCAGGCTGTGAGCTTGTATGCTGCAGGGACCATGTATGTACTGAAGGATGATGGGTGTTAATATATGTGCAGGTGCTGACAATCCTGGTGGCTAGTGCAAGTGTGCAAATGAATGTCCTGCCTGGCTTACAGGGCACCAGCAGACTGTTCTTGGGAGTGCTGGAGCTGGAGAAGTTACTAGCAGAGGGGAAGGGCCTCCATTAACCTCTTGCCTGCAGCTGGCAGTCTGAAGTCAAGGAGAATCATGGGGTCCAGGGCTGAGCCGTGCACTGTCTTAGGCGGACTCTGGTTCCTCCTGCTACTGATGACAGGCGAGGGGGCCAAGGGTGGAGCCCTCAAAGAGAGGTGACAACAGAGGTGGCAGGGCCGGGGGTGGGGCTTCACAGGGGGCAAAACAAAGTTGAGGAGGGGGATGAGGTTGTCATGTTTAGGGAGGGTGAAGGGGAGTGGGGCTCTGGCTCCCCAGGGCCTGGCCCACTCAGTGTCTCACTTTCTCCCACATGGGTGCAGTCAGGGGGTCTGCTCCAAGCAGACCCTGGTGGTCCCACTCCGTTACAATGAGTCCTACAGCCAACCTGTATATAAGCCCTATCTGACCCTGTGCTCTGGAAGGCGTGTCTGCAGCACCTACAGGTGAGGATGGGGAGCTGGGACCCCGGGGTTTCTCAAGAGGAACCCCCCAGAGCCAGGACAAGGACCCATACATAGGCCAACGCCCAGAGCCCGGTGCTGTGTTCCAGGACCACGTACCGCGTGGCCTGGAGGGAGGTGCGGAAGGAGGTGCGGCAGACCCACGCCGTGTGCTGCCAGGGCTGGAAGAAGCGGCATCCTGGGGCACTCACCTGTGACGAAGGTGAGGCTAGGGCTTCCCGGGCCTTAGGGGGAGGTGCGCCCCGCTGGGCGGACAGCCAGGCCTTCCGCTGGGTTCTGAACCCCACTTCCTGCACCCTCAGCCATCTGCGCCAAGCCCTGCCAGAACGGAGGCGTCTGCGTTGGGCCGGACCACTGCGAGTGCGCCCCGGGCTGGGGTGGGAAGCACTGTCACGTGGGTGAGTCGGCTCGCCCTCCCTCGGGGGTGGTGCCAGGACCTCCCTGCCCGCCAGTGGCGCCCATCCCCGCCCCGCCCCCATCAGCCCCCTCCTCTTTCCGGTAATTAGATGTGGATGAATGCAGAACCGGCGTCACTCTCTGCTCGCATCGCTGCCTCAATACGGCAGGCAGTTTCACCTGTGGCTGTCCGCACGGCCTGGTTCTGGGCCTGGATGGGCGCACTTGCGCGGAGGGGGCCCCAGAGCCCCCGACCAGTGCCAGCATCCTCAACGTGGCCGGTGAGTGGGTGGGAGCAGGGGGCGAATAGAGGCAGGGCCGGGGCAGCAGTGACGCTCGCTCTCCTTGGTCCCAGTTCGTGAGGCTGGACCTGATGAGCGTGCCCTGAGGCGGGAGATTCGCGAGCTGCGAGGGCGCCTGGAGAGGCTGGAGCAGGTGAGTGGAGATGCCGGAGGCCACACTTGCAGAGCTGACAGGCCCCCTCCCCGCCCCGCTGAGGTATCTCTTCCTTTCCAGTGGGCCGGTCAGGCTGGGGCCTGGGTCCGAGCAGTGCTGCCGGTGCCCCCGGAAGAGCTGCAGCCCGAGCAGGTGGCGGAGCTGTGGGGCCGGGGCGATAGGATCGAGTCTCTCAGTGACCAGGTGCTGCTGCTGGAGGAGAGACTGGGCACCTGTGAGTCCCCATGGCCCTCTCGGTGGGGACCCCCATCTCCCCACCACTGCCCCCAGCTCCTCAAGACACCTTTCCCCAACTCTTGTTTTCTCTTATCCAAAATCCTTCCTCTGCACCCACTCACCTCATACCTTCCCAGATTTCTGCACGTCACCACCCCCTCTTTGGGTACCCCGTTCTCCAGCTCAGTGGCGGTTCCACTTATTGTTGAGAGAGGCTGTCAATCTGTACAGCGTCCAGGGCCCGCTCTAGGCATCCCAGAAGTACACAGTCGATGTGTCTGCCTGTCTCCTTGTCATTAACCAGGCTCCTGTGAGGACAACAGCCTGGGCCCAGGCCTCAAAGGGCGAAGATAAGGAGCCTCTGCAGAGCCCCTGCCCTCTAATTTATACAGAAACTGGACTCACTAATCCTCTGGGATTGGCTGGCTAGGGAGCTGCAGATAAGGCTCTTTGCCGCTGAGGAGCCATGGACAACGGAAGCCAGGCGAAGCTAAAGAATGGAGGAAGGCGGTTGCTGCCCTTGAATCCTCGGGCTAGGGCTGATGCCTGGGCAAGAACTGCTTTCTTAACTCCTTAACAAAAACAGTCAGAACGTGCCCAGATCTTGCTCAATCTTTATTCTTGGTTTCTTGCTGTTATCCAGATAATTAATAAAAATCAACCACGCAAAACTGGGTCCCACCCTCTCCTTTTGCTCCCAGCCCACCTCCCCGGTTTTGGGGGCACAGGTCTGGGGTGGCAGGCAGGGAGTGGCTACTGCCATAGGGAGGAAATGAAAACTGGCTCAGAGAGGGAAAACCTCAAAAGAAAAGAGAAATAAATTAAAAGCCCTCCCCATCCCCTCCAGCCAGGGTTCAGGTCCTTTCCCCAGCTCCCCAGGGGGAAGTGGGTGCAGCACCTGTTAGCTGCTTCTTCCCCCTGTGCCCGGCTAGGATGATATAGGAGGGCTGCAGGGCGCTGGGGGGCCAGGACCACTGAACAACTGTACCCAGGGGATGGGTGGAAGCAGAAATGTGGCATCCAAGAGTGTGCTCAAGCCCCGGCACCTGGGCAAGGGCAGGGATGAGACCTCTGGGTGAGAAGAGTCCAGCCTCCACTGACAGGAGGCTCCACGGAAAGAAGGGAGAAGGTGCTGAGGAATGTTCCCAGGGTGAGCCTGGGAGAAGTATTCCACGCATCAGCTTCCAGCCACAGCGTGAGGAGTGTCCTCACCAACGGATGAGTCCACTGTGTCCGTGGACGTGGGAGTGAGGAATTGTTCCACAGAATGGATGAGTCCACTGGCCAACGTGAGGTGAAGTGGGAGAGAAGACCACAAAGGAAGAGGGTCCACTGGGGACAGAATGGAGTGTTCCTACCCTTGTGTAGGCTGAACCACTGAGGATGAGGGAGAGGCAACTGTCCCACAGACAAGATGGCGCAGGAGGCAGGGGTCAGAGTGGAGCCTGCACCGAGGCAACGAGTCTGTGGGGGGGGCGGCAGGGACGGGGGCAGGGAGCGGTGCTGTGACCACATTCACTTCAAAAGTCGAAGATTCCAAAGAGGAGAACAAGTGGGGAGAGGGCAAATGAGGAGCTCGGCCCGGCTTCAGGCTGGTGGGCTGGTAGGTGTGGAGAAGGTGGGGTGTGGGTAGTGGGGGAGATGAGAAGGGAGCTCAGAGCCGGGCCTCGCCCACCCCTCCGGGCTTCTTCAGATAGTCACCACCACCCCTGCCATCAGTGGAGATTTCCCGGAAAACGGTGAGCATGGAGTGCCGGACTCTGTCAGCCAGAGCTGGGACGTCGTCCGGCTTCAGCCCTTCTGTGGGCACTGGGGGCAGCACCCGGACCTGACATCGCCCTGGGAGGGGGATGAGCACCGTCAGGGCCGTCTGCTGGGACTCTGCCACCTGGGCCTGCTTGCTGAGCTCTCCTGCTGCTTGCTCCCGTCCTCCACCTTTCAGTTCCCCTCCCTCTGCCGTGGGCAACTGCCACCTGCTCACTGAGGCCTTCCTCAACCCCAGTCCAGACACCTCAGTGCCCTGCCAGCCCTCACGGTCTAGCGTTTACTGCCGGATGCTCTGACTTTGCACACACAGGCTTATCTTCCCTGCTAGACAGTAATGGCCCTTATTGGAAGGACGGAGTGTTACCGCCTAGCAGGGTACAACGCTGCTTCATAAATACGTATCGGCTGATGTGGGGTCACATTACATGATCAGGTGGACATCTCACCATTCTGACACTGACTGAAGTTCCTGCCTCGTGGGGATATCCCTCTAGCCTCTCTCATGGCCCTTCCAGCCACCCCCAATCCCAGATCTGCGCAGAGCCCTCACCCGAAGTGAAGCGGCGCTCCTTCTTGCAGTAGAAGTCTTGATAGGAGGACATGACAATGGGCACAATGGGAACCTGAAGGTTGGGGGGGTGGGGGGGAAAGCGGTCAGGGGGGGTCAGCCCAGGCCCCCATGATGAGCCTCTGCCAAGAGAGGAAGGGATGCTGGGGACTGCAGGTCAGGAGGAGGGGAAGTCGGAATCACCTGGGCCTGCACTGCGAGGTGGAAGGCGCCACGTTTGAAGGGCAGCATGGAGCCGTTGTGGTTTCTTGTGCCCTCGGGAAAAACCCAGACCCGTACCTGGGGGAGAGGGGTCAAGGAAGACACACATGGAGAGGTCAGAAAATGATTATGATGCTGTCATGGGACTTCTGAGGCCTGTGGACCCTGCACATCAGTTTACAGCCCCATTTCCCCAGGGTGACTCACATCCTGTGTAAGCAGGGTCTGGGCGACCTCAGACATCACACTGATGGCATCCCCAGTGCGCTTCCGGTCAATGAAGATGACTCCTGCCAGCCAGCAGGCCAGCCCCGCAGAGCCGGCCCACAGCAGCTCCCGCTTGGCAATGGGCACACAGCGGCCTGGCAGCACCTCCATCATCCCTGGGGCAGGGGTGGGGGCAGGGTGAGGATCAGCATCACAGGAAGGGGCCCACCTCGGCCACACTGCCAGGGACCAGAGATAAAGGAAGAGGTAGCCTGGGACGGCAGGGGGAGCCCCAGAAAGTAAGGGTGACTGAAGGTCTACCACCTTGCTCCTGAGGGCAGCGGAGGGAGGGTGGAGGACACCTAGGGGAGGTGATCCCAGGGAAGGTTCCCAGTGCGGCTAGGAGAGGCTGCTCACCAAGCAGGTCGAGGGAGCTCTGGTGGTTGGAGACGACGACGTAGGGCTGTGAAGGAGGGAAGTGGTGGGCCCCTCGTACCTCCACTCGGATCCCGTACAGGTATTTGATGTGGAGTAGCATCAGACGCAAGATCCTGCAGGGGTCCCATACGGCAAGGGGTTCCAGCGGGACCCGCTGGCATACATCCGCCAGCAGGGCTCAGCTCCCCGCCACCCTGCCATCTTCCTGGGCATCTTGGCAGTCTTCTCCCCTTCCTCGTCCCTGGGCTCGCTCAGTGTCTCCTGCATACTCACTGCCCTCCCCATCCATTGCTCGCTTCCGACCCTGAGGTTCCCTCCATCACCCCAAGCCCCTGGGACCTCACTTCATGTTCTCGACGTTGCGTCCTCGCACGGCACACACAGGGATGGCGAGCACAGCCAGGAAGAGGATCCAGCCGTTGTAGAAGGCCATCTTGAAGAAGTACTTGGCACTGGGGCTGCAGAACCACAGAGTGGGCAGCAGGAGGAGCAGCAGCAGGAAGAGCAGCAGCAGCAGAGTCCCCGCCCCTGGCCACAGCTCCATTCTGGTCACCTGCAGGGGGCGGGGCGAAGGGCAGTGGGCCTGCTTCCTGGAGGTGGGGGGCGGGGCGGCAAGGTGCGAGGCGAAGGTTTGGGGGACTGTGGGGAGCATTAACACCTGTCCAGGAAGCCTCTTTAGGAGGGGGGCAGTGGGGATGGGAGCTCAGGGTTGCTCTCCCACCCGTCCCTGAAAGTGCCAGATATATTCACACAAGAGACACACGACATGGACATCCACAGTTCACAGACACACTGCAATAAAGGGACATTAATAATAGCTAACACTTGCAGCCAGTAAGGCTCTTATAATGGTCTATCTCTCTGCTGTTCAATATGGTAGCCACTAGCCACATATGGCTACTGAGCACTTGAAATATGCCCTATTCTACACTGAGAGATGCTGAGAGGTACCAAATACATGTCAGATTTCAAAGATGTTGAATAAAACACAATGCAAAATATCCCATTAATAATCTTTTATATTGATTACATTCTAAAATTGTAACTTTTTGGACATTCTGGGTTCAATATACTAAGATTAATTTCATCCTGCTTTTACCTTTTTTATGGAGCTAAGAGAGAATTAAACATTACATACGTGGCTTACATTATAGTTCTGTTGTACAAGGCTGGTCTATATACTATGTTGCCGTTGCTGCAAAGTTGCTTCAGTTGTCTCCGACTCTTTGTGACCCTATGGACTATAGCCTGCCTCCTCTGTCCATGGGATTCTCCAAGCAAGAATACTGGAGTGGGTTGCCATGCCCTGTTCCAGGGGATCTTCCCAACACAGGGATCAAACCTAAGTCTCTTATGTCTCCTGAATTGGCAGGCGGGTTCAAGCCCATATACTATGTTAAGTCCTTAAATATGAAAATACACAATTTACATTTTAAAGGAAATAGACCCAGAGAGGTTAAAAAACTTATTTGAGGTGATATGACCCCTAAGGGTACTTCCTAGCTTAAACCTAAGCAGCTTGTGCTCCTAACCACTGGGTTATGCTGTTGTCTGTATAAACATCTGTACACATGTGTACACACAGCACACAGTAGATACCATGTACGTGACAAAACACAGACAGTCTCAAGGGCTGACAGGCAAGAATAAAGGCTCTGTCACTAATGCAAACTCAGACACACACAGTCATATAAAGACCGACCTGTTCATGCACACATGCAAATTTATAATCATGACAGATAAAAGGATGGCAAAATGCATACCCAGTAAAACCCCTCTCCACCCAGGCAGGCTCCCCGCTCCCAGATCAACCCATGGACATACCTATGTCCATTAACCCTGCCTCCACAGACAGGCAAACAAATCCCACCAGCCCTCCCCCTGCTTCCAGCGACACTGGAGGCAGAGCGGTCCAGCAGGCAGTGTGCAAGGCCTCACCAAGTGGGAGGAGGAGGGCAAAAGAGTAAAAGGGTCATCGTACCACCTGCCCGGGAGAGGAAGGAGCTCAGGAGGAGGAAGCGTGGCATGCAGAATCTGTTCTCCAGGCTCTTCCTCCTTCCTCCACTCCGACCCACTGTTGGGGGCAGGGTCACAATTCACAAAAACGGCGTTCAGGTAAACATCTATCGCTCACATCAAGGCCAAAGGCACTCCCTTCCACGACAGAAGGACTGTGCTCCAAGGTAAGTCCACTGCCAAGGGTGGTGACAGGTGATAGGGGAAACAGGACTGCCAGCTAGGAGAGCAGGCTCTCAGCGTGGCTTCATCCTACTTTCCCCACAAGCTGGAACCAGCGTTGTCTCCCCTGGACTATGTGCAACAGGCTCCTAACTCATCCCTTTCGATCCATCTTCCACACAGCAACCACAGGATGTTTCCGTGACACCAATCTGAGCATATCTCTTGCCCAAAGGCCCTTCTGGACAGGCTGACTTCTGCTTACATCTTTGGCCACATCCCTACAAGAGTCTTTTTCACTCCAGCACACCGATAAACTGCAGTTCCCCAGACACACCATGATCTTTCATGCTTCTAGGCCATGACAGGCTGTTCCCTTTGGTGGGGATGTTCCTCCATCTCTTCACTTGCCTCATCCAGTTTGGTGTCACTTTTTGGAGCTCTTCCTGAACTCCTCCAGGCTCGTCTTTTCATTACACTTTATCTTGATCACTGGTTCTCAAAGTGTAGAAATCCTTGGCCCTCACCCCAGATCTTCTGAAACAGGACCTTGGGCACGGGGTCCATCAATCAGTGTTTTAACAAGCCATCTAGGTGAATCTGATGTGCATGTAAGTCTGAGGACCACTCACTTCAACACTAAACAGCATGTAGTTGCTTGAGGTCACCTATATTTCCCTTCCTAGCCTGCAGGCAGCCTGATGGCAGGAACTGTCTTACTCCCAATGCCCAGGACAGAATGAAGCAGAGAAGATGCTCAATAAACATTTGCTGGACAGATTATAAGGATGTATACATACCCACCTAGTTGTAATTAACGGGACAACACTTCTGAACATGAATCAGATAGCTACCCTCTTGAGGACTATTAACTAGGAAAAGAAAAGGCACCAAGAAGGCAATGAACACACAGGCCTAACAGTAACCTACTCTGGATGCACACACACAAGACAGGGTCATGGTGACGGCAGAACAACAATCGAGACAAGATGGAACACATCATCTTGCACATACATAGAGAAACATACAGAATGGGGATTAACATGCCACAAGGGAAAGATGCTGGTGTCATCAAATGCGTGCCAACAGTGCCAAGAGCGAGGGACAGTTCATGTGCTTGGCAGGGCTGACCCTGTGCTGTGCACTGAGCTCCATGGACACAGACTGTGCACAGGTGCCAGAGATAATGTGCATGAAGAGATGGGGGTCAGCAAGGGAAGGTATATGGGGGTGGCTCTTCAGCAACATGGAGGCCCAGTTATCTTCTTCTCTGATACGTGATGTTCCTTTCCTCTGCAGAACAGGAAATGTCCGAGGATTCGTAAGCACAATGGAGTGCCAAGGGAGTTAATGAGCATATTGCTCACAAAATATACTGCTCCCCAAATTATGAAATACATGTCTAACCAGAAGCACGTGAGTTGTGGACACGTCACATCAGCACATCATGGAAAGGGCATGCACATGGGTGGTGTGAACCGGGGACTACGAAAACACAGGTAGTCAACAGGCCAATCTGATCACAGCCGCGTGTGTGCGAGTCGGTTAAGCCATGAGATCCCACACACGAAGGCGTCTGCATATGGCGGGACTAAACACAGCCCCTGTGGGCCTCAACAAAGTAACGTATGGTCTCTACATGCTAAAGTAAACGTGCGAATACATAACATGGGCAAGAGACACAAAACCACACAACAGAGGCAACAGATGAGAACACGCAGACGTGAACATGTCAAGACTGCATATGAGACATGGACATGATACGAGAGCAGGCAGTTCTGATGGAAAATAACACATCGTTTCTCCACAGCCTGTGGACAGCACTGGGCACACTGCCGGCACAGAAGCCATTAAACATGTCAAAGGCACACCCACTCAGTGTAGAAAACACGGCCCCCCACGAGCCATCTGTATGTCAGTAAGGGTCGAACACAGCGCCGAAGGCCACTGAGAAACAAGAGGTCCTGTGCCTACACAGAAACAGAGGTATCTGAGGGCATTCCTAGGAAGCCAATTCTGCTGGGGAAAGGAGGGCAGTAAACTGCCTTCTGACTGCCACAACCCCCCAAGAGTTATGTGGGGCTAAAGGGCACAAAAAGGAACTGGGAAGGTGAAGGGAATTTCCTCTCCAAGATCCCCTGTCCACACCCCCATTCACAGGGTGTCCATTTCTCCTCCCTCTTGTGTCTCTTCCATCCTTCCCCCCTCTCAGGCCCCCTCTCCTTTCCCCAGCAACCCTCTCCCCAGTCGGCCCTTATCCTTTTCCCATTAACCCTCTCCCCAAACCCGCCCTCCCAGACCCCATCTCTCCCCCATCCCCTCCTCCACGTCCCTTTTAGCACCCTCCTCCCTCCTCCTCCCATCCCTTTCCTGCCCCCACCTCAGTGGGGTGGGGGGCCTGGGGGGCTGGCCCCCTCCCCAGCCAGGCTGCCGCAGCGGTGGTGGCGGGTGGCTGTGTCTCTGCCTCAGTCGGGGTGTCGGTGCCAAGGGGGCGACAGGATTTGGGGGTGTCCTAGCCCCGGCCGAAGGAGGGGAGGTGAGAGTGGGAGGCCGGGCCCATAGCGGTAGGAATGATGGGGGGTTGTCCCCTTAGCTCCCTCCCTCCCTCCCTTCCTGCTGTCTCTCTGAGGGCTGGGGCTGCTGCTGCTGCCGCTATCCCCCGCCACCCCTCCCCACGCCCGCTGATTTCCGGGGCTGGCCAGGAAGTAGGGGGCGGTGATGGGCGCCCTGTTTTGCCAATCGCCTCCCCACATCTTTCAGTTTTTGCCTAGCTCCGCCCCACGAGGGCTCAGCTGGTCTTTGCTTAGGTCTCTCTGGCCTTCTCTGATTCCAGCTGCATCTTTTTTCCTCCAACTTCCTTTCGGCACACATGGCTTGTGTGTCCCTTGCTGGTGTATTCCTTCTCATTCTCCATCAGTTCTCCTCATATTGTCAATTGGCTTCTTTTTTTTCTCAACTCCCACATCTGCTGCTTATTCCATCCAACTCCAACCCTTTTCCAGCTCCCTCCTCCTGTTCCCCATTCAAATTCAAATATTTATCAAGCACCTACTATATGCCAAGCACTGGGTTCTTCACGTCTCTTCTTTTTCTCTCCAGGGCTCGAGGGAGACGAGATGTCACCCCACCTCACCTTCCAACCCTCATCTGATCTCTGCCCTTTGTCCCTGCCACTATCTCCTAGCAGTCCAGCTCCCTCCTCCACTGCCCGCCCCCCATCCTGGTCTTTGGGGAGAAGGGAAACTCTCAGGCCCTTGTCCCTGTAGGCTGTACCTTACTTTCTTCCTTCGTATAGTCTCCTTACTCACCCACGCTGAGACTACCCGTCTCTGCAATATAGAAAAGATGTATGCTTTTCTTCCAATGTAAATTGGACATTAGGCTTAATTTCTTGAAAAAGTGAGGAAGAATGCTGTTTCCTCTGGGATGAGCATGCCTCCTTAATTTTGTAGTCATGTACCTAGCTCTCTCCACCATACTCCCATCATCCCCTTGTCAGGATCATCCCATCACTCTCCACTCCTATTGGGTCTCCTCTTCTCCCTCTCAATGACCTTTTCCCTAAACCTCTACACGTCGCCTGAACCTTAACCTCCTCTGCCATAGGCGACTCCTAATTTCTCATCTTTCCTCACTTGAGTCACGTGGGGCCTTTTTATCAGGATGTTGTTGAAGAACCCTCAGCTTGTGTCTGGCCTCCAGCCCCCAGTCACCTTTGCCCTGAAAAGGATGTAAAGAACACCGGTAACTCCAGGACTGTTACCTAGTTCTGCTCCTCGGGCTACAGTGAGGGCCACTGACTGTAGAAGAGGCCCAAACTTGTGCGAAAGGCCCAAGCTCTGAAGCAGCCTGCCTAAGTCCCAGGGGTCCAGCCCAGGAGGAAGACCCCAGTTCTGCCGGGCACAGGAGAAAGAAGGGGCGGGTCGCCTAAAAGGGGGCGGGCCTTGCCTCTTGCACCCACTCACAAAGGGAGGGGGGCTAGGCCTTTTCTGCTTTTAAGATTTAAAACGGAGTCGAGGTCAACTCGTTCTACTATGTGCCACGTTAAAAAGGGGATGGGTCTTCAGTTCAGTTCTGCTCTGTAAATCACCTAAAGAGGGGCGGGCTGAGTCGTCCAGCCGAGGGAGATGGGTTAACACCAGCGCTGCAGATCGACGTTCGCACCATCCAAACGTCGGGCTAATCCTAGTCCTGCTCCCTTCTTCACTAAGAGGGAGGGGCGGACCCAAGTTCTGCTCTCTACGTCACCGAAGGAGGCCGAAGCCATTTTGAACCCTGCGACCCTAGTATTTGTCCTCTTTTCCGAGCTCGTCGCCGTCTTTCCCGATCTCGGCCAATCAGGAGCGAAAAAAGGGGTCCAATCAGTCGAGAGAGACCTCAGTCGGAGGACCCGGATGAGGACGAGCCGAGGCCTTTGAACCCCAAACCCCGCCAATTGTGGAGCAGTCACCATGGCGACAGTATAGAGGTGAAGGGGTGGGACCAGAGAAGGCTCAATCCTCATAGGATTGGCCCACCCCGTCCCTGCCTGATGCGCACGCGCACTTTACCTAGCTACCATTTTCTGTCGAGTTGTAGCCAATCAGTTGCTTCGGAGCCAAACGCTCCAAAGTCCAATAGGAATCTGGATATTCTCTGAAAGAGGAAGTAAATGAAAGACTGGGTCTTGTAGTGGGCGAGGTCTAAGCAGTCTTGAGCCAATTGCTTCTGGCCTTTGGTTATGACTGGCAGTTACTCAGACGAATAAAGCCCGCCCTAGCTGGGTGACAGGACGTATGGAGTTGTTACCAATCCCGTGGCATTGCCGACTAACTGTGACTGTGTCAGCCAATAGTCATTGTACAAGGGCGGAGCAGCGTGATCATCTTCCCGCCCCCGCCTTTTGGACCAATCCTTCCTTCCGATTCTGTATGATTGGCAGGCACTCAGGCCAATAGTGATTAGAAAACTTTGAAGCCTGCCCAAAGACCGTGGGCCGGAGGAGGTTTCTCGTTTCTCGGGGCGTCTGTATGTGTGTTTCTGGGGACTAAGGGGTACGCGGGGGACGAAAGAGTACCGGCCATGGCAGCAGCGGAGGAGGAGGACGGGGGCCCCGAAGGGCCAAACCGCGAGCGGGGCGGGGCGGGCGCGACCTTCGAATGTAATATATGTTTGGAGACTGCTCGGGAAGCTGTGGTCAGTGTGTGTGGCCACCTGTACTGGTGAGAATCTGAGAGGGGCAAAAATAAGTGGGGCTCACATCTATACTGGGGAGGTTGGGGTGGGGGTGCCACAGTCATACGGGCAACCAGAGGGCACATTTTCATAGGTGAGGCCTGAGGGGGCTTCTTGCGTCTTTTTGGGTATGTGTGGGTGAGAGGGTCACGTCTGTATAGAGGAGACCCGTGGAAAGTCGTAGGAACTAGGCGCCAACTAGTATGTTAAGAAATGGGGCGCAGGAGGTGGGTACCGCACATCTGTGCAGGTGAGACCTGAGCCACCTTAACCTCTGGAAATTGAGGGGTCTTACTTAGCTGTACATTGGAGGAGGAAATGGCAACCGACTCCGGTATTCTTGCCTGGAGAATCCCAGGGACAGGGGAGCCTAGTGGGCTGCCATCTATGGGGTCGCACAGAGTCGGACACGACTGAAGCGACGCAGCAGCAGCAGCTGTACAGTTGGGAACGGATTAGACTGCAAGGTTAGGGGAAATCTAGAGAACGAGGGATCACATTCAGGTGAGCTGTGTCAAGGGGTGGTATGAGAAACCTCCGGACAAGAGCACGGTGGAGTAGCAGCCCCCAAAGATTAAGGAATTGTGGAAGTAAGGTCTTTATTGAGCATAGGAGATAGGAAAAGGAGTAATGGGAGAAGGTAGGTGCTGGTAAAGGGGGTTTGGTTGGGGAGTGATGGCGGCAAGAATGAGAGGAGGGCTGAAAGGAGCCTGCAAAGGGGTGGTTGAAGAAAACTGGAAATTAAATTGAAAAGCAGAGAAGGAAGGGGTGAGGATTTGTATGTGTATGGGGTGTGGGGATTGCGGTAGGGGAGAGGAGAGAGGTGAGGGTTGAGCCTGTTGAGAATAGATGTAGCTTTGGAAGGTTAGAGAAGCAGGATGGCCAAATTGGCTGGCATGGTAGGAGTTGTGGAAAATATGAAAAGAAACAGCAGGTAATACCTGGTAACAGCGAGGTGGGACTCTGAGGTTGGGTAGGTATCTCTTTTGTGTTTGGTTTCAACTGGTTTGACCTTTGTTTTCCCCCTTGCAGTTGGCCCTGTCTTCATCAGGTGCGTACTCAGAGGAGATGAAGAGGGAAATGGGGAGGTCTGAGGAGCTGGAAGAACCCTTCTGTGTACTGGAAACCACATTTTTTTCCCCCAGTGGTTGGAGACACGGCCAGAGCGGCAAGAGTGCCCAGTGTGCAAAGCTGGGATCAGCAGAGAAAACGTTGTCCCTCTCTATGGGCGAGGGAGCCAGAAGCCCCAGGATCCCAGGTAAGAGAGGGGAGGTGGTACTGAAGGAAAGTGGACACTTCTTTCTGGGGAGTGGGGTGTAGAAGAGGAGGGAATATTGATAGTCCCTCTCCTCTTCCTCAGATTGAAAACCCCACCCCGCCCGCAGGGCCAGCGACCCGCTCCAGAGAGCAGAGGGGTGAGTCTTGTCTGATTTGTGTTCCTTCCTTGCCAAAGACTCGCCCAGTTTCCCACTGACCTTCTCCGCCTCCCTAGGGATTCCAGCCATTTGGTGATACTGGGGGCTTTCACTTCTCATTTGGTGTCGGTGCTTTTCCCTTTGGCTTTTTCACCACCGTCTTCAATACCCATGAACCGTTCCGTCGGGGTACAGGTAAGAGTCTGCCCTCACCTGCTACCAGCAAGTCCTCTGAATCCCCTGGCCTATGAGTGGATGCTTCTTTCACAGCTCTCTTCTCTCCCACAGGTGTGGATCTGGGACAGGGTCACCCAGCCTCCAGCTGGCAGGACTCCCTCTTCCTGTTTCTCGCCATCTTCTTCTTTTTCTGGCTGCTCAGTATTTGAGCCATGTCTCCTTCCTGCCCACCACCAGCCAGAGGAGAATCAGTATTGGGGGTCCCTGCTGACCCTTCCTTACTCCTGGACCCTCCCCACCCAAGCCCTTCATTTCTGTTGGCTAAGGCCAACCCTGGCCGCTTTCCACAAGGATGTGTGGAGAAAGAGTGACATCTGTGCATAGGATAGGAGAAGCTGTGCTCTGGACTGCTCCCTCAGTAGCGTCGTAACTCCCAGCTCTGGGAGAGGAGGATGGACGAAAGACAGTGTCTGTCTCTCCTCTCTCCCGACCCTTTGCTTTCCACCATATTTCTTGATTTGATGTTGAAAGGTGGGCAAGGCTCCCTCTGACTCTTCTCCCATGTTCCCCTTGATTTAATTTAATTTTTCTCTCCCCAGTGTCTAATGTGGGTCCTGACTCTCAAGTGCTTCCCTCCCCTCACTACCTCCTTTATGATAAATTCAATAAACATGATGAGATGTATTCACTCTGCCTACCTTTGTCCGTCCCTCCTTCCTTTCAAGACAGGAGCATCTTCTCCCCGACTTGAGCAGATATTGGTGTGGTGTGGGGAAGCATGGGGGAGAGGGCATCACACAACACACACAGCAAATGTGGCAGGTGTTTACTCATCACTTTTTGTGGGAGGTTCTGGTTGTGGAAGAAAGCTGGGGGGAGGTGGGCTAAAGATTATACAGAGGAGAACTGGGCTGGGGCCGGAACACACTGTGGGAAAAGAAAAGGGGCTGATGGATGGGGTCTGGCCGTGGGCTTCTCAAGGCCCTCCTGTGCTGCTCTCTGCTGCCTCAGGCTCCTCTGGCTGGTTCAGTTCCGCTCTCTCCTCCTCTTCTTCCTCCTGGTTTTCTGGGACCTTCCTGGGGAGGAGGGTTGGGGAGAATTCTACACACGCTTTCCAGCATGCCATCATTTCTTACCCCACACCTCTGCTTCCTGCCTGGAAGTTCTCAGTCTGAGGTGTCTGGCTTCCTCCACTCACCTCTCCTGTCCTTTGTGTTGCCGCCTTCGATGCCACACGATGAGCCCAATGAGCAGGGCGACTGTCCCCAGGCCTCCCAGGATCCCCAGGGTCAGGGCTAGGGTTTCCAGCCCCGGCCCTTCCACAGAGCCTGTATGGAGATAGGGATAACTGAGGGCCCAGCCCCACCACTCACAGCTCCTTTCTGGTTGACCAGCCCCTCAGTCCTGTTGAGGTCTGTCTACTTCTCTTTGACTTTATCCAACCCCCTCACCTGCAGTCGTCCCTTCCTCGCCTGTTTCTGGAAAACAAAGAAGGGAAGGCTTCAGTTTGGAAGAGAGGTATTTAGTGGGAATCCCAGTGAGCCCCTTAAAGGGACAGGCTGTTCTCTTGGGTTGTGTCGGGCAGAGGAGGCCTGGGTGTGGCTGCACTGAGGGGGGCGGGGTGGCTCTTGGGGACAGTGCTAGTGTAGGGTGGGGAACTGGGGCCTGCACTGTCCCTCAGCCAGCCTCAGGGTTGGCCTGGGATTCAGAGGGAGGTCTCACCGATGATGCTGACGCTGACAGCACGGCTCTCCTGGGGCCCATGGCTGGGATGGGTGGCCACACAGCTGTACGTTCCCTGGTCCTCAGGCCCTACCTCTGGGAGGAGTAGCACGGGGCCAGGGGGAAGGGGCAGGGGCCTGCCCTGGTTGGGGAAGGAGGGACAGGAGACTATTAAACCCCCTGTCCACACATCCCATACTTCTGTCCTCACCTCCACATCCTCAGATACCCTTGTACCTCCTCGCCTGCCTCTCCATGAACCCCTTGCCCTCCAAATTGCCAATTATGTATCTTGCTACCTGCCAGCCCCCTCTCGGGTCACTCACATCCTTGATCCAGTGGATTTGAGGTGGGGGCTGGGCGGGGGCTTCACAGGTCAAGGTCACGGTACCACCAGGAGCTACTGCTCCCCCTTCTGGCTCTACCACCAACTGGACTTCCTCCAGTGGCACAGCATCTGGGGGTGGGAAGGCGATGGGGTTGAGAGTCCTACCTGTGTGTGGTCCCAGTGGCCACGGGCTGAACCCTCCCCTTTCTGAGGGTCATACATTCTGACATGTGCTCACCCCCGTTGGGGCCCTCCCCACCTCGGCGCTCACTCGAGACCCTGAGCTGGATGGGGGCCGTGTGCAGGGCTTTGCGCCGGGGAAGGCCAGGGGTGAAGCTACAGGAGAAGGTGGGGTGGAGAGCTCCTCCCCGAGCTGGGGTCAACATCAGCTCCGAATGGAGTGTGAAAAGCCCTGTCTCCGGGTGTCTCTTGGTCTCTTCCTTCACGGACACTCCTGTGGTAGGGGAAAGCAAGGTGAGACATTATAGGGTGGGTGTGGGAGAGGGCTCAGAAAGAAGGCAGCTGGGAGGGGAGATGCTGGGACTCACCTTTGCCATCAGGAATCAGAGTTTTCCCATCCAAGAGCCAGCTGAGTGTCCCTGCAGGGTAGCCCCCCTCGGATACACATGTCCCCACCTGGGGAAAAATCAACTTCATCATCTCTGGAAATAAGAGAATCCAGTGGCTCAGATGGTAAAGGATCTGCCTGCAATGTGGGAGACCCGGGTTTGATTCCTAGGTCATGAAGATCCCCTAGAAAAGGAACTGGCAAGCCACTCCAGTATTCTTGCCCTGAGTATCCCATGGATAGAGGAGCCTCGCAGGCTACAGTCCACGGGGTCGCAAAGAGTCATACACAACTGAGTGATACACACACACACACACATACACAGAGCTACACTCCCCTCCCATCCTCAGGACCCCTTTCCACGTCTCCTCTTTTCATCCTCTACCTTATTGGGGACACCAGCCATGAGTTCAGAGGCAGGATCAACAATTTCTGGCTTCCCAGGAATCTCTGAAGGAGGGAAAATTCCTATCAGAGGCCACAGCTTTGAAGATTCTCACACCATGGGTGTGGGAATGGGGGCAGCTGAAGTCAAGTTCTCCCAGGCCAGGGCCAAAGAGTCAAGGGCTGGGGTCGAAGGCTTTTCCTTAGATGAGAGGTGGGTGGTGAAGAGGTCCTGAGAACCCTTACGATAGACTCGGACTCGGTAGTTAGACTTGGTCTCCTTTCCGCTCCGGCTCGTTGCCCGGCACCGGAAAGTCCCCTCATCCTGGATCCCAATAGCCGGCAGGAGGAGGGAGCCGTTGGGGAGGACCCGAGCCACGCTATCCCAGGGGTCTCCCTGGGGAGACAGGACCTTCCAAGCTTCTGTCCGGCCTGTGTTCTGGGGGTAGAGGAGAGGGGCCTCAACAGTGCAGACCCTTGGGGAAAGGACTGACGAAGAAGGGAGGTGGGCGAGAGGGGACGCGAATCTCACTGGTGTCCCCAGAAGTGGAGAGACAGGAGCCCCACTTACCAGTTTCCATTCCAGCTGCTGGGGTGGTTTCTTGGGGGCTCCCTTACAGTTCAGCACCAGTGGCTTCCCGATCCGGGCTGTGATGTTTTGGTCCCCTGTGACTGCCCCTGGGAGACAGCACCACGATGGAGAGCAGGGAGATGGGAGCTAGCAAGACTAGAACAGGGAGGATGAGGGAGACTGGAAAGCGGTACCCAGGTTCCTGGAAAGCTAGGGGGGAGATTTGGGGACGGGGCGGGGTGCCTTCTGCCGGGAGGGTTGGTGGTGGGGGAGTGGCTCACCCCACAGACTGAGGACTAGCATCCAGGCTCCTACCGCTGCCCCTGCTGCCATCCTGCTTCCTTCCCAGGCTCCTGGCTCTGTCTGCCCCTTGCTGCTGTGGCCACCACCCTAGGTGGGGCTTGTACCTTCTCCCCTGCCCCCATCTCCCCCGTCCTGTCCCGTCACAGGGAATGCTAGGAATTCAAATTCAAGAGTCCTTCAGGTACTAGGAGAAACAATTGTCACCCCACCCCAGGGCACTACCAGCCTCTGGGCACAGCCACATCCATGGGGGTGGGGAGTGCATCTCCTAGGGTCTCTCACCCCTCAGGACCCCCAACCTATTCCACCAGTCCACCGAAGGCTACTGGATGACTAAGCAAGGTTGCCAGGCAACAGGGTTCAGGCCTGGCTGTTTCCCAGGAGGCAGGGGTGAAACCTGGGGCCTGGCTGGTGAGGGAGACTGGAAGACCTGGGTGGGGCGGGGAGCAGGGAGCAGCTACTTAGGGTTTTCTAAGAAAAAAAATTTTTTTCTGCGGTTTCTCATATTTTTGAAAAGAATTCTCAACTAAACCCAGGAAAAAAAAAAATTTCTTTATTTAAAACTGTGGTTTTTTTTTTTTTTTTCTGTGAAACTACAAGTTTACAAGTGAGGAGAGAACTGCCCCCAGCCCATGCCTCCCGCCCCCACCCATCACACTCCCAACCTGCCCCCCTCCCCAATCCTGCCTGGATCTTCGACGGGAGGGGTTCCCCACTGTGACAGTCTTATAAACGCCTGAGGATGTTCGAGGGGTTCAGATGGTAGGGTTCAGGGCCGAGGGCTGGGGATGGTGATTTTACCTTCCCTCGTAACCTGGCTCTTTGCAGCCTCCTTCCTCTCTCCCCCAACCCTCTTGATTTTGGACTGAGAAAAGAGATACCTCATACCTGGGGAAACTGAGGGCAATACACACACAAACACCCCAAACCATATTTAACATATTTGGCAATAATCCCTCCCCATTCTTCCTCCTCCAATCTGTAAATAATAGTTTTTTTAAAAAAAGGATTTTAGAGGTGCCATTTGCTCAAAATTACTGAGTCCTTCCCTGCCCAAGGGATGTAGGACGAGGGGGGATAGGCCGACAGAGCAAGACCGACCGCCTCCATGCTAAACGCAGCAGAAAGCTGCCCACATGAGCAAAGGACACCTAAGTGACTTTATAAGCAAAGGAGAACACCTAAGTGATTGTGTGTGTGGGGGGGGGAGCAGGCTTGATGCCCTGCTAAATGTTACTTCCTGATGGACAGGACTGGAGCCAGGCAGGCCTATTTGTTCCCCTTTCTCTTATCATGACCCCTTTGGCTATTACCCCTAATATGGGAAAGCAAGAAACTTAAAAAAAAAAAATCAACATTATTTATAAAAACATCTACTTCCCCAAACTAAATTAAAAATTAAGAACCACCACCACCACCACCAAAACCCCCCAAAATCAGAATTAAAAAAACTACAGATGGAACCCCGGGATAATTTTTCTTTCCTTAAAAAAAAAAAAATTCAACCCCAAAGCCCAGTCAACAATTCCCTAAAGTAGCAGAAACTCCCTCCGAGGTAGATATCTGAGTCAGACACTCTCGTCCACCGAGCGATTCTATTGGTTTAAGATGAGCTGCGTATGAGGTAATAAAAGCCGTCTGGAGGGGCAGGAGGTGGGGGGGCACAGGGGGCGTGGCCCATGTCCTCTGTCCAGAAGTCATGTCCCCATTTTTGGCATCTCTGGTTGGGCAGGGCTGGCGTCTCCACAGATCCCAGAGCAGATAAGTGGGGTGGGGGAGGGAGAGTGGGGGAGCCCACAGAGAGACAGAGAGAGAGACAGAATAGTTGCCGGTGTGTTTATGAGAGAGAAAAGAGAGGAAAGATCTGAGAAATAAGGTGTGTGTGTGTTTCTGTGAGAGAGAAAGGGGTAGAAAAAAAAGAAAGAAAAAAGGGGTAGACAGACCCCACTCTCCCGAGGGGACCCCATCTTCCCTGCCATGTCGTCGGCACCCCCAGCACTGACAGAATCTGGCCGGGGAGGGGACGGCCCCGTCTGGCCTTCTGTTGTCTTGTGCTTCTCCTGTGTCTGGGTCTCTTCCTCCGGATGCCTGCGTCCTCTTCAAGAGTTGCCTTGTGAGCCCCCACCCCTGTGGCCCTGAGGGGCAAGATCAGTTGGAAGTGTCCGAATGAACGCTCCCTGGTCCCTCTGTCGGGGATGTCACTGAGGACGGGGTCACAGCCTCCTGCCAGCCGCCATTTGCCTGGGAAAAAAAAGAGACA
The DNA here is from genome assembly GCF_001704415.2 of Capra hircus. Lineage (NCBI taxonomy): Eukaryota > Metazoa > Chordata > Mammalia > Artiodactyla > Bovidae > Capra > Capra hircus. The sequence continues at coordinate 22,748,263 of NC_030830.1, forward strand.
GACAGCTGGGGTGGGGCTTTGAGAAACCCAGCACAGGGGCCAGCGCTGCCAGGGAAAAGGCACCCCACCCCCATCCTGGTGAGAGGTGAGGAGAGTGGCTTCAGGGGCTTACTCACCCTCATTTCCCGAGGGCTGTACATCTGGCCTCCTCCGAGGTTATCCCCGTAGCCCCCTGGCCCCATTGAGTGTCGGAGTGATTCCACCTGCAGGCAACAGGGGAGGACAGGACTCAGTGAGAGGCCTCAGAAGAAAAGACTTTCATATCCCAAAATAGGGAAACCGAGTTTGAAAAAGCCCTACTCAAGGTGCGATGGACCACCTGACCTGGGAGGCAGAGTAGGAATCTCCGTTGAGCCCGGGCATCCCCAGAAACATGTCACCGGATCCTGAGAGATTGAAAGAGCCGCCAGAGCCTTGGGGGAGCAAAAGGGGAAGTAGGGAAGAGTGTAACAGAGCCTGTGATGGCAGATGGGAGACTCCTCACAGCTTTCAGTTTTCAGAAAATGCCCTGGACTAGCTCGGAGGAGGCGCACCACCATACCCAAATTATCCACAAGACAACATGGCAACACTCAGAAGGAGCGAGCTGTTTCTAAGCCTCCTCTGGCCACTTGCTGGAAGAATGGCAGAAATAACTTCACTGCAGTGGCCTTGGCCCCCTGATATCCCCACCCATCTGACCAGCTTGGTCCCTCTCACCCCAGAAGGCCCCCTGTTTCTGCTCTGATCCTGCCTAGGCAAGAAGTGGGAACAAAAGCAGGAAGCGTGCAGAAGGGCCAGCCAGGGTGGCAGTGGGATCCACCTGCGGAGGAAGGGGGTGTCGGGGAGCTGGTACGGCTGTGGCCTCCCTGGGTGACCGACACGGCGGTCTTCACGGCATAGATGTTTGCCTCCTCTTGGAACTTTCCTATGTTTTTCTTATAGCGAATCCGCTTGTTGCCAAACCAGTTGGAGACCTGCGGGGTGGTGGGCAGAAAGCAGGGTCAGGTGGGAACCTGTTCCTCTGTCAACACCTTAGTTAGAGCTGTGTGCCCTGCAAACACCTCCCCGAGCCTCTCCGGTACCTGAGAGACAGTGATTCCGCACTTCTTGGCGAGCTCCTCCTTAGCCTCCTCACTCGGGTACGGGTTACTCAGGTGGGAGTAGAAATACTCATTCAGAACCTCCGTGGCCTGTTTGCTGAAGTTACGGCGTTTCCGTCTATAGAGAAGAGAGGGGGTGATGAGGAGGGCGCTGGTGTCCTGGCCGCACCATCCTGTTGATTTGCTTCAGAGGGCGCCACTGTCATGGAGCAGAGTGTTGTGCTGCGCAACACGGTGGCCTGAGGCTTGGAGAAGAATGGGAAGGAGCTGGGTGCTGGGTGGGGGCCCTGGGCCCCACCTGGCGTCCAGGAAGCGAGAACGTAGGATCATGACGGCCTCGCAGGTGCTCTGCTTGAGTTGCATCTGGATGGCGCTGAACTTCCGGTGGATGATGCTCACCATGCGCTCCATTTCCTTGGGTGCCACGGGCCGCGTGCGGCTCTGCTCCCTCAGCAGGTTCATGACGTGGGTTGTGAACTCGTTACATGCCTGCAGTGGGGGCCCCGAGGCTTGGTGAGCAGGAGCCCTTTGGCCCTGGGCATCCCCCTTAAGGGCCTCTCCCTCCACCCACTCTGGCTTCTTCTCCTCACCTGCTCATATTTCTCCAGCTCCGAGTGGTAAATGTGGCGGATCTGGGCAAGTTTGCTGCGATAGTCCGAGTGTTCGATGGAGTTGTCAGGGGACACTCCGCCCCCGGAGGCTGCAGCTGCCGCTGCTGCAGCCGCTGAGCCACCCCCTTTCTCAGGCCCAGCCACACCCTCTGCCAGAAGCATGTTGTCCAAGCGCATCAGCTGTGGATCCACAGGCTCCTCCTCTTGGGAGCTTCGAATGCTGAGGCCTAGCGTGCAGGCGAGTGGACTTAGGGACCCAGGGACCCCACACCCCAGCTCTCAGCCCTCCTGGAGACCCAAGTCTCCAGGCGTGGGTTCCCACCCAAGCCCCCCTTAGCAATCTTCCTGACCCACACTTTCCTCAGGGCCCCAAGTTGTCAAACTCTTAGCCTAAGTTCCACAGGGAACAGGGTTCTGTCCCCAGAGTTGAGGAATCGGAGGAGGGAACTCACGTACCAGTTTTCTCCTTGATTTCACACAGGACGCTAAAGAGAGCAGGCTTCATGCGGTGGCAGTTTAGGGCGTGTTTCCTTGGGGAACGGGAGAGAAAAGTTGAGAGGCTATGGAATTGCCAAGGGGGAAAAACCACCACAGGACGACACACCCACGAGGGTAAGAGAGGGGAGCTTGGGAATAGGGAGGTGGTGGGTAAATCTGTGGCAAGAAAAAGCAAGGCTGGGGGCCGAATGAAGTCTGGGGGGTTCTTAGGAAGAGTTCAGCTTCCATGCGGAGACAAGGGGAAGCTGCCTGGCTTTGGCTGGAAGGAGGGAAGGTGCCGCCAGCTAAAGGCACCATGGCCAGGTGGGGCCTGTGGGAGACGGTCTAGAAAGGTACAGAAGAGGATGTGGGAATGACTGCAGAAATAAGGGTGACTAGGTAAATTTCAGAGGAAGACAGGAGGAGGCCGAGGGGAAGGAGGAGGAGATCAGAGTCTGAGGTGCCTGAGGGGGTGAGGGGTGCTGAGCTGAAGTGGGGAGTTCAGTATAGAGAAGTGTGAAGGGTCCTGGGACTGAGCAGGGGCGGAGGGTGCCTGAGGACCTTGGAGGCTGGGCCCTGGGTGGAGAGAGATGGTCGGAGCCCTGGGGAGGGGTCTGGAGAGCCCTAGGAAGAGGGTGGGCTGGAGAGTTAGGGGAGCAGAGAGCACAGCAGGTTTTTAGTCTGGGAGTCAGAAGGGGTCTCTGGAGACGGAAGGATGTTCCAGGGGAATGTGGGGTGGTTAGGGAGAGGTGGAGGGTGAGACCACCTAGGGTTCCCCTTTTCAAAGGTTTCAGGGACTGGGGGTGAAGGGAGGTCTGAGAGGGATCACTTATCTTGGGGCTCCCGGGAGTAAGGAGAGGACAGCTGTAGTATCCTGGGGAGGGTCCTGAGTTGGGGGCTCCCAGAAGGTTCAGAGACTGTGAACGGGGCTTCTGCCGGGTCTGTGTGGGGTCCCAGGTTGGGGGCACTCACTTGGCCTGGGCCTCGTCCAGGCTCTGGTCGGTGATGGTCATTATCTGCTGCAGAATGTCCCCGATGTCTTGCTTCCCTCGGCCTCCCGGGACCCCCCCGCTACCCCCACCGGGGTCTCCGCCACCGGGAGGTTCGCCAGGGCCCCCAGGCTCCCCACCCACCAATCCAAGGCCCCCCCGGCCCCCGCCTGGAGGGGGCGGCCCCAGCAGCCGCTCGTCCATAGTTGGGGGGGGCCCTGAGGCCCCCTCCCTGCTCCGCCCCTCCCCCCCGCCTGGTTACTTCCCCCCCAAACTCGCTGGGGCCGCTGCTCCCTCCGCCCCAACCCCCGCCCGTCTCCCCGGCTCCCGTCTCTCCCGGGGATTCACCCCGGCCCTGAAGGGAGACCTGGGGTACCGTCTGGGCCCCCCACAGGAGACCCCGGCCCCCGGCGGCGGAGAAAATGGAGCCGGAGAGAGAGAGGAGGCCCAAGCGGGGGTGTGTGAGAGAGAGAGAGGGAGGAGGGAGGAGGGAGGAGGGGGGAGCGAGGGAGGGAGGCTGGGGGAGGGGAGCCGGGGAGGAAGAGGAGGGGAGAAGGGAGGAGGAACAGGGAGGAGCTGGGGGCGGAGAGAGACGCACAGAAACATAGGAACTGAGACCGAGTGGAGGAGGGGACGAGGGCGGAGACTAGCCCGTGGGGAAAAAGAGGGAAGGGCCCAGGGGCTGGACTTCTGTGGCCTTGAAGCGGGGGCGTGTTGGAGGCTGGGGGTCCTTCCACCCGGGTTCTGAATCCGGGATCAAGCTGATGACTACCCTTGCCGCTGGAATGCCTGGGTTCACAGACAGCTTAGTTCATATTTCTTATCCTAATGACTCCCCTCCCTGTTCTACTTAATTAAAACCAGGAGAGGGGGGCTGGGGGGGATAATTAGGGAGGTCTCCAGCCGCTGCTTAATGAGCCAGTAATTAACCAGCCAGGGAGGGGAGCTGGCCTCTGGCCAGACTCAGGAGAGCGGGCAGCCTCCGGCCTCACCTTCCTACCCTCCACCCGGCCACCCCAGACACCAGTCTTCAGTCCAGAGGGGGATCACATTTATTCATATAACCAAACATCAGACAGTTCAGAACAGCAGTGGGAAGGGAGGGTGGGCAGGGCTAAATGTCCTTTCACAGCCTGTAGGCCTGGGGCTAGGGGGTGCGGGTGATGGAGATGTGAGAATGGTCTTTATGTCTTGCCATGCCCTCTCTTCCTTTCTTCTTATTGGGAAGGAGGGTGGAATTACCAGGTCAAAACCTTGGGAGATTTGCCGTTCTTTTGGGAGATGGAGGACAGAACCCTGAGATCCCACCTGGTAACTTGACTACTGGGGTTGTCCCCACAGCTCAGGACGGAGACTCTCAGGCACTCCCTGAGATCAGAAGAGAGGGTGAGGTGTCCCACTGAGGCTGGGATCCTCTCATAGCCTCATAACACACTTCGTTATGGCGGGAGTTATTATCCATCCTACCTTGGCTATTCCTAGGCTTTGAGACTTTCGCCCACTCCACTTCCCAGGAAAGGTGGATGAGGGTGATGAATATTGAGATTTCTGCTGGGTCTTCCAGTCTCTGGTGCTCCTCCCCAGCAGGGGTGAGGGCATGAGTGGGGCTGCCCAGCTTTTAAGCCCCAGGAATGCAGAGGGGGTGGTGGGGGCTCAAGTCTCAGCAGGTGTGTGTGGGGGGCCGGGACCTTTGCTCCTCCATTCGACCCCCACCCTGAACTCTCAGCAGCAACTCCAAGAGCTCCTGCCCCCCTGGGGGTAGAGGAGGCTCTGACCGCTGGGCTTCCATCCGCTGGCACTGGAGGAGTAGAGGAAGAGGAGGTTGATGGTGAGGTTTTAAGAGGAGCAGGCCTTGAGAGGAGGCAGGGCTGGTGTGAGGGGCATAAAGGACACCAATGATGTGGGGATAGGGAGAGTAGGACCTGGCGAGGGGGCAGATGCCTGGGGAGAAGGAGGGGTAGGACCCAAGAGAGAAAAGGGGCCAGAACCAAGAAGCCTGGGTCTTGCCTTCTGGGGGGAGGGGCAGGGGTTATCTCACCTGGTGACTGATGATGGTGCTGTAGAGCTGTTCTCTGTCCTCAAGAGGCCGGGGCAGGGCTCGACCTAGGCTTGGGGGGTTCTTGGGGGGATGGAAGGTGGCTCTCTGCTCCTCTAGGCGGCGGGACTGGGCCTCTGCTACCAGGTCCAGAAGGAGCTCGGTCTGCAGGGAGAGCAGGGAGGCCGAGCGGGGCCCCAGGGCTGGGGAGAGGAGGCGGGGGCTCAGATCCAGGGAGGTTGGCAAAAGGAGTGGTGTGTGTGTGCGTGTTGGGGGTGTCAGGGCTACCAGGGTGTGATGGGGAGTTGGAAAGGGTGGGGAGAGAGCCCCTGATGGAGTGGGCCTTGGTAATAGGATCAGGAAAGAAGTGTGTACCAGGTCAGGGAGCTCCCCAGAGCGGGGCTGGGGGTACCTGTAGGGCGAGTCCCTGGAGGAGGAGGGGACGGAGGGGCAGACCTCCAAGGCCGAGTGCTGGAGCTCGCGGGGGGCCAGCCATGCTCATCCTGATGGGGGCCCTGATGCTGAGAGACATCCGTTCCGGTCAAGTGGGGGTGGGGTGGGCAGAGGGCTAGGCCAGCAGCCCACTTCCTCTCTGTGTCTCTGTTCCTGCCTCAGTGTGCCCAAACCCGTCCAAGTCCCCGGCGTCCACCGTCACTCAGTCTCTGCCCCAGGTCTTCTCACCTCTCTCTCTCCCAGTGTCAGCCTCCCCAGCCCAGTGCCGAGCTCACCTGCTCACCATCCTCTTCTTCCTGGGGTCTCTCAGCCTCCATACCCTGGAGGGGAGAAACCGATGGGGGAGGGGGTAGCTGGGATTTGGGAGGAGGGCCGGAACCCTGAGTTCCTGAGGGGAGTAGGGGCCGAAAGGGGTGGGGGTGAGCCGGGGGCTGGATGCCTGGGTACTGAGCAGGAAGCTGGGTTCCTGGTCAGCCCCCCCACGGGCCCCGCCCATCCCTGTCAACTTCCTCCAGTTCTCTTTTCCCACCCAAACTGCTTGCTTGACTTCTCTTGCCCCAGGGGAGCAGAGAGACTGGGAAAATCTCCTCCAGCTGCAGCAGTGGTGGGGGTTCAGAATGGGAAAGGATTTTTGGCTTTCTCATCTCCAGAGCCTCAGTAGCCCCCTAAACCCCAGCTGTGTTCCCTCCACCCCCCTCCTCCCCTTCAGTTCTGTCAACACAGGAACTAGCTACAAAGGAAGTGGTTTCACTCTTCAGAATCCCCCCAACCCCCCCACCCCACCCCCCTACCCCCAGGTGCCTTCTCTAAGAAGGACCCACCCCCTGCTTCCCAGCTTCCCTGACTTACTGGGATGGGGAGGGGCATGTTTCCAGGGGTAAGACAGATCCAAGGATGCCAGGCCCTCAAACATACATGTATCCCTAGCACTATGTTTAAATGTGGGTTGAGTAGTTACCATTGCCCTAAAGGTGCTTACAGTCTATTCAGGGTACAAAATATGCACCAAATATAAGACACGAAGGGAAAGCTTTCCTCTCATCATGAAATGGAAAAGGGAGAGGACCACAACCTGACTTGGGCTTTGATCAATGCTGGTCAGACTGGCCGGCACCAAAGTGGGAAACAGGACAGAGACATTTGGGACCTCTTAATGGCAAACTGTCACACTAGCTGAGTGACTTAGACCATGAAATATGATGAAGAAAGAGATCAGGTTCTGCCACTTAATGCCTTGCAATCTTGGGCAAATACAATCTTTGTGCCTCAGATTCTCGAAGAGTAAAAAGGAGGTTTTTTTTTTTTCCCCCCATTTGTACTGTTGATATGAGGATCAAATGTGATAAAGCATTTGTCCTGTAGTGAATGCTCAATAAATAGTAGTTATTATTAGTTTTCAAAATGCTTCATGCCTGTGTGTTTCAGGTCCATCGCCACGAAAGAGGCATAACCCTACTGCTGAATGGTAGTTAAAGTTTGATGCTCTCTCCATCTCCCTCTACTTGAGGCCTCAGGAATCAGATCTAAGTGGCTATAACAAAATGCCCTTCCAAGAGGGATGAAGAGTATGCATGTGTGTGGTTTCTCACTGGATTACAGAGACTTTAGATGATTCCTTAAACTAACATAGGACCCCAAGTCTTATTCTTGCTCTTAAAACTATGCTGAAAGCTTCCATCCACATGTTGAACCTAGGGCACAAAATTCTGAAAACATGATGCAGTCAATTTCATATTTTTTCCATTCCCCAACCCCAAAAGACTGTAACACTTCAAATCATCTTTATTATGGGGTGACAGATTTGGGGTTCTTAGAGATAGTGGCGGCTAGAAGGGTGGCACTTCATCCCTGCAGTAGTTTGTTTGGGGGTAGGGTGTGGTGGGGAGAATGCAAGGAATCATCAGTTGGAGTAACCCTTGGCCCTGTCTTCAGCGCCTACACAGTGCCTGGCACACAGTAGGCGCTCAATAAATATGTTAGCGGTTTGCGGGTATTGGGGATTTCAGGCGATAGAGGCTCCCTTTGGGAACAATATACAGAAAAGAACATCTCACATTCTGTCAATTTGCAGTTCTTGGTTCAAGGGTACTGCCTATAACCCCTCATCCTTCTTTTCTGAGAGGGGCTGGCCATCTCATCAGGGTGCTTCATCCCAGGACCCTGAACCCTCTTTCCAGGGCTGCAGTTTCCCCACGTGGAAGACGATGTGATGTACATCATTTTGGGAGGGACCTCTTGATCCCTCACTTTCGAGGCACAAGGATCTTAAAATCTAGAGGCCTTCGAGACTGCTTGTCATTTAATGAGTACCCACTTTTAGAATCCCTCCCTGAAATGTAGCCTTTTATTTTTGACCCTCGCCTCCTGCATTTAAGGGTATTACTTGGGGGGCTGGGGGACCCCAGGCAACTTGAGGGGAACCCCTCTCAGGGGACGGTGTTAGGCAAGGAGGCGGGATTGGCGTGTTGGAGGCGGGGCCGCAGGCTCCTAGGGCCACCCAGTTGCAGGGCCAGTCAACAGCTGCGGCCACGCCCCCGCCCCCGGCCGAGACCCCGGATCTTCCTCGCACTATTGCAGGGTTGGGCCGAGGCCCGCGCATGCCTGCTGAGAACCTACGGCCGCGGAGGGGCGGGCCTTCTCCTGTTTCTTGCGATAGGCTCCGGCAGTGCGAGTAGGCCCCGCCCCCGTGCGCGGCCAAGTCTACGGACAAAGTCCGGGCTTGCGGACGGGCTCCGGCTGACAGCGTCCGGCAGCGCGGCACAGCCCCGCCCCCACGCGGGGGCACGCTTCCGGACGCGGTCCGCGCGCGCTGGAAGGTGCCGGCCCCGCGGCCCGGCGTGGGTTTGTGACGCGCCTCCGGTGGCCCCGCCCCTTCCAGCAGCGTCAGCAGATCCCAGTGGTTGCGCTGGCGGGCGACGTCTCCGGGTGTCAGCCCGGCCTGGTCCCGTAGCCCTCGGGCGGCTCCCAGCCCCAGCAGCAGCTGAGCTACCTCCATCGCCCCTTCTCGGGCCGCCAGGAACAGCGGCGTCTGCTCCTGCGCGAGAGGAAACAGCCAAGGGCGAGGTCAGGGAAGGCCACGCCCGCAGGACTGGCCCTCCTTCTTGACCGCTGCCCCGCCCCTTCAGGGTTTTCGCAGTTCACCTCTCCCGCTCCCAGTTTGTTAGGGGTCCCATCTAACCCTGCCATCCTGCGCGTCTTTATCGGCTCCTGCCTGGAGAAGGGAGCGGGCGGCCCGGGCGTTGTTCACGGCGGCGGCCCAGTGCAGCGCTGTTTTTCCTAGGGGACCACGTGAGAGGTAGTTACCGCGAGGCTGGGGGCCAGACGCCTGGGTTCCTGTTTCCCACGGGTTCTGCTCTTGGGGGAAGGGTTGTTCCGCCCGCCGGGTCCCTCCGAGGCGGAAGCGTTGCCCAGGTGACGGTCGCCCTGCAGGAAGCGTTGCCCCTGGTGACGTCACCGGCGCGCGGGAGGGACAATAGGGCATTGTTCTGGGGTCTATGGGACCGGCAGGCCGCGTCCCTCCCACGAGACCCTTCTCCGTTTTCACAGACACTCTTCCTCCATCCTAGTTGCCGGTGGGCAAGGGCAGCGTGTGTGTGTGTGTGTGTGTGCTCGTGTGCGTGTGTGTGTGAATGCCCCAGGTTCCGGTTGGTTCCTCTGCTGTCCCCCCCCATTTTTTAGATCTTACCTCACACCCCATTTGCTCAGTTTCTCTATAGCACAACATCAGCTTCTCCACATCCATACCCCATTTGTCTCTGGCCCCCACATCTGCTTGGGCTGCAATCAGTTCTTCAACCAGGTCTTCGACAGCCAGCCTGGCGGCCAACATCAGGGCTGTGGTCCCATCCTCTGTCCGTGCATCCACTGCAGTCTGTCTGCTGCGGAGTAAGAGCTGGAGGGGCCAGAGAGGACCAATGACTGCTGGTATATCTGGATTGCCAACTAAGGCCCCTCTTACTGCTAACCCACCTCCCAATCCATATTCAGTTCTGTTCTTCTGTTCTTGTTTCTCTATCAGTCCCCAGTCATCACCTTCCTCTTTGCCAAACCCTGGAGAAGGCTTTTGCCCAGCCTTACTTGCAAGCTTGCCCAGTGTCCTTTAGCAACCCCAGTGTGCACTGACCTGGCAAACCTCCCTAGCATCAGCAGCCACAGCCGTGTGAAGAGGGGTGCGCCCTGCCCGGTCTGGCTGGTTGGGGTTGGCTCCAGCCTCGAGGAGGCGGCGGGCAGCGGTTGGCCGGGAGAATCGAGCAGCCAGGTGCAGGGGTGTCTCCCCCGTACCCACAGTGTGAACCTGGGGACAGGCCCCTCCCTCCAGCAGAGGTTCCCAGGGCTCAGGACTTCCCAGCCATGTCTCCTGGTAGGTCCTGGACTCCACGCCCCCACAGCAGACTGCTGACATCAGGGGTGTCACCCCATCTGTGGATGAGACATGAGAAATGGGGGACAACTGGGAAAGTGGGAGAACATGGAGGCTCAGGGAGAATCACAGCCTGAGGTGTCAAGAAGCCCAGCTTGGGATCTTTATTTTTGTGTGGCTTGTGTCAGTGACTTTCTGTTTTGCTCTGGGCTTCAGTTTCCTCCTCTGTAAAAGGAAGTGTCAGGTCTTAATACTTTAACATTTTAGAGCAGTGATTCTCAAACTTGAGTCCTGGTTCAGACTCACCTACAGGGCTTGTTAAAACACAGATTCCCCAGTATTTTGAATTGAGTCAGAAGCTCTGGAGTGGAACCTGAAAATTAATAATATTTCTAACAATTTCCCTGGTGATGCTGCTGCTTCTGTCGGGGGACCACACTTTGACTGTTCTGAAGCACTTACTTTAGTATTGGTTAATCCAGTTCAGATATCAGAGGACTTTGTGATTCTAAAAGGGGTCAAAGGGAGTTTTCATTTTCTTGGTCTAGGTTGACTCACGTACCAGGTCCCTGGGTGTCCACGTCAGGGACATCCATCTCAGAATCCTGGGGAGGAGTCAGCATGGCTGCCTGGGGGAGCTCTTGGCAGTCGCTGCTCAGAGACCAGAGCTGGCACTTGGGGGGTGAGGCCATTTCTTCAGCCTTGGGGATCAGAACAAGGGTCAGTGAAGGCAAGGTGACTCGTCCCTTCAACCCCTCCATCACTTTAGGGCCATTCTTGCCCCACTGCTTTCACCTGGCCCACCTCTTCTCCTTCCTTGAGGACTGAGCACATCACAACACCATCCTCATCCATTTCTGCCTCTGCTTTCAGCGCCCTGGAAGGGGGTGGGTGGGGAGAGGACCTTCAGGGCTCCAGAGATTCCCAGCAGCCTTCCCACTTCTCTCCCCTTCCTGTCCCTTCCTGTGTCTTCAGGTTCTGCAATAGCTTCTGTTCTTGCTTCTGATCACCAATATCTCCATGGGAAAGAGTCCCCTCCCTGAGCCCCAGTTCTTTCTCACTCTCACTTGAGGCCGATGCTGTCCTCGCCCAGGGGGGGTCGACGTCGACGGGAAACTGGCTGAGTCCGGGGCCTGCGAGTGAACCCAGGGGGCAGCCAGAGGGCCCCATGCTCTCGGCGCTTGCGTCGGATGAGCTGGAGGACAAGAAGAGCCCCAAGGGCCAGGAGAAGGACCCCGACCACGGGGGAGCACAGTACAGGCCAGGGAAGCTGGTTGGCAGAGGGCTCTGGTGGAAGAGACACAGAAAAAGAGGCCATGCTTGGTGAGGCTGGGTACTCTGGTGAGACCTTTGAGCAAGTGCAGATACCTCTTTTTGCCTCAGTTTCCTCAACTGTAAAATAGGAATAATAATAGTACTTGCCTCATAGGGTTTGTTGGAAGGATTAAATAATACTGTAAAATGCTTAGAGCAAGGCCTGGCGCATAGTAAGTAGCATATTAGAGTTGTTATTCTTTCATAATGCTATGAACGGTTTGATTTGCAGATGATTGGATAACTCTTGGCTTATTAGAAAAGGCCAGAACTCAAGGTTTGTGGGCGGTGTGTGATAGAGGTTAGGATAAAAGACTCAGGGAGATGGAGATTGCAGAGCAAATGGGTTGTGAGGAGATATACTTAGAGAAGAAGGTTAACAAGGGTAAGTCTCCACAAACAACATTTGGGGTCTCAGTGCTTCTGTTTCATTTGATTTTGTTGAGGTTGCTGGCGTGAAAGCTGGCCTGGGAGCAAAATCAGGGAAATGACAGGATCACCTACCAGTGCCTGCACGAGGGTGGGCAGCCAGCAGGGGTCCTGGCAGTAGGGGTTCCAGGGCCCCCACTGCGGCCATCGCAGCAAGGAAGCGGAGTAGGAGCCCAGGGTCCCAGGGGCAGTGGGATGCAGGGTGCTCGGGGCCACAGCGGGACAAGTCCACACCCATCACCACCACAAACCTGTGGGGAAGAGACCCCGGGGTTGGTCCCTGGCTCCCCTCTGCCGGTTAAAGAACTGATGTCTTTCCTCCCCCACCTTGCCCCCCCGTGGTTCTTACCCAGTGCTCAGGGAGTCTGTCTCCTTGCCTGTAGGCTCTGTTTGGGGGGCTGCTCTCTCCTGCTTCGAGGGGTCTGGGGTTCCTCCTAGCTCCTCTTCTGCTTGGGCTCCAGGATAGGGGTATACCATGTCCCTGCCTTCACTGTCCTTCCTCACCCAGAGCCCTACCCTCAGAGTCAGGGACAGCACCCGGGCCAGGGCAAGCAGCTGCTGGTCCAGGGTTGAGGGGCTCAGCACCACCAACAAGGCCAGGGAGGGCCCCCACTCTGAATTCCCATCTTCCGGCCTGCAGTCACCCCCGTCCCAGCCACACTCTGCCGTGTTGCAGCCCTTTTCGCAGTGTCCATTGTGGAAGTGATCGCGGCAGTACTGGTCATAGGCTGGACTGTGGGGTGAGGAGATGGGGGCTCAGGACTCTGAAGAAACCTGATTCCCTCGTCCCAGAAAGGATTCCTGATACTCTACAGACTCTAGGGCTCTCTGCTTAGTGGGGGCAGTTCTGGAGTAGTGGGTTTACTCCCTGGACTGTAGCTAGTCCAGACACCCTAATATCTACTGACCTTTGTTTCCTAACACTGTCCCCTCTCTACCCTCCCCAACTTCTGGCTCCCTAAAAGGGAGCCCTTTTCCCTCAGGGATGCTGGTTGCTAGGGGAGATTCTCCATGGCAACAAGAGTTGCCTGGCTTGAGGCCAGGGTTCCCATGACACTCAGAGGGTAGCCCAGACAGGCAGTGCCCTCTTTCTTGGTCCCCATGTTAAATATTCATGCTGCCTCATTCCCTAGGGTTGGAGTCTAGTGTCTTCTATCCTTGTTTAGCAATGGTTATTAGAGTGGAAGCTCCCCGGAGCGTGAGGCTATGATCACACTGTAACTCAGACTCTTCTTTGTCTTTCCGTCTGTCTTCATCCTGCCTCCCCCACCATCCCCCGCCCATCATCCCAAATCAGTTTCAGGCTCACGTGCAGGCTGGAGGAGTCTCACAGTCGTAGCCATCAAACAAACACTCTTCAGAGTCACACTGTGGGTGGCACTGCCCGTCCCGGAAGAGAAGCCAGCACCGGGAATGGGAGGGGCAGCCCTTCCAGGGGTCTGGGACCCCCAGGGAGCAGTCCCCCCCATCCCAGTTTCCGCCTGGGCCACTGCAGCCAGCATCGCAGGCCCCATCTCCACTTCTGCCCTCGCATCCCTTGACTCCGGGCCTCTGACACCGGGGCCCTGGAGAGCTGGCAGGGCAGGAACAGCGAAAGCCTGGGCCCCCTAGCCCGGGTGTCTCTGAGCAGCTACCATTGTGTAGGCATGGAGAAGGAGGGCCGCAGCCTGAAGGAGCTGGTGGGGTCAGGCAATCAGGACCCCCATAACCATTGAGGCAGGCGCAGCGGGGTGGGAGTCCAGGCTTGGGGGAGGGCAGACAGAGGCCACCATGGTGGCAGTGATGGAGACCGCAGGAGGGGGCTCTGTGGCTGCAGGTGGGGCCTTCAAAACCCTGTGGAAAAATGTAATTTGTAACAACAATAAAGGCAAAAACAGTTATAAAGGGAAAAAAGTAATTTGTAACAATAGTAAAGGGTAAAATGTAATTTTTGGGTTAAGTTCACTGGTGTTATCTTTTAAATAAAGGAAGGCTATGCATAAACTAATGTTAATTTGTATTTTACTGTACCATGAACCAGGGTTTAAGATTAACCTAGGGCTTCTCTCATAGCTCAGTAAAGAATCCGCCTGCAATGCTGCAGACCCTCGTTCGATTCCTGAGTCAGGAAGATCCGCTGGAGAAGGGATAGGCTACCCACTCCAGTATTCGTAGCCTTCCCTTGTGCCTCAGCTGGTAAAGAATCCGCCCGCAATGCGGGAGACCTGGGTTTGATCCCTGGGTTGGGAAGATTCCCTGGAAAAGGGAAAAGGCCACCCACTCCAGTATTCTGGCCTGGAGAATTCCATGGACTGTATATGTGTAGTCCATGGGGTTGCAAAGAGTCGGACACAACTAAGTGACTTTCACTTTCACTTTCCCTGGGGTCCAGTGGTTAAGGATCTTTCTGCCAATGCAGGGGACACAGGTTCGATCCCTGGCCTGGGACGATCCCACATGCCATGGGGAAATTAAGCCTGTGTGCCACAGCTACCAAGACTGCTCCCTGAAGTCTGTAAGCTGCAGCTACCGAAGCCTATGCCTAGAGCCTAGAGCCTGTGCTCGGCAACAAGAGAAGCCACCACATTGAGAAGCCCCTGCTCCTTGCAACTAGAGAAAGCCCTGGCGCAGCAATGAAGACCCAGGGCAGCCAAAAATAAGTAAATAAATATAAAAAGACGAACCCATTTTCATGCATCTGAGATCTATAAACAAATACACACACTGAGTTAAAAGAACTTATTCACGGTCACCCAGCCAGCCTTGCAGACCTTCCTGCAGGCAATGTCCATGACTTCTGAAAGTTCCATTCAAACTTCCACCTGATTCTGCCTTTCCCCATCGCTGCTTCTGAGGGCCAGGTCCCCCTCTGGACCTGAGATGGCTTTCTCTGATAATTCCTTCTCGGGTGACCCCCCCCCCCACCCCCCACCCCCCCGGTTCCCAGCTCAGGGTTTCTTTTGTGTTAGCGTTGGGGGCAACAGAGGAAGCAGCCTGTGGTCACTCACCTGGGGGCAGTGGCAGGTGAATCCTGGGGGTGTCCCTGCTGTGGCCTCACATGACCCCCCGTGGGCACAGGGCTGGCTCTGGCAGGGGTCTAGCTCCACTTCACACCACTGGCCTGCGGTGGGGTGGGATTGAACATGACACTGCTTTAGTCGCGGCCTCCTTCCCAGCTCATTCCTGGGAGTCAGCCCAGCACTCGCTGCCCAGGCCCAGGGATGGTGGTGCATGTTCTCTAGGCTGGGGTCTGAGGCAGGGAATGGGCCAGATGACCAGGCTGCCTTGTGGGTGGGGCTTGTCTGGCCTTCCATGGTCAGTTCAGCTATGGCTAGAGATGCTCACGCCCCTATCTCAGGCCTCACCTGTGTGTCCAGGCAGACACTGGCAGTAGAAGGCGTTGGCCAGAGAATGGCAGGCTGCAGTGCCTGTGGGGTGACAGGGCCTGTCCAGACACTCATCCACGTCCCCCTCACAGCGCAGCCCCACAAAGCCCGGCGGGCAGGCACAGTGGAAGCCTCCGGGTTTGGAGGTGCAGGTCCCCTGGTTGTGACAGGGCTGGGATTGACACGCGTCTGGTTCCTTTGAGCAGTTCTGTCCACTGTAGCCGGGTGCACACTGGTAGGCAAAGAAGGTCAGACAGGGAACCAGTAAGTGAGCCCCTCCTGGCACTCTAGGGACCCAGTGCAAGATGGTCTGCCTACCATCCCACCTTCCAACTCAAAGCATCACTCAGCTCACCCTCCATCACAGTCACGTGTAGCCTAACCCTTTCACCTCAGTTCCACACGAGACACTATTGTTTGGTAATATGGACCTTGTCCCCTTCCAAGTCCCAATCTCTATAATTCATTACCACTAGATATAATTCCATTTTTGATAAAACCTTCCTCTTCCAACCACACACCCACTGGGTTCTCTCATGCTTTATTAGTTTATAAGCTTTTATTAGACTTCCCTGGTAGCTCAGATGGTAAAGAATCTGCCTGCAATGCAGGAGACGGGGTCAGGATGATAGCCTGGAGAAGAAAATGGCAACCCACTCCTGTATTCTGGCCTGGAGAATTCCATGGACAGACCATGAGATTGCAAAGAGTCAGACACGGCCAAAGGACTAACACTTTTGCTTTCAGGCATTTATTGAATTGCCTACTTTGTGCCCAGGTATCTTTTCAGGCTCTAGGAATACAAAGAAAATTAGAACTGCTTCCCTGCTTCCATGAAATTCTCAGTCAACCAGAGAAGAGACAGCTATCACTGATTGTGTGATTTATACACATAACCTCTAGAACTCTCCTGACCACCCTCTCTATGGGTCATCTCATTTGACTCTCACTTTGCGGAAAAGGAAACTGATTCCTTGAAAGATAAGTGCCTTGCACAAGTCACACAGCTGGTAGGTGGCAGAGCTGGGATTCAGCACAAGTCTATGACTCAGTAATTCATGACCTTAACCATTTTCTGATTGTTTCATATCCTGCTGGTGAGAAAAGGGTCATTGTGAGGTCTGTACCATGTGGTGAGTTCTTGCAGGAGGAAGGAGAGTATGCAAGAATGGAGTACCAGGAAGGTTTCAGAAAGGTGGAGAAAAAACAATTCAGAGAGAGTCTGAGGAATGCCCAGAGGGTTGGAAGAAGCAGATGAGGGAGGTGGGAGTTTTGAAAACTTCTGGAGGAAGGAGTTTCATAAAAGAGGAAGTAGAGCTGAGTAATGGGTGCACGGGGGTTCACTACTTATCAGTACACTGTTTTTGTGTATGTTTAAAAATGCCTGTAATAAAAAGTTAGAAAATACATTGAAAATTTATAGAAAGAGGGTAGTTATGGGATTGTGCCTTCTATTCAAAGTCATGGATGTGAGTACACGGATCAGGTTGCTTGGAATTGAAACCCAGCTGTGCCTTCCTGTCCTGCTCAGTGACCTGAACCACCAAGGAGAGGCCCTAACCCAGTCTGGAGAGAAGTTAGGGACATTTCCCTGAGGCAGCTGCCTCCTGGACACCAGCCAGTGGAAGAGGGGTGAGGAAAGCCACCAAAGAGCCAGTCTGGGGTGTGGGGAAGCCAGCTCCAGTTTTGTGTTGCTGGAGCAGAGTTGAGCGGGGGGTGAAGAGAGATGAGGCCTGAAAGGGAGGCAGGGCTGGGTCACGCCGGTTTGGGACTTCATTGTGGAAGAGGTGGGCAGTCACTGAGGGTTTTTGTGTTTTTTGGCCATGCTGCGAGACATGTGGCATCTTAGTTCCTCAACCAGGGATTGAACCTGTGCTCCCCGCATTGGAAGCATGTCTTAATCACTGGTGAAAGTGAAAGTGAACGTGTTAGTTGCTCAGTCATGTCTGACTCTTTGTGACCCAATGGACTGTAGCCTGCTAGTCTCCTCTGTCCATGGAATTCTCCAGGCAAGAATACCGCAGTGGGTTGCCATTCCCATCTGCAGGGGCTCTTCCCAACCCAGGCGTCAAACCCTCGCCTCTTGCACTGCAGGCAGATTCTTCATTAGCTGAGCCACCGCGAGGGAAGTCTGCACTGAAAGGTTTCAAGTAGGAGAGTGGCAGGCCAGCTTAATGTTTTCAACAGAGCACCCTAGTGGTGGAATAGAGGGTGAAACTTTAGGAGAACAAGTGTGGAGACAGCGATGATATTGTTAGGAGGCTGATGCAGGTGTCCAGGTGGAATGCGTCGAAGGCCTGGACTAAGGCAGTGGGATGAGGGTGAAGGGGCGAGGACAGAGCTGAGAAATGCTTAGGAGGGAAAACAGCTTGACTTGGTGGTTGGTTGGACGTATGGGGTAAATGAAAATGCCTTCTCCCTGCCCTTTCTGCCCCATGACTGCTGTTTTCCATATCCAGCCCAACTTTGTCTTCCCCCCGCCTCCTCTAGACCTTCTCACCTGGCAGAGATAACCATTGGGTTGGGCCACACAGGTAGCCCCATGCTGGCAGGGCCTGGACTCACAGGGGTTCACCTGGTCCTGGCATGTACTGCCTTGGAATCCAGGGGGACAGTGGCAGAAATGGGAGGGGCCGCTGTCAATGCAGACGCCTCCGTTCTGGCACAGGGAAGAGACTTCTGTGCCTGGGAAGAGAGACAATAAAGCTAAGTGGGTTGGGAGGATGTGCAGGGGCCCCAGACACTGAGCAGAGAGGTCCATGGAGGGACCACTAATACCTCTGGGGTGGGCGGAGGCCACCTGGAGCCTGAGGAATCAGTAGGCTCCTGAAGCTGAAGAGATTAAACAAGTTCGGAACATGGATGGACCTAGAGATTGTTGTATTAAGTGAGTAAGTCAGAGAAAGACCAATACCATATGATGTTGCTTATATGTGAGATCTAAAAAAAAAGAAAAGATACAAATGAACTTATCTCCCAAACAGAAACAGATTTACAGATGTAGAAGATAGATTTATGATTACCAGGGTTAAGGAGGGAGAGAGGGATAAATTGGGAGATTGGGATTGACATATATACACTTCTATATATAAAATAGATAACTAGTAAAGACCTACTATGTAGCACAGAGAACTCTACTCAGTACTCCATAATGGTGTATATGAGAAAATAATCTAAAAAAGACTGTTTCTTTTTTAGATTCACTTTGCTGTACACCTGAAACTAATACAACATTGTAAATCAACTATACTTCAATAAAAAAAATTAAGTTCCTTCTCTTGCATATTTTGTCAGAATGAAGAGAAATACCTCTTTTTTGATTTATCAGAGCATTATAAGCAACTATATTCTTGGCCTTAAACAAGTCTCAAACAAGGAAGAACTCAAGAGAAACTTCAGGTGGAGGCACTTGGCTTAACAGTCTAACTCCATCCCCTGGGTTTTGCCATTCTCTGATGTTCCCTCACTGTGATTCCCAACAACCATCTCCACAATGGTCTCTCCCCTGAGTTCTTCTCATATTAAAACTAATTTGAGGACTTCCCTGGTGGTACCACGGATAAGAATCCTCCTGCCAATGCAGGGGACACGGGTTCCATCCCTGGTCTGGGAAGATCCCACATGCCTAGGAAGAGCTAGGCCCTCAGGCCATAACTGCTGAGCCCACATACAACAACTACAGAGGCCCGTGCGCCTGAAGTCCATGCTTCACAAGAGAAGCCACCTCAATGGGAAGCCCCATGCAACACAATTAGAGAGTAGCCCCTGCTCTCTGCAACTAGAGAAAGACCTTGAGCGGCAATGAAGACGCAGCACAACCAAAGATAAAAAATTAAAAAAAAAAACTTATTTGAGCAAGGAAGGTATTCTTTTACCAGGGAGTTGTCATAACATCCAAGTGAGGGGGTCATGGTGAAGTGTGTTGCGTGTGGTCGGTTAAGTGTGGTTCACTCTGAGTTATAATGGTAATGACAGTGTTGAGTTGTTCCACCCCGGATCACTGGGTTATGTTCCTGGTACTTGTGTTAAACTGGAGTCTGATTGGCTGGGCTGTGTAGTGTTGCTTGAATTGTGTTGAACGTGGTTCTAGGAGTTGAGTTGTGTTAGGCTGTCCTGGGTTGTTGAGCTGCAGCTTCAATAACTGGTTGGTGTGTGTTGCTTCGACTTTTAGTTGGTCAGTTGGCCAACTGTTGTGTGTGGATGTCCTTAGGGATGGGTTTGAGGAGGAGACCTTTTTGCTCTTCCTCTGCTCCCTAGCCGGTCTTGGGTTGGTACCTTGGCTCAGAGCAACCCTCTGGCAGGAGGACAGCGGCAGGTTGCAGAGAGGCCCAGTCCATCCCTGGAGGCACAGGCACTGAAAGGAGGGCCCAGTCTGGAGGCAGTGGGAATTTTGTGGGCAGGGCTTCTGGGCGCATAAGTCCATCAGCGTCTGAAGGTTAGGAGGGAGCGTGAGGCAGGAAGGAGCATCAGGTTCCCAGGCCCAGAGATGGTCCTCTGCCAGCTCCTCAAAATCCCTTCCCCTGAAAACTGTCTCCTGAATGGTCTGGGACCAGGTCACCCTCCCTGGTTTCCTTGGATACGTGCATCCCAGAAGAGTTGCTGGGATCAAAAATCCTTTCAGCGAACCATACAGATCTCGTGCTCAATTCCTAGACTCCCAAACCTCCTTTCACCTCTCCTAAGCTTCCCTGCTGCCCCCGTCAATGCCCAAGGCCCTCTGACTGGAGCTCTCCCGCCCCCTCCTTCCTCTGCACGCCTGGCTCCCGGCCCCTCACCTGACAGCTGCCTCCTGTGTAGCCAGGGGGACAGAGGCAGCGGGGACCCTGAGGGCTGTCTTGGCAGGTTGCCTTGTTCCTACAGGGGCTAGATGAGAGAGAGAGAGGGCACAGCAGGAGGAAGGAAGGTCAGGGAAGCAAGGGGTGGGAGTGTGTGGTGTGTGAGGAGGCAACCGCTGGGGAGGTGGGAAAGCCAGAGGGAAGGCAGAGTGGAAGGCTGCGGGGCGTGGGGTGAGAGGCAGCACGGAGCCCCAGAGGAGACGGAGCGGAAGGCTGGCAGGGGCACCCTCCCTTCCTCCAGGGGTCTGTGTGCCCTGCTCACCTGTCCGCGCAGCTGGGACGGGTCCTCCCCTCGCAGCGTGGGCCCTGGAAGCCTGGGGCACAGAGGCAGGAGGAGGTGCCCGGCCTGTTCACACAGGTGCCCCCATTGAGGCACGGTGCTGGAGAGAGGAGGCTGTGAGGGGTTGGGTTCCTTGCCTGTAACCTGGCCTGTGACCTGAGTCACACACAGGGCACCGCCCCCCTACCCTGCCAACTTCCCCACCCAAACAACGGCTCCATGTGTCCAGTTAATTTTTTACCAACATACCCTGACCCCCTTCTGCATCCTTCTGTGGCCCAGCCCTAGGACGTGGTGGGAACTCACCAGAGGCACAGTGGTCAATGCTGGTCTGGCAGCGGAGCCCAGTATGGCTCAGAGGGCAGGCGCAGGAGTAACCCCTGGGGCTGGGGCTGCAGGAACCACCATTGAGACAGGGGCCCGAGTGACAGGCTGTTACCTCCTCACTGCAAGTGGGCCCTAAGGGAAGTGGGTGGGGTCTGAGAAAGTGAATCTTCCTTTTCTCTCTTCCTTTTCCTTCCCTTCCTCATCTCCATCCACACTGTTCTCCCACCCAACCTTTTTCTATTCTCACCACCTCCTGCACTGTAGCCCATGCCCAATTCTTTTAATTTTTTTGGCTGCACCTGCAGCATGCATGTGGAATCTTAGTTCTGGGACCAGGGATCAAACCCATGTCCCCTGCTGTGGAAGTGCAGAGTCTTAACCACTGGACCACCAGGAAGTCCCAGCTCTTCTTGGTGGTGACTGAGACCCAGAGCCCTTTGGACACATGTCTCCACTGGCCTTGCCCTTGATTTAGATGGTGGTCAGCCCAGGGTATACATGGTTTAGGGAGCGCCTCACCTGTGTAACCTGTGGGGCAGGTGCAGTTGTAGCCAAAGGGCTGGGGGTGGCAGGTCCCTCCGTGGGCACAGGGGGTGGAGACACAGCCCCCCAGATCTGTGTCACACTCTGGTCCTGTCCAACCCCCATCACACACACATGAAGATCTGGTCATAGAAAGAAAGGGTGGAGGTTCTATTCTCTCATCCCCATTGGTCAGACCCCTGTGACTGCTCTCTTTCTGGTCCTGAGACTCTGGCCCCTTTCTCAGGGGCTTTGCTCTCAGCATTGCCCCCACTTTTGCCTGACAAACCCCACTAATTTTCTCCAACTAGATCTATCCATCTATCCATTTATTCCTTCTATAACTTGTTTATTGTCTGTTTTTCCATCTTAAAACAAAAGCTCCGTGTGGTTAGATATGAAAACTTGGTCTCTTTTGTTTTGTGCTGTTTTCCCAGCGCCTGGAAATGTATCCACACGTAATAGACACTCAATAAATATTTACTGAATGAATGATGAGATGAATTGGTCCTGGAATTTAACACATTTCTTTTTGCTTTGATCCTCCCAAGTCTTGTTCCTCTATTTATGAACTCTCCCCTCATTGGATAACACTCACCAGTCAAGCCCTCCCATTGGTTGTGATCTCAGAACTTTGTCCTTTCCTTCCTACTCCCATTGGTCATTTCCTACAGACCAGCACCTCACTGGCTGTCTTCTCCTGCCCTAGTTGAGAAGGACCCAGAGGAGACTATGAATGGGGAGAGCCTGGAAGATGTTACCTCTGGCAGTGCCCGTGGTGGCAGGTGCAGTTGTCCTCTGTGGGGACACAGCCTGGGTTTCCATCGGGGCAGAGGCAGTGGGCACTGTCCTCCTGATCCTTACATTTTTGTTTGGGCTGGCACAGGTTGGGGGCACACAGGGGAATTTCACAGAGATGGCCTACGGTGGGGAAATGAGTCAGAAAACAAAGTCCGTCTTTGTCCTTGATGAGTTTGGAGGCACTTCTTATGCGTGACGTGCTCACTCCCCATTACCCTATCCTCCAGTGGCTCCCTGATGCCTCAGGATACCAGCTTCTTCAGAATGACGCATGGGGTCCTGCATGACATGACCTTCCTAGAAGTGCTACGTTTCTCACCTTTGCCCCGGTATCCCAAGTTCTGGATGTCCTACATTTCCTTAAGTGGGGTGCGTTTTCTCCCCTCCCTGTCCCCAGTGCCTTTGCAGGTGCTGTTATCTGTGGCTAAAACACACTGCCTAGCATTCTGTCTTGACAAACTCCTACTCAGCCTTTACGACTCGGTTCAGCCATCCTTTCTCATCTCTAGTCTGGGTTGGTCAATTCTTTGTGTTCCTATAGGATCCTATGCATTCCTCAGAGCTAACAAGAGACCTTCTGGTCTTTCTGCAGTATATTTAAAGTCTCTCAAGTATAGCAACTCAACTTTGTGTCTGTGTCGGCATAGTAGGCAGTTAACAAATGTTTGCTAAATAAGCAAGTGAATGGCTTGCCTTTGAATCTCCTCCTCTGCTCCTGGTCTCCAGTCATAACACTCATGTTGAGCCAGATGTGAGTCCTACAGTAACACCCTCAGCGCCTGTATGGTTGTGCAGTTTTTGCACTGCACAACTTTCAGGGATTCCTTTCTCATTCTGTTCTCACATCCCAATCCTCAGACACTCATCAATGACTCCACCCCAGTTGTGCTCCAGTTCTTTCCAACCTCTCCCCTGCTGACCTGTGAAGCCAGAAGGGCAGACGCAAAGGAAAGCTCCCGGGAGGTCAAGGCAGCTGGCTCCAGTGGGGCATGGGCCACTCAGACACTCGTCCACCTCCTCCTGACAGCGTGGGCCTTCAAAGCCTACGGTACAACAAGGGAATCAGGGCCCTTCATGGAAGTCTGCCCCTATCCCCACTGTCGCCTCCAGTGTTTTTGAGCCCCAGTTTACCTGGGGGACACTTGCAATGGAAGGATCCAGGCTGGTCCTGGCACTCCCCGCCATTGGCACAGGGGGAGCTTTGGCATTCATTGATGTCCTCCTCACACCGGGGGCCGGTGAAACCTGGTGGGGTGGGGAGTAAGTGGTGAGAGATGACCAAGGTCTTTTTTTCTTTTTTTTACTCTCTCTAGACTTATGAAGGACTTTGTTACAAATGTTTAAGATTTAAAGGCAAGAAGAAGAAGTTAAGAGTTAACACTTGTATTTGGCTTTTTCTTTGTTATTTAGTTGCTTAGTCCAGTCTGACTTTTTTGTGACCCCATGGATTGTAGCCTGCCAGGCTGCTCTGTCCACAGGAGTTTTGGGCAAGATTATTGGAGTGGATAGCCATTCCCTCATCCAGGGGATCTTCCAAATCCAGGGATGGGAACCTATGTCTCCACATTGCAGGTGAATTCTTTACCACTGAGCCACTGGGGAAACCTAGCTTTCTCTTTACAAATATAGAAATCACATGGTTACAAATTGCAAGGAGAGAATCTTGTTTCAAAGGGTTTGGGTTTTGAGGTTTTGTATAAATGTGTCATTATATGACAAAGGCCCCAATGTGGGGGCTTCTCTAATAGTGATTTGAATTTCAGGACATAATGGAGCATAACTTGGTAACTTTAGCCTTCATATAAGTAAGGCATAACTAGATGTGTGTACTAATGCTGGAAATATATTTTATCAAAAGAATAAATACAAGTCCTGGCCTTTCCCCTTGCTAGGAAAAGTGAACCTGAGGAACTTCCAGAGAAGACATCTGGGGCAGGCGGAGATGACAGGAGGGTGATGCATAAAAGTGAAACTCAGCCACTGTCAGCCATGTGACTTTGGGCAAGCTACCCAACCTCTCTAGGTTCCCCTTTCTTCCTCTGTGGGCTGCCTTTATGGCTCAGCTAGTAAAGAATCCGCCTGCAATGTGGGAGACCTGGGTTCAATCCCTGGGTTGGGAAGATCATCTGGAGAAGGGGAAGGCTACCCACTCCAGTATTCTGGCCTGGAGAATTCCACAGACTATATAGTCCATGGGGTCACAAAGGGTCAAACTGACTGAGGGACTTTCACTCTCACTTTTCTTCTCCTGTAGAAGGAGAATGATTATATAACCTACATCATGGCACTGCTGAAAGGATTAAATGAGATAATGCTTGAAAATACATAACCAAGTGCCTGGCTTGGAGTAAATATTCAATAAACATCAGTTATTATCATAGCTGGGAGCAGAGGGATGTCCCGTGAAACTGGAGAATGAAGGTCTGGGGTGACTTTCCCTACATCCATGGCTATCAGCTCCAAGACCAATGGGGACCACAAGCAGGCAGGGGGAGGGTATGGAGGGCTCTGAAGGAGGGCTGGAGGGGAGGGTTATTTGGGTGACTTGGCAGGACAGAGATGAGGGCGGGCGAGTGAGCAGGGGAAGATTTGCAGGGTGTAAGAGGAAAGTTATGACCAACCTAGACAGAATATTAAAAAGCAGAGACATTACTTTGTCAACAAAGGTCCGTCTAGTCAAGGCTATGGTTTTTCCAGTAGTCATGTATGAATGTGAGAGTTGGACTATAAGGAAAGCTGAGCACCGAAGAATTGATGCTTTTGAACTGTGGTGTTGGAGAAGACTTGAGAGGCCCTTGGACTGCAAGGAGATCCAACCAGTCCATCCTAAAGGAGATTAGTCCTGGGTATTCATTGGTAGGACTGATTTTAAAGCTGAAACTCCAATACTTTGGCCACCTGATGTGAAGAGCTGACTCATTGGAAAAGATCCTGATGCTGGGAAAGATTGAGGGCAGGAGGAGAAGGGGACGACAGAGGATGAGATGGTTGGATGGCATCACCAACTCAATGGACATGGGTTTGGGTGGACTCTGGGAGTTGGTGATGGACAGGGAGGCCTGGCGTGCTGCGGTTCACGGGGTTGCAATGAGTCGAACATGACTGAGTGACTGAATTGAACTGAAGAGAAGACAATTTGGAGAGCAGGGGAGTTGGAGAGATGGGGCACTCCTTGGCCAGGCCTGAGAGACCTTTGAGAGGCCCCCGGTGACTGCCAGGCCTGAACCGTGGAGCAGAATCTGCACTTACCCGGCGGGCAGATGCACCGGAAGCCATTGAGCAGGTCGTGGCAGTCAGCCCGGTTCAAGCAGGGGGCCGAGGCGCATTCGTTTACCTCCACCTCACAGAGCCGCCCTTCTAAGCCTGAGAACATGCAGGTGGGGTCAGCTTTGCTTCGCCTGCCTCCCCCTTTCTGCCCCAAAGGCCAGGTTCCAGAACCAGCGCTGTCCTTGACCTGCCAGGTGCTCCACCAGACAGCCCCTCCTAGGGGGCCGCTGCATGTGGCTTGGAGAGATGAAGGGAGGCCCTGCTGCTCTGCTGGACAGTGGCTCTGTCGCCTTCAAGTATGAAAGCTCAGGGAGCAGGGCACCTGTTGGGACCTGTGGGAGGGCTCCAGGGAAGTGTCTTTTGAGGCCATTCCTCAGTTCAGAAGGCAGGGCTCACCCGGGAGGGCTGAGCAGCCTGGAGGTTCTCTAGGTACCAGTGTGACAAATGGGCGTCTGCTTGGAGGTGATCCAAGCTTTCCATGCTACCTGGGCAGGCCTCCATGCCAGGGAGACCAGGGATCAAGGTGGGGATTTGAAGGGCATTTGGGAACCTGTGTCATTCCCACACTTGTCCTGCTTCTCTAGGCTCCTCCTAGTCTCCACTGTCTCACCCTGAACTGACGCAGATCAGCCTCTGGACCTCGGCTGCCTCCCTCTTTTTGTCTGGGGAGCCTGCCTCTGAAGCTCCTTGGTATCTACAACCTTGTCCCTTGCTTGGATGACTGGATAGTGTTCTCAGCATTTTTCCTTGGACACTTCTCAGCTTAGGAGGCTGTGTGGTGTAGTGGGTGACACTATCAAAGCTCTGGGTTTGAGTCTACCACTTACTAGCTGGGCAACCTTGAACAAGCCACTTAACCCCTGCGTGCTTCAGTTCCTTCATTTATAAATGGGCATAGTATCAATGCTGACCTCAGAGGGATACTGTAAAGATTAGATAATGCCCGCAAGATGCTCAGGCAGAAGTAAGCTATTATTTGTCTAGTTTTATCCAGCTCCCTGCTATTGACTCCATTACTGTCTCCCTGGGAGATGTTTCTCCCCTTAACTCTAACTTATAGGTAGATGCTGCTTTGCAGTATTCCTTTCCCACTGAGCCAGATTCAAGCACACAGACCCTTTGGAATTTAAAAGGTTACTCTTGATCTCTACAGGGGAGTTTCCCTGAGTAGGTGGAACATTCTGGGTTGACATGAGCAGAGGCTGCAGCATGAAAAGTTTATTAACTGCTGCTTTTCTGTCCCTGGATGGGCCTCTGCATACAGTGAATCAGGCTGTACCTGCTACGGTGACCGTGAAGTGAACACAGAGTTGAGCAGTGTGTGAGCTCACTGCCATCTGTGGAAGCTCTTGTCCTGCGGGGGGCACTGGTTTCTTAAAGTTTTCATCTGGGGGATGAGGAGACGAGGAGAAGCCTTCTTTGCTGTCTGGCCCCAACTGGCCTCAGGCTAACCATTCTCTGGACGGGTCACGTACTGTGGCTTCAGCACACTAGTTCCCTGGCTCCTCCACCCAAGGCCCCATTCAGCTGGTACCTGGTGGGCAGAGGCACTGGAAGGTGGCGAGCAGGTCCAGGCAGGTGCCGCCCCGGTGGCAGGGCTGCGACAGGCACTCGTTGTGATCGGCCTCGCAGCGGGAGCCCGTGTAGCCAGGCGGACAGAGGCACTCAAAGGAGCCGGGTGTGTTGAGGCAGGAGCCGCCGTGTTCACAGAGACTGGGGCCTTGCTGAGCTGGGAGGAGAGAAGACCTGGGAGTCCACCGGGCTCAGGGTGGAAGGGCAAGAAGGCCTGAGAGGCAAGGAAAGTGTGGGGGGCCTGTCTGTGGCAAATGAGATCAGAGTGGGGAAAGGGGTTGTGACCTTAAAGTGGAGACGGAGTGGGACTTCCCTGGTGGTCCAGTGCTTAAGACTTCACCTCCAATGCAGGGGGTGTGGGTTCACTCCCCGGTCAGAGAGCTAAGATTCCACATGCCTGATGCCAAAAAACCAAAACATAAAGCAGAAGCAACTTTGTAACAAATTCAATGAAGAATTAAAAAAAATGGTCCACATTAAAAAAAAAATCTGAAAAACACTGGAGAGATGACTAAATGCGGCCTGGAGGGCTGAGTATTGGTGAGAAGACTGGGTAAGAAAGAGATGCCCAATAAGGACAAATTCAGGAAAAAAGAGATGTTCATTTCTTTATTTGGCCGCTGTGCAGCCTGTGGGATCTTAGTTCCCCGGCCAGGGATTGTATCCTGGCCTTCAGCAGTGAAATAGCGGCATCCTAACCATTGGACCACCAGAGAATTCCTGAGATGATTTCTAGTTTGAAAAACAGTTTGCCTGTTTCCCTCTTCAGTATAGAGGCTGTGTGGGGGCTTAGAGAGGGTCTGATGGGGGGGGGGGTGCCTCACCCATCTGACACTCGTCCAAGTCCTGGTGGCAGGTGGGCCCTGTGTAGCCCGGCTGACACACGCAGAGTGTGGAGCCGCTCAGGGGGTTGGTGCTGCACTGGGCTTCCTCATGGCATGGTTGACTCAGACACATGTCCTCCATGTGGCACAGGAGGCCTGGAGGGCGGGGTGGGTGAGGTGCTCAGAGGCTGATCGAAGCTCCCAGGCACTCTCCTGGGGCTTCTGTCACCTAGCATCTCCACCTTCCGCCTCCCTGAGCCTCTGCGTCACACCTGTGCGCCCAGGTGGGCAGAGGCAGGAGAAGGAGCCCACGCGGTCAAGGCAGGTGGACCCGGGGGCGCAGGTGGCGGCCACACAGTCGTCCAGGTTCTCCTCGCAGCCAGCGCCTCCCCAGCCACTCACACACACACAGTGGAAGTCGCCAGCTGAGTTCTGGCAGGTGCCCCCATTTCTGCAGCGAGGGGGACCCTGAACCTCACATTCGTCCACATCTTCAGAGCAATCCCAGCCTGTAGGGGCGTGAGAAGGGGACAGATGCTGCAGCTGGGGGCCCTGTGAAGACTGGAGAGCCGGGGCTGACCATCTGGGCCACCGGTGCCATCAGCTTGGCTTAAACGACTCACCTGTCCAGGCCTCTGGGCAGAGGCAGGTGTAGGTGCCCAGCCCATCCTGGCAGGTGCCCCCGTTCTGACACTGGTGCCCGACACAGTCATCTGGATTCACCTCACAGCTTGGGCCTGTGAAGCCTGACAGGGTCGTGTGATGAGCTGAGAGAAGGGACCCATGGGACACCACCTCCATGCCCTGAGAGGGACCTCAGGAAGACCCCTGTGAGGACGCACCTGGGGGACACAGGCACAGGTGGAAGGTGGAGTCTCTCCCTGGAACGAGTTGACAGGTGCCCCCATTGAGACAGCCCCTGGGGGTGCAGGGTCCCGGCCGGAGTCCACAGCGTGGACCCTCCCGCCCAGCGGGGCAGAGACACTGGAAGGATCCCAGGGTGTTATGGCAGATGGTGCCCTTGGGGCAGGGTCCTGGGTCCAGGTAACACTCGTTGACGTCATGTTCGCAGGCATGGCCCTCGAAGCCGGGTGGGCAGCGGCACTGGATCTGGGGGTAGGTGGCCAGACACACCCCTCCGTTGACGCAGGGGTTGGCTGAGCAGAAGTCTCGAAGCTGGCACTGCTCACCTGACGTAGAGGACAGATGGTGAGAGGGCCGTTTCCAGCAGGGCACACATTCCAGCTCCTCCAGAATGACCCGCTGTCACTCTGGGTTATCTCTGTGTCTGACCTCCGTATTTCCTTCCCTTCTTCCCATCCTCTCCCTGTCCTGGTCCATCATCCTCAGTTTTATCATTTTGGGGGAAGGGTTCTTTCTGGAGTGACCACATTTTTTTCCAGCCGAAAACTGAACATGTGGCTATTGGTGGGAGTATTGCGACTCAACCCTGCTTGGGAAAATCTGGGACTTGGTGTCTGTCCCTTTTGTGGTGACCTGGGTGGAGAAGATCCCCTGGAGAAGGAAATGGCAACTCGCTCCAGTATTCTTGCCTGGGAAATCCCATGGACGGAGGAGCCTGGTGGGCTACAGTCCATGGGATCGCAAAGAGTTGGACCTGAATGAACACATGGTGGGGAAGTAGAAAGCACGGATCCTCTGAAGATTAGCCCCTGGCTTAGCCCCGGCCAGCCGTGTGCCCTCGGGCAGTCATCTCGCCTCTCGTCCTGATTCCCTGATCTTTGGGTGGGCGCAGTGCATCACGGTAAAGAGATTCCACAGCCATACACACTGGTGGGAATGGTGGCAGTGGCTGCTGGAACTGAACCAAGTAAGCACTTTCTGAGCCTCTCCCCCTTTCCTATCCACAACAGCCTTATGAAGCGTGGACACTGGCTGACAACTGAGGATCCAGACTGCTTAAATATCATATGCAAGGTCATGTCTAGTCAGTGGCAGAAATGGTGTTGGGCCTGAGGAGGGGGCTGCCCAGAGCCCCTCCTCTGAAGCACAAGGTCTGGCAAGTCGCCACTGCCCATCCTTGTTGTCATATACGCTGGTCTCTCACACCCAGTTGCAGGCCCAGTTTCCTCAGAATCTCCCAGTTAGTTTAAGAATCTCCATTCCCTGGGTCTACTCCAGACCAATTGGAGCAGGCTTTCTGGGATGGGGGCACTAGCATTTTTAAGGCCTTCCAGGGTTGCAAAGAAGTTGGACGCGATTGAGCACACACAGTCCATCCATCCATCCATCCATCCATCCATCCATCCATCCACCAATCAGTCAAAGGTGACTGCTGTGCCTGCTCAAGTCTGAGAAGCCTTGCCTCTAGTCCACCCCTCCTGGAGGTACCTGCGTCCAAGCTCTTCCTGGTCACGTGGGCTTTGCTTCCTGGCCCAGTCCTCTCCTCCTTAGGTGCCATGGAGTCTTTCTCTCCAGGTCCTCACAGCTATGTCCTGGCACCCCTGACAGGGTAGCACACCTGCCCACCATACGTCCTGCTCTTGTGCCCCAGGACTGCACCCCTCCTCCTGGGACGGACACCCATTCCTCTCTCCAGGTCAGATCCTCCCATCCCCATCACACCTCCCACCACTGCAGTCTTCCCTGATGATAGCGTGGGCTCCCACCACTCAGAAAAGGAGCCACTCGGGTGCTCAGAATGCAGAGTATTAGAAAGATGGTACTAACAATCTTATGTGCAGGGCAGCCAAGGAGACACAGACATAAAGAATAGACTTCTGGAGTCAGCGGGAGAGGATGAGGATGGGATGATTTAAGAGAATAGCACTGAAGCATGTACATTACCAT
This sequence comes from Capra hircus, assembly GCF_001704415.2. Classification (NCBI taxonomy): domain Eukaryota; kingdom Metazoa; phylum Chordata; class Mammalia; order Artiodactyla; family Bovidae; genus Capra; species Capra hircus. The sequence continues at coordinate 22,778,617 of NC_030830.1, forward strand.
ATGTAACATAGAAGTCCAGTGCAAGTTCAATGCATGAAGCAGGGCATCCAAAGCCCGTACTCTGGGACAATCCAGAGGGATGGGGTGGGGAGGGAGATTGGGGGAGGGTTCAGGATAGGGGGGCCACATGTATACCTGTGGCTGATTCATATTGATGTATGGCAAAAAACCCCATGATATTGTAAAGTCATTATTCTCCAATTAAAATAAACAAATAAATAAAGAATGCAGAGTCCTGGAGGTCCCCTGATGTGCTGGGCATTAGCCCTCTAGCTACTGGGTCAGGGGAGGTTGAGGGGGCTGGGAAAGTGGTCAGGGTGCTGTGCTAAGGGGGCTATGGCAGTAATTCTTTACCAGCTGGCTTGGAAATAGCTCAGGGTTTTAGCAGTCATTACAGTTCTGCTGGTGAATGTCAGTTTCGGGTAAATGGATCACCAAGAATTGGCTGGTTGATTCTCACGGCCTCCGTCTTCCAAGGGCTCACAGCCTCTTGGGCTCCAGTTCCATCTCTCCTACCCTGCAGCCCAGCCACGGCCCCCTCCTGTCCCTTCCTCCCTCTCCCATCAGCGCTCACCTGTCCATCCGGGCATGCAGGAGCATCGTGGGCGGCCCGAGGCCTGGAGGTGGCAGCGGCCCATTTTGGAACAGAAGGAGGAACAGGGGTCCTTGATCTGGGCCTGGCACCTATCGCCAGTGAAGCCAGAGGGGCAGGTGCAGAAGAAGCTGGGGGCCGTGGGAGAGGGGATGCCAGGGGAGCCGGGAAGGGTGGGAAGAAAGGCGTGGCAGCTGCCTCCGTTCTGGCAGGGCTGGGCATCCTGGCAGGGGTCAGGAAACTGGCATGTCTCACCCAGGAAGCCAGGGGCACACCTGGGAGGGGTGGAGAGAGGAAAGTTCACATCCTGACCCTCTGCTCCTGCCTACCTCCCTCCTTTGCCTTCATTTGTTTCTCTTCATCTGCTTTGCCTCCTTCCTTTCTCCCCCATTCTCCCCATCCCCTCCCTTGTTCCCCTTCCCCGTCTCCCACTCCCACGAGTTGCACTCACTGGCAGGTCCCTTGCCCCTGGGATAGGCTCAGGCAGGTGCCTCCGTTGGCACAGGGTTCTGGGAAACTCCCACACTGCAGCCCTAGGGATGGAGATGAGGGTGAGATGGGAGCAGGGAGCATCACGCTCCACTTGCCCTCCTTTGGATGCTCTGGAGGGACCTGCCTGCAGCAGCCCACGAAGGTGCTCCACACCACCATCGCCTCTACGCCCCTGTTCTAGTCCCCACGTGGCACTCACACCCCAGCCCCCTAGATCCCAGGTCTCTCAGTTACTAATCCCCACCCTTCCTTTCCTGTTTATTCTCTGGCCTCCCAAGTCCAGCTTCAGGCCCCATCCCTCGGAAGCAAGACAACAGGGATCAGGAGGGGGGCTGAGAGGACTCCTGGGAGGTGAATGGCTGAAACACTAAAGGGATTTCCTCTCGGAAGGGCCCAGCATTGAGCCACAGGGGGTGGGGACAGCTGGACCGGGAAAGGGACTTGGTGAGCCTTTGACTTTCCCATGTCTCCATCTCCTGTTCCCTCTCATCTCTTCCCCTAGCAGGTGGCCGCTCTGTTTCCTCTCTTCTTCCTAAATGTGATTGCAAGAGTGTGCTGTCTCCTAGTTCCAGGGCCTGCTTGGTTCTGCCCGGGGGTGGGCACCCTCTCACCCATCCCCCTGCGGTCACCACCCCTGGCACGAGGCCCACAGCCTTGGTCTGTGTAGCTGCAGGAGCAGAGTCGGGTCTCCCTGCCGACTGTCCCATTTTGGGGGCAAGAATCTTCTCCATCCAGTGTTGCCTCAAAGTGAGGACTTTGGCCCTCTGTCCCCCACCCACCGGACCACCTCCTAAGGAAGGTGGGTCGCCTGGCCTCTTGCCCCCCGCATGACTCACCTCTGGTTCTGACGGCTGGCCAGCACAGCAGCAGCAGCAGCAGCGGCAGCAGCGGCGGTGAAGGAGGCTGCATTCCAGAGCCCCTGCCCCACGGCCAGATCCCCCTGCCCCCTCCAGCGGGACCCTCAGAGCCCCTCCCTGAGGCAACAACCACCTCCTCTGCTCCCACAGCGCCTTCTTCCTCCTCCTCGGCCTGCTGCGAACCTCACGTCTGAGCTGTTTCCTGAATCACACAATGTCCTGGACACCCTAGTGATGGGGCGGGGGGAGTGGAGGAACATTGAGGGGGATGAGGGAGGGGCTTTCTTTCCCTGACCACCCCTGGGGAGGTGGTGAGGAGGAAGGACAGTGTGGCCGGAGGGCAAGTGAAAGAAGGGGGAACTGGGTGAGCGGGGGCCCCTGAAGCAGCCGTAGCCCTTCGGTTGTTAGTGTGGACTCTTCCCTTTCTATTATTGGGAACTTCACAGTGACTGCCCTGTGCCCTGGAGGAAGGTCAGGACCTGGAAGCAGAGGTGTGGGGTGATAAGCGATCTTCTTTCCCCTTCTGAGGAGAGGGTATTGTTTCATGTGGTCAGTACAGATGCTTCTCGGAGAATCCACACCTCTGCATAAACTGAAACCACTAATTCTTGGCAGACAGAACCCACAGGACCTCGGTCCTTGCTGGGAACTTCATTTTCTCCTTCTGTGGAATAGGCAAGATGCTGGGTGGTTTGGGGGGAAATCTTGGGCTTCTTTTGGAGGAGAATGTGTAAGATTGTCATCGATGATAAATGACTGTTGGCTCTACTAAACTTTGCAGTCTGGATTATCCATAGCAAACACTGCATTTGGGTGAATTCTCCTACCTCCACGTCGCCCTCCCTCCACCCAGATGTCCCTGGGATGCAAGGAATGCCGGTCACTGAATTAAAAGGTGGAATAATTAAAATCACAAAGGAGAATTCAGGGCCCTGACTCAACCAGCCTTCTTGAGTCAACCCAGGATGGCTTTGGGTTCAGCCACACACCCAGTTCCTCTAGTAGCTCAGGGAACTGAGAGTCCAGGGTGGCCGGAGGTGTCATCCAGAGCTATGCACAGCTCCAGCATTAAGGCCCCATGGCCCAGACTGGCGCACCCTGAGTATCTTTCCTTGCCAATGAGTATACTTTGCCAGCATTGTTCTTTTTTTTAAATTTTCTATTTTTTAAAACTCTTTATTTTGAAGTAATTTAAAACTCACAGAAGAGAGGCAAAAATACCACAAATTATCCCAAGATATTCTTCACTCAGATTCACCAGTTGATATAATTTGACCACATTTATTGTTATTTCTCTAATTACACATTAGTGGGTTTTTTTTTCTGAAGCCTTTAAGAGAAAGTCACACATAATATGGGCTTTCTGGGAGGATCAGATGATAGATAAAGAGTCCTGCAACACAGGTGACCTGAGTTTGATCCCTGTCTTGGGAAGATTCCCTGGAGAAGGGAATGACAACCCACTCCAGTATTCTTGCCTCATGAATTCCATGGACAGAGGAGTCTGGCGGGCTAGAGTCCATGGGGTCACAGAGTCAGATATGACTGAGCAACTAACACTTTCACTGGGAACAATATATCCTTTTCCTCATAAACACATTGGTGTGAATTTCTTAAGAACAAGAACCTTCTTTTACAAAACCACGGTACAGCTATCAAAAGCAGGAAACTTAAATTGATATACTACTATTATCTAATCTATAGTCCATGTCCAAAATTTGCCAATTGCCCCATAATGTCCTTTATAAAGTTTATTTTTTCTTAGTCCAGGATCTAATCTAAGATCATGCACTGCGTTTATTTGTCATGTCTTTTTGGTCTCCTTTATTTTAATAGGATAAAAAGATAGTTTCTTTTTCTTTTTATTAAATATAGTTGATTTACAATGTTGTATCAGTTTCATGTGTATAGCAAAGTGATTCAGGCATCTGTTCAGTTCAATTGCTCAGTCTGTCCAACTTTTTGCTACCCCATGGAGTGCAGCATGGCAGGCTTCCCTGTCTACCAACAACCGGAGCTTATTCAGACTCTTGTCCATGGAGTCAGTGATGCCCTCCAATCATCTCATCCTCTGTCATCTCCTTCTCCTCCTGCCTTCAATCTTTCCCAGCATTAGGATCTTTTCCAGTGAATCAGTTTTTCGCATCAGGTGGCCAAAGTTTCAGGCCAAAGATTCAGGTATATGTGTGTGTGTATATATATATATATATATATATATATAATTTTTCAGATTCTGTTCCCTTATAGATTATTACAAAATATGGAGCATAGTTCTTCATACTACACAATAGGTCCTTGTTGGTTATCTATTTTATATTTAGTTGTGTGTATGTGTTAATCCCAAACTCCTAATTAATCCCTCCCTGCTTTCCTCTTTGGAAACTATAAATATGTTTTCTATGTCTGTGAACCTATTTCTGTTTGGTATGTAAATTCATTGGGTTGGGAAGATCCCCTGGAGAAGGAAATGGCAACCCACTCCAGTATTCTTGCCTGGGAAGTCCCATGGACAGAGGAGCCTGCTGGGCTACAGTCCACGGGGTCACAGAGTGGGACACGACTGAGTGATGCAGCAAAACTCACATTAAAAACATAGTTCCTTAGGCGTTGTCTTTTATTATACTGATACTTTTGAAGAATACAGATCAGTTATTTTGCAGACTGTTCCTAAGTTTTGGTCTGTCTAGTATTTCTTCAGTTTATGCATTTTTGGCCAGGAATCCCACAGAAGTGATGGTGTGTCCTCAGAGTGCATCACACCAGGGGACGCATGAGCCAGCATCATTCTTAATGGTTGCCTAGCGTTTCACTGTTTGGGAACCCTGGTTCACTGAAACCAGTTTCCTATTGTAGGGCATTTACGTGGCTCTCAATCTTTAAAACTATGAGAAACCATGCTGTAATACACGTTCTTGAACATATGTCTTTGAATGGTTGTCTAAATATTTCCTTAGGCTAAATTCCAAGAAGAGGAACTACCGAGTTGAAGGGTCAAAGGATGGACTTAAAAAATATTGTTTGGCTTTGAGAAGAATTAGGACATATATTTAGTTGTAAGTCCGCTTCCTTTTTCAATATGACATATTTTAAACACTCACTGAGCGCCGAAGAATTGATGCTTTTGAACTGTGGTGTTGGAGAAGACTCTTGAGAGTCCCTTGGACTGCAAGGAGACCCAACTAGTCCATTCTGAAGGAGATCAGCCTTGGGATTTCTTTGGAAGAAATGATGCTAAAGCTGAAACTCCAGTACTTTGGCCACCTCATGCGAAGAGTTGACTCATTGGAAAAGACTCTGATGCTGGGAGGGACTGGGGGCAGGAGGAGAAGGGGACGACAGAGGATGAGATGGCTGGATGGCATCACTGACTCGATGGACATGAGTCTGAGTGAACTCCGGGAGTTGGTGATGGACAGGGAGGCCTGACGTGCTGCGATTCATGGGGTCGCAAAGAGTCAGACATAACTGAGCGACTGAACTGAACTGAACTGAGGTTAAATAGTGTCCGGCACTAGTCACATCTTTCTTTTTTTTTTTTTTCTTTTATAACTGAGATTTTATTGGTTGTTTTGAGGATCACTACACAGACATTTCAATTTGTACCCAATTCTTCACATACGTACCAGAAATCTAAAATATCATGTAGCTGTGATTCTTAACAGTTATTCCAGTGACTTTCCAGCTTAAAATTTGGAGCAAACTTTCCTTAACAGGATATCAAGTACCAATATCTTCAAATATTGATATGTTGTTACATCTTAAGTCCCACTGATTCACAATTTAATATCATATACACTACATACCCAAACTGTCAATCGTTCACAGCACATTAACCAAGTTACTAGGAAAACTGGACTACCACGACCAAAGATGTTATAGTATAGTGCACAAAATTCTGACCAAGAGAGCCAAGATCAAAAAGTGGTTTTCTGTAGGAAATAATTCTACCAAAACAATATGGGAAAAGAAGTAATTTAAAGTGTTCAAGACATTAACTGCACAACTGACTCCAAACTGTCATTTAGTATGCTTTTGTATTATAGGATATAAAAGCTACCCCCCATCTATGGAATGTTAAGCTGACACCCAAGATAATCAAAGCCTCCCGTATCCAATATCCCACTATTTTCTGGTTGTACCAAAAAATAAACAACCAGCAAATGATTTCACCTCTTAAAAAAAAGCATTTACACTTAAAACATGGGATGAGGTGGGATTCCCTCCTTTTTAAAAATGTTTCTAGAGCTACTAAAAAACTTGCATTTACAAAATAGTTGATAAAAATATTCCTCTGGATTGTACAAGGAGGGAAACAGGGACCACCGACAGGACTCGGTGTGTGGTTATTAATCAGACTTGGCTTCTTTCTCTTCTGCTTCATCAGAGGCTGGGCTCTCCTCTTTTTAGTCTCTCCATTTTCTGCAGGTAAGTTTTCTTTAGTCTCCTGGTTGGCCACTTCCGCCTGTTTTCCCTTTGCTCCTCTTTTCCCTTTTGTTCGCACTTTTTTGTCTGAAGGTTTATCCTTTCCCGCCGCCTTTTTGGGCTTCGTTTCCACTTTCGCAGGAGCCGGTTTAGCTGACAACCTCGCCGATCTCCTCTTCGGCTCCTCCTTCGCCGCCCCCTCGGCGGAGCTGACCTTCCTCTTGGGCGTCGTGGCGACGGGGCGGGCGAGAGCCGTGTGCCTGACGGCCGCGGCGCGCCGAGAGCCTTCGCGAAGCTGAGTAGCCTGACCGCAGCCGCTCCTCCCGCCGCCCGAGCTGCTGGGACCCGCGGCGGGGGTCTAGTCACATCTTTCTAAAACAAGCCTTTCATGACCACGCACAGGACAGATGTCCACCCCCAGTACTATTATTTCTTGTGTATATTTTAAAGATCTTTCCCCATTTTGAACTTAGATTTTAAAGGGGATCTTTTTCTGTCTGATTGTAAATAGAGAATAGCCATAAAGAGCTTCAGTGAAAACAAAACAATGTTAGTAAGTTTTAGATTGCTTATATTCCACTTATATCTACTTATATATATAAGTAGACTTGTTTTTAAAGTTTTTGTACTTAAGGGTCATTCTTTAGAAAGCAGTACAGGACTTTATACTATCTTTATTTTTTTTGGACGGGGTACCCCACGTAGCTTGTGGGATCTCAGTTCCCCAGTCAGGGATTGAACCCACCCAGGCCACAGCAGTCCTAACCATTAGGCTGCAGGGAAATCCTAGGACTTCATACTTGGCAGTAATGTCTGCATATGTCCTTACTTTCACCAACCCTGGGAGTCAGAATCCATGCCACCTTGGTAGATCAAATAATATCTCATTGTACAAACTATTATGTATAAAATAATCTACAAAGGATATATTGTACAACACAGGAGATAGAGCTAATATTTTATAACAGCTATAAATGGAGTATAACATGTACAGATTGTGAATCACTGTATTGTAGACCCTGAACCTGGGTCTCCGGCATTGCACACAGATTCTTTACTTTCTGAGCCACCAGGGAAGCCAATTTATATAATATTGTATGTCAATTATCAGTCAATAAAAAAAGGAAAACAAAATTATTTGTTGGTTTGTTTGTTTTGGCCATGTCACAGAGCTTGCAGAATCTTAGTTCCCCGACGAAGGATTGAACTGGGCCATGGCAGTGAAAGTGCTGAGCCCTAACCACTGGACTGTCAAGGAAGTCCTTTATTGTTGTTTTAAATTGCATTTTGTGATAGGGTTAACATTATTTTCATCTGTTTAATGGCTGTTCATGGTTCTTCTTTCGTGAGTTGCCTGTCCTCTATTCTGTCCCGCTGTTCTATGCATGCCATTTTCATTTTTCCATCACTTTTCTTGGTTGAGGAGACAGCTGTGGGTGTAGAGACCTCAAGCAGAGGAAATCTAGTATGAAAAGTTCCTGCTTTTGCGCTGTCTGGGTTGTTGACTTGGACTGAGGAGTAGATTTTAATCACAAGACGGGAAAGGAAAATAAGAAGACACCAAGCTTCTCGTGCAAACAGAAGAAGACCTGAGTGGAAAGAGCTTAAACTCTCCATTTTTGCCATCTTCTTGACCTCACACTTTTTGTGGAAAGTAGTCTGGGGCATTAGGCTGGAACTTGAGAGAAAAAAGAGGAAATGGTAACAGAGTCAGAGAAAGAGTGGTTAGGTAGAAGGGGAACCTATAGTGTGGTGGGCAGAAGCTAGGTTTAACGACAATGTCAAGAAGGTGCACAAGCCACTTCTTGCTTATCTGTGCCTAAGATCTTGGGTTAGACAATGATGTTTTTACATATGACACCAAATGTACACGCAACAAAATAAAATACTAACACTGATCTTCATCAAAATTAAAAACTTTTGTGTTCCAAATGGCACCTTGAGAAAGTGAAAAGACAAGCAACAGAATGGGAGCAAATGTTTAACATCATATATCAGATAGCATCACTGACTCAATGGATATGAATTTAAACAAACTCTGGGAGATAATGGAGGACAGAGGAGCCTGGTGTGCTTCAGTCCATGGGTCACAAAGAGTCAGACATGACTTAGAGACCAAGCAACAACAATTCAGATAAAGGACTTGTATCTGGAATATGTAAAGAAACTCTTATGAGTCAATAATGAAAGTTTAAAAATGGGCAGGGAATTCCATGGCGGTCCAGTGGTTAGAACTCTGGGCTTTCACTGCTGAGGGCCTGGCTTCGGTCCCAGGTTGAACCTAGCAAGCTATCTAACCACTCTGCCTCTGTCCCAGCTCACCAACAGGGGAATAAACCTTCCTAAAGAGATCAAATTGCCAACATCCGCTGGATCATGGAAAAAGCAAGAGAGTTCCAGAAAAACATCTATTTCTTCTTTGTTGACTATGCCAAAGCCTTTGACTGTGTGGATCACAATAAACTGTGGAAAATTCTGAAAGAGATGGGAATACCAGACCACCTGACCTGCCTCTTGAGAAACCTATATGCACGTCAGGAAGCAACAGTTACAACTGGACGTTTGACAACAGACTGGTTCCAAATAGGAAAAGGAGTATGTCAAGGCTGTATATTGTCACCCTGCTTATTTAACTTCTATGCAGAGTACATCATGAGAAACGCTGGGCTGGAAGAAACACAAGCTGGAATCAACATTGCCAGGAGAACTATCAATAACCTCAGATATGCAGATGACACCACCCTTATGGCAGAAAGTGAAGAGGAGCTAAAAAGCCTCTCGATGAAAGTGAAAGAGGAGAGTGAAAAAGTTGGCTTAAAGCTCAATATTCAGAAAACTAAGATCATGGCATCTGGTCCCATCACTTCATGGGAAATGGATGGGGAAAGAGTGGAAACAACGTCAGACTTTATTTTTGGGGGCTCCAAAATCACTGCAGATGGTGATTGCAGCCATGAAATTAAAAGACGCTTACTCCTTGGACGGAAAGTTATGACCAACCTAGACAGCATATTCAAAAGCAGAGACATTACTTTGCCGACTAAGGTCCGTCTAGTCAAGGCTATGGTTTTTCCAGTGGTCATGTATGGAGGTGAGAGTTGGACTGTGAAGAAAGCTGAGCGCTGAAGAATTGATGCTTTTGAACTGTGATGTTGGAGCAGACTCTTGAGAGTCCCTTGGACTGCAAGGAGATCCAACCAGTCCATTCTAAAGGAGATCAGTCCTGGATGTTCTTTGGAAGGAATGATGCTAAAGCTGAAACTCCAGTACTTTGGCCAGCTCATGCGAAGAGTTGACTCATTGGAAAAGACTCTGATGCTGGGAGGGATTGGGGGCAAGAGGAGAAGGGGATGACAGAGGATGAGATGGCTGGATGGCATCACCAACTCGATGGATGTGAGTCTGAGTGAACTCCGGGAGTTGGTGATGGACAGGGAGGCCTGGCATGCTGCGATTCATGGGGTCTCAAAGAGTCGGACATGACTGAGCAACTGAACTGAAAGGAGGTCAAAGACCTGTACATGGAAAACCATAAGACTGATGAGAGTAGTTGAAGATGACACAAACAAGTGGAAAGATATATTGTGCTCACGGATTAGAAGGATTAATGTTGCATTTTTGTTTTGTTTTTTTGTCTCTTTTAAAATAAAAAAAAATTGGAATGTAATTGCTTTACAATGTTCTGTTCATTTCTGCTGTACGACATGAATCAGCCATAAATATACATATATCCCCTCCTTCCTAAACCTCCCTGCCACCTCTGCTCCCCCATCCCACCTCTCTAAGTCATCACAGAATATAGAGCTGCATCCCTGTGTTATACAGCAGCCTCCCGCTAGCTATCTATTTCACACATGGTGGTGTACATATCAGAGAAGGCAGTGGCACCCCACTCCAGTACTCTTGCCTGGAAAATCCCATGGACGGAGGAGCCTGGTAGGCTGCAGTCCATGGGGTTGCTAAGTCGGACACGAATGAGCAACTTCACTTTCACTTTTCACTTTCATGCATTGGAGAAGGAAATGGCAACCCACTCCAGTGTTGTTCTTGCCTGGAGAATCCCAGGGACGGGGGAGCCTGGTGGGCTGCCGTCTATGGGGTCACCCAGAGTCGGCCACGACTGAAGTGACTTAGCAGCAGCAGCAGCAGTGTACATATGTCAATGCTGCTCTCTCAACGCGGCCCACCGTTTGCTTCCCTCACCGTGTCCACAAGTTCATTCTCTACATCTGCATCTCTAAAGAATTAACTGTTCCAATGGCCATACTACTCAAAGCAATCCACAGATTCAATGCAATCCCTATCAAAATACCAATGCCATTTTTCACAGAACTAGATCAAATAACTATGAAATTTGGATGGAAACATAAAAGATCTTGAATATTCAAAACAATCTTGAGAAGGAAGAACAAGCTGGAGGTCTCACACTTTCTGATTTCAAACCATACTACAAAACTACAGTAATCAAAACATAATGGTTGGTTCAGTTCAGTCACTTAGTCATGTCTGACTCTTCGTGACCCCATGGACTGCAGCATGTCAGGCTTCCCTGTCCACCACCAACTCCCACAGCTTGCTCAAACTCATGTCCATCGAGTTGGTGATGCCATCCAACCATCTCATCCTCTGTCATCCTTCTCCTCCTGCTTTCAATCTTTCCCAGTGTCAGGGTCTTTTCCAACAAGTCAGTTCTTTGCATCCGGTGGCTGAAGTGTTGGAGCTTCAGCTTCAACATTAGTCCTTCCAATGAATATTGAGGACTGATTTCCTTTAGGATTGACTGGTTTGATATCCTTGCAGTCCAAGGGACTCTCAAGAGTCTTCTCCAATACCACAGTTCAAAAACATCAGTTCTTTGGTGCTCAGCTTTCTTTATGGTCCAACTTTCACATCCATACATGACTATTGGAAAAACCATAGCTTTGACTAGACAGACCTTTGTCAACAAAGTAACGTCTATGCTTTTATGCTTTTAATATGTTGTTTAGGTTGGTCATAGGTTTTCTTCCAAGGAGCCAGTGTTTTTAATTTCATGGCTGCTGTCACCATCTGCAATGATTTGGAGCTTCTTGGACTTTTGCCTAAGATCAAGTGTAAATATAATGGTACTGGCACAAAACAGATACTTAGATTGATGGAAAGGGAGAGATAGTCAGGAAATAAACCCACAATTATGTGATCAATAAATCTATGCCTTCTTTAGGCAAGAAAGTGCAATGGGAAAAAAGCAGTTTTTTCAATGAACACAAGAGTATTGTTAATACTGTGATTATGGGGTTGAATTTATTTCAGAAAATGTTACTATTTTTTAGAATAGCACACTGAAATTTGTGGGGGTAAAATGACAAAATGACCAGAATTTGCTTCAAAATAGTTCAGGGAAAATTAAGGGATGGATGAGGTAAAAGAGAGAAAGTTGAAAATTCTAGAATATGGGTATGAAGAGTTCATTATACTGTTTTTACCTATTTTATGTTCAAAAATTTTCATAATTATGAAAAAGAACCAGATTAGAGCCCAACTACTTAAAATGTAGTTTTCAAACTAGGAGCATTGACATCACCTGGGAGTAGAGATGTCAGACTTAGCCAATAGCAATACAAGATGCTCAATAAAATTTGAACTTTAGATAAACAATAAATAATATTTTAGAATAAGTAGGTTTCATGCAATGTTTTATTTATACTAAAAATTATTTGTGAAAATAGCTTGGCAGGGTCTTGTTCTGTTTTAAAATAAAACTAAACATATAATTTCTTGGCTTGGCTAAGAAATTAAAAGACACTTACTCCTTGAAAGGAAAGTTATGACCAACATAGACAGCATATTAAAAAGCAGAGACATTACTTTGCCTATAAAGGTCTGTCTAGTCAAGGCTATTGTTTTTCCAGTAGTTGTGTATGGATGTGAGAGTTGAACTATAAAGAAAGCTGAACACCAAAGAATTGATGCTTTTGAACTGTGGTGTTGGAGAAGACTTTTGAAAGTCCCTTGGACTGCAAGGAGATCCAACCAGTCCATCCTAAAGGAGATCAGTCCTGAGTATTCACTGAAAGGACTGATGTTGAAGCTGAAAATCCAATACTTTGGCCACCTGATGCGAAGAACTGACTCATTTGAAAAGACCCTGATGCTGGGAAAGATTGAAGGCAGGAGGAGAAGGGGACGATAGAGGATGAAATGGCTGGATGGCATCACCGACTCAATGGACATGAGTTTGGGTAAACTCTGGGAGTTGGTGATGGACAGGAAGGCCTAGCATGTTGCAGTCCATGGGGTTGGAAAGAGTCAGACATGACTGAGCGACTGAACTGAACTGAACTGAAACATGTAATTACTTTATAACCCAGAAATTGCATTCTTAGACATTCATTCCAGAGAAATGGAGACTTACGCTCACACAAAAACTTGTACAAGAATGTTTATAGCAACTTTATTCCTAACAACCCCAAACTGGAAACAACCCAAATGACCTGCAAAGGGTGAACGGTTAAACAAACTGTGTGTCTCCATACCACAGAAGTAATATAGTGTCTAGGATGTTTTAGACATTATATTATTTCTATGATAAATATTTTATTTATTTATTTTTTAATTGGAAGCTAATTACTTTACAGTATTGTAGTGGTTTTTGCCATGCATTCACATGAATCAGCCATGGGTGTACATGTGTTCCCCATCCTGAACCTCCCTCCCCATCCCATCACCTAGGGTCATCCCAGTGCATCAGCCCTTATCACCCTGTCTCATGCATCAAACCTGGAGTGGTGATCTATTTCACATATGATAATGCACATGTTTCAACGTTATTCTCCCAAATCATCCCACCCTCTCCCACAGAGTCCAAAAATCTGTTCTTTACATCTGTGTCTCTTTTGCTGTCTTGCATATAGGGTCATCACTACCATCTTTCTAAATTCCATATATATGTGTTACTATACTGTATTGGTGTTTTTCTTTCTGACTTACTTTGCACTGTATAATAGGCTTCAGTTTCATCCACCTCATTAGAACTGATTCAAATGTATTCTTTTTAATGGCTGAATAATACTCCATTGTATATATGTACCACAGCTTTCTTATCCATTCACCTGCTGATGGACATCTAGGTTGCTTCGTATTTCTATGATAAATATTTCTGTATCTTTTAAGGATAAGGGCTCTTAAATATATCCACAGGACTTCCATGATGGTCTAGTGGTTAAGAATCCACCTGCCAGCACATAAGGGACATGGGTTTGATCTCTGGTCTGGGAAGATTCCACATGCTGTGGGGTAACTAAGCCTGTGGGATAACTACTGAGCCTGGGAGCTGCAACTACTGAAGCCTGCGAGCCCTAGAGCTGGTGCTCCTCAACAGTAGAAGCCATCGCAATGAGAAGCCCGTGAGCTGGTGCTCCTCAACAATAGAAGCCACCGCAATGAGAAGCCCGTGAGCTGGTGCCCCTCAACAATAGAAGCCACCGCAATGAGAAGCCCGTGAGCTGGTGCCCCTCAACAATAGAAGCCACCGCAATGAGAAGCCCGTGAGCTGGTGCCCCTCAACAATAGAAGCCACCGCAATGAGAAGCCCGTGAGCTGGTGCTCCTCAACAATAGAAGCCACCGCAGTGAGAAGCCCGTGCACCACAGCTAGAGAATAGCCCTGACTCACCACAACTAGAGAAAGCCCGTGCATAGCAGCAAAGATCTATCACAGCCAAACGAAAACAAAAAATCCATATCCATAGTGTTATTATGTCTATCAATTTTCAATAATTCTTTAATATCCTAAAATGTGCAATGTTGAAGTTTCCCAAATTTTCTAATGAATACATATGCAGTTTGTTTGGTTGAATCAGGGTCAAAACAAGATCCACTCATTGCCTTTGGTTGGTGTGTCTCTTTAGTCTCTCTGTCTTCTAAGAAGAACTGTTTTTAAGAACAGTTTTAGTTTGATAGAAAATTGAAGTCATAGTATAGAGTCAAGGACCCTGCAGCGTGTTCACTATTATTAACATCTTATGAGTAAAGTACATTTGTTATAATTAATGAATCAATATTGATAAATTATCATTAAAGTTCATAATTGCTTTGGATTTTCTTAGTTTTTACTTATTGCTCTTTATCTGTGCCAGGATTGCATCCCAGATATCACATTACATGTAATTCCTATATCCCTGGGCCCTTCTTGGCTGTGACAGTTTTGCAGACTTTTCTGTGTCTGATGATCTTGACAGTTTTGAAGAGTACTGGTTAAATATTTTGTAGGATGCCCCTCTTTTAATATTAGTTTGGTGTTTTTCTCCTGGTTAGATTGGAAGCTTAAGTATCCTTTAATCTTTCTTTCCTTGGCATTTATTTGTTGAAGAAATGGCTTGTTTCCTGTAGAATTTTTCACATTCTAAAATCTGCTAATTGTAACCCTGTGCCATTGACCATTTTCCTCTGCCTCCCTCGTTTTTCCCCTGTAAGCTGGTAGTAAAATTTAAAGGCTTGATATGATTCAGAATCTATTTTTAGGCACGGATACATCATAGGTAGTGTTTGTGCTGTGTTTTTCCACTAGGAGGCATATAATTCTAGTTGGCAGTCATTGATAAGCATTGCCTGGGTCCATGGTTTTATTAGGGGTTGTAAACTGGTGATATTCTAATTCTACCACTTTGTCTCTGTTATTTTATTTATACAGAGAAATTATACCTTAATTACTCTTTCAGTATGAATTATTTGGGAAAGGCATTTACTTTACTCTTCATTTTACCATGTTTCAGAATAATGAGTTCATTCTCTAGTATTCTCCAAAGGTAACAAATGAGTTTTTATTTAGTATAATTATGAATAAATCCATTTAATGAGTGTTAATCCCTCTCAGTGATTATTTTGACTGATGCTTAATTTGTCCCATATTTGGTGAGTTTGAGCCTCAAGTTGACAAGATTCTAATACCTTTGATAGCCTTCTTGCCATCAAGATCATCTCATACATATATGGCTATATATATATATATATATATATATATATATATATAGTTTTAGTGGAAATGGTACAAAAGATTTCAATTTGGGTGCAAGGGAAGGTTTTTACTTATTTATTTTTTAAGATAGGAAGTATAACATGTTTGGTAATGGGTATGATTCCCTGCAGAGGTAAAGGTGATGGTGTGGGAGATGGATTTTTGCTGAAAGAATATCTTTGAGTAGGTGAGAGGGGATGGGTCCAGTGCCTGAGTGGAGGGTTGGTTATCAGTTGAAAGTGAAGAGGAGGGAGGGTGTGTAATGAAGAAAAAGGAAATGTGAAATAATCGCCTTGACAGTGTGTGATCTAGTGGCCAAGAAAATGGCCAGCTTGAGGTTTGTGATGATAAATACCCCATGTTTTTATCCAACCACTTCAACTGCTTGGGTGCAGGGATGGAGGAGGTGGGAAGTTAGATTCAGCCAGAACTGGGCTTTTGCCAGGCTGGTATGATGTGGGAGAGTGAGGGAGACTGAGCTTGCAAGGTGGCTATTATAGCAATGGGTCATTAAATTTAAGAGGGGTAAGATTGGAACAGGGCAGTATCTCATATCAGGGGCAAAGGGGTGGGAAATCCGGAGAGTAGAATCATTGTTGGCAAGAGGGCCCACAAGAAAGCAACTTGCAAAGAACAGGGGTTGTTGAGCATAGGGTGGGAGGCTTAAAGCTGAGATTATGGAGAGGTTAATTACCGGTCCAGGTAACCAGAAGAGCAAGGGATGACCACGGGGCAGGGGCTGCAGCACAGGGGGGACAGCATCAGTGGAGATGAGGAGACACAGGGGTCAGGGTGTGAGGCCGGGGTGCTGGGTGGATTGCCTCGGTTGACGAGAGATCACCAAGAATGGGAGTAAGAGTGGGATGAGGAGAAGACAATGACCCAGAGGCTGAACTGTTCAGTGACGGTGGAGGAAAGGCGGTCACATCTGGAAGGCTGCTAACTGCTGGCAACTGGAGCAGCTGAGGGTGGTCTAGAAAGGCTGCAGCCGAGGGCCCCAAGATGTGTGGTGTGGGCAGGGAGTGGTTTGCCTGCAACCTGTGATGGAGGCAGCTGGAGGTGCTAAGACCACCAGGCTGGCCTGGTCTGCTCATAAACCGCCATTCCTGGCTGTTTGGGGTAGTAGGTAAATTCTCCAGTTCACGGCCTGTGCTGACCTTGAGGTTGGCAGTGACTCCTTTGTGTCCCGGGCCCCAGACTGGTACAGTTGAGGGTCAAGGGCTGCCCACCCATGGCCCACGTTCCTCGTGGGGTCTCTGAGCCTGACCCAACTCTGGGTGGTAGGAGAGAATCTGTCTGCACTCAAGGATCTCTGGCCTCCCATGCTTTACCTTCCAGAGGTTCCCCATCCAGGTGGGAGATCCTGACAGTTACCAGTAGAGCCCTGTGTGTGATGGGAAGTGGTGTGAACATTAGCGGTGGAAGCCCTGGGGAGAGGCCCTGTGGCTCTCTATCCCCACAGCTCCGGCTACCATCAGATGGTCCTGGAGCCCACAATGATGTCTCCAGCCCAGATTTCAAGGTCTACATGTTCAATTGCGTCCTCCACATCTTCTTGCTGGGATATCTAGTAAGGAAGTCCACAGAATCGTGTCTAAATCCACACTCTTGCTTCCCTGCTCCAGCAGCTTTCCCTGCATCACCCTCCACCCTCCCGCACCCATCCTGACAAAGCTGTTATCTTATTGCTCAGGCCAGATAGCTGGCAATCATCCTCTTTCTCTCACATTTCATATCCAGTTCACCAGCCAATCCAGTCACTTTTGCCTTCAAATTAATCCCCTCCTGACCCCTTTTTATGCCCATTTTGAACATGGCACAACTGGTCAAAGCAGTGGGGCCCAAACGGGACTGGCAGAGGCTCTGCCCCTCCCTGGTCTTGCCTGGGTCTTTGCTGTGGTCTTCCTGCTGCTCTCCTGCTTCCAACCTTCTGAGTCTCTTCTCCAAATATTAACTGAGTGATGCTATCAAAGAGGAAGCCTTGTTTTTCCTGGGGTATGAAATGCCAGGAAACAGACATGTTGGTAGATGAAATGATATGAGTCCTGAGATTTGCTTCACAATAATCCAGTAGGAGGGGGAAGTGGGTGGGAGTAAACATGGCTGAGGCTAGGAGGTGGGCATTTATTATACTGTCATCTTTATACTGTTTGGTCTACTTTTCATAAGCTTAAAACATTTTATAATAAAGGTAAAGGCTGATGGAGGCGGTCTTGAAGGACAAGCCGACTGAAGGAAGTGCAGGTCTGGGGTCCACAGAGCCCAAGACAGTCCAGGGCCGTGGCCTTGAGCCCTCTGCTCCCATCACAGTCATTGTGCATGGTGGGGCCGGTGGGGCTGACTGGCCTGTGCTCTCTTCAGAGAAAGAGGCAGGGGTGCACAGAACTGTGGTGGGTTTGGGGTCCCCACGCCTGCATGCTGGAAAGGAGCGTCTTCTGCCCTGTGAAGATTTATAGGGTGCTGATAAGCCTCCTCAGGGTGATGGCTCTTTTTGTATGTGTGTCTGTTAATCTGAAATCCTGCAACCTTGCCAGCTCACATTAGTCCTTGGAGCTATTTTGTTTTAAGAATAACTTATTTATTCTATTTTTGGCTGACTAGTTCTTTGTTTCTGCCCGCGGGGCTCTTTCTAGCAGGGGTCACTCTCTGTTGCAGTGTGCGGGCTTCTCACCGCCGTGGCTTCTCTTCTTGCGGAGCACAGGCTCTAGGCCTGCAGGCGTCAGTAGTGGTGACACCCAGACTTACTGCCCCCTGGCATGTGGGATCTTCCTGGACCAGGGATTGAACCCGTGAGGGAGTGAGGGAGGGGGGATTTGCTTGTAGCTTCTCATTGGGTTTGGCCAATGGTAGGCACTAGGGGGAGACTCATTGTGAGAAGGAGAGAGGATGGGGTATTTCTCTCACATTGTGTCCCTGTCAGTGTCCAGGCTCCTCCGTTTGTCCTCTCACGTGTGTGTGTGTGCACATGGGATGGGGGCTATAAAGCTTCCCAGTGCCTCAGACTCCCCTTTGTTCCCTTCACCCAGCCCTCACTCATAAACAGCCTCTTCTTTACAGCTCTGTCCTTGAACTTCTCAGTGGAGCTCTGCTTCCTGCTGAGACCCTTCATCTCTCATTCTTCTCCCTCCTGTCCTCGGAGGGGCTAGACCAGGACTGAGTTTCTCCCGGGCAGGGCTGGGGGTGGGGGTGGTGGGGTGGTGGGGAAGACATTCTCTTCTCACTCTGGACTGTGCTCTTTCTCAGCAGAACCTGGAGGGTAGAGTTCGCAGCTTCATCTTCACCTCCCTGCCTTCTGGGATTCAGCCTTTAACTTCTCCCTCTACCCAGCAATCTGAGTCTTTTCAGCAAGAAAGATGTCTCTTCTGAGAGGTCAGGCTCTGACCAGCCATTTTCAGCTTGAAAGTGAAAGTGAAATTCGCTCAGTCATGTCTGACTCTTTGCGAACCCATGGATTACACAGTCCATGGAATTTTCCAGGCCAGCATACTGGAGTGGATAGCCTTTCCCTTCTCCAGGGCATCTTCCCAACCCAGGGATTGAACCCAGGTCTCTTGCATTGCAGGCAGATTCTTTACCAGCTGAGCCACAAGGGAAGCCCTAGAACCCTGGAGTGGGTAGCCTATCCCTTCTCTGGAGGATTTCTCCACTCAAGAATCGAATTGGTGTCTCCTGCTTGGCAGGCAGATTCTTTACCAACTGAGCTATCAGGGAAGCCCAATTTTCAGCTTAGTTCCAGGATTTTGGAGTTTGGGAATCAAAGCTGAAACAGAGTACTTCTTCAGCAGCTCTGCCCAGGGCCTCCGTTGGGTGTGTCTTATGTTTGGTGTACCTGAACGTTCTCTTGTTTTGTGATTTTGTCCGCTTCACCATGAGTCCTGTCAGATGGCCAGGGTGTGAGGCTGCCTGCGCCTGCCTTTTTGTCTTCCCCAGATGCCTGCCGTGGCTGTCAACAAATGCCCAGTGAGCCAGTGATTGTGGGGAGTGTGTCCTGAGGTTTCTATCAGGGATGCCGGGAGAGGTGAAAGGGGAGGGGGCAGGTGAAGGAAGAAAGAATTCTGTTTGGAGGAAATGGCAGACCCAAGGCTGGGCCTTTGCAGAGTCAGGGTGTGTGTGTACGCGTGCGTGGTCTCATGAACATGTAATTAGAAGGGGTTTGGCGGAGGGGCCCATGAAGGGGGAGATCCTCCCTTCTCAGACTTCAGGGGAACAGTAAGGCTGGGGAGCCTTGGGGCATAGACTGGTGAGTGGGGACCGGGTTGGACAGAGATGCTGATGTTGTCGTGACACTGTCCTGTGGGAACTCAGTTTTTGTTCTTAAAACAATGCTATGTTATTAAAAATAACCAAATAAAATAAAAGTAATAAATAAAATAAATAAGAGCTAACTCTTCCGTAAGTCAATAAGTATTTGAATTAATTCTCCCCACCCCAGGACTCTCCCTCAGGTCCCCAACCCTAAACTCTGCAGCAAGCCAGGGACCCCCTCATCTGACTTCTGTGACAGACACACTCTGCGCATTATTTAACTTCATATGCGAGGAGCTCTGTAGCCTGCAGTCTTTTGTGTCTGGTTTCCTGTGTCAGTGTCCGTTTCTCTAACATTCCTTGTCTGCGTCTCCTTTCCTTCTCTCCCTTGGCGTCCTTCGCCAGAGAAGCCCTTGCTCAGTCCACCGCATTGGCCACAAGGGGGCAGCAGAACCCGGCGGAACTTGGGCTGACCCAGCGGAGCAGTCTGGCTCTCGGCCCCGGGTTTCTCCTCCCACCCAGGCAGCGTCCTCTTTCTGGGCTGCCTCTCAGGCAGCTGCTACAGGGTGGTGCTGCTGCCTCCCTCTCTGAATGAAACCTGCTGCTTTAGAGAGGATTTCTGGAGCGAAAGTTTGGAGCTTGGGTCTCCAGACTTTCTAGATCATGCACTCCTTTCAGTAACGTATTTTAAACATATGCCTAACATAGACAAATGTACAGATTATAAAAACCAACACAAATAACGTATTAAAAGAGATCAATTAGAGCATTTATAGTAGAACTTCTAACATTTCTTCTGCCTCCCTTCTTGCCCCCAGATTCCTAGGGCACTCCTGGGGCAGGTTTGCCCCTTACTGGGAGCTCCCGTTGAGGTTTAGGGGGGCCTGGAACCTGTGGGTTTGACACACAAAGGCACGACCCTGGGCAGGTCCCTTTCTGAGTCTTTCATCTCAGCTGTAAAGTGAAGAAAGTAAGACTTTCCTCTGAGGATTATAATAAAGTATGTGCTGTTCAGAGTAAAATTGGCACTGGGTGAACAGTGTGCCTGAGTATTTGGTGACATCATTAGACGGCAGGGCCTGGCCTCAGGGCTTTAGCCCACGACTCAGCCTGTGGAGATGCCATGAAGGAACAGGGTGGGCATCCTAGGGACTGTTAGAACCAGCCTCTCAGGGTTGGTCAGGCCTCTCCCGCCTCTATTGCCCCAGACCTCTCTCCTCTGATTCTCTCAGTGATGGAGGCCAAAGGGTCAGGACTTCAGTCCTTTCTCAGAAGTTGGTACTCAAATGCCTCCAAGCAGGACTTGCTTGATTTACCCTTGGCCATGGGTGGGCTTGACCTATGGGATTGGGAGAGTGAGTAAATACTTCCCAGGTCACTGAGTGAGTCACACATGTGGGCAGTGCAGTAACTCATCTCTGCAAACTGAACTGAAGTCGCTCAGTCGTGTCCGACTCTTTGCGACCCCATGGACTGTAGCCTACCAGGCTGCTCAGTCCATGGGATTTTCCAGGCAAGAATACTGGAGTGGGGTGCCATGTCCTTCTCCAGGGAAGGAAATTTTGCATCTCTGCAAAATTCACTGGCATCTCAGTGACTGGGGAACGTGCTTGACACACTCTGGGCAGACCTGCCAGGGCTGAATGCCAGGGGGATCCTACCCCTACCTTTTTGCTTCTTCCCTCCCTCCCTCTCTGCCTCCCTCCCTCTCTTGCACTATCTTTTTCTGGTTCCTTTCCTTCTAATCTTTTATTTTCTTTTGTTATTCATCGAAGTAATAAAACTTATAACATTTTCTATAAGACTGTCTCCCTCCTTTACTTTTACGCATCTCAGGGCTTGAGTGGGAGATACGTCCCCTGGAAGGAATCTCAGACTTTGGAATCAGAGTGTGTTGTCTACTCAGAGGGTGGTGGGGTTGGTGCTGTGGGCCAGGTGGGCTCTGCAGCTGATCTCTGGTGGGCTGGGCAGCGCTCACTCTCAGGAAGGACTGAGGGGCCTAAGGGTGTCCTGAGCTGCCTTTGCTGGATATTCTAGTTTTGGAGATGACAGCCTGTTTTGGGAGGAGCTGTTTTTACTCAGAGGAGGGGCAGAAGTTCAGGTTCAGAGGAAGGTCTTGGCCCCAGCTGTGCCCTTGTGCTCTGCCCAGCAGACTTCCAGGGCAAAGCCTGCTCACCAGCCAGGATCACTGTGCTGAGAGAAGAAAGGAAAAACTGTAAAGTCAAAACAACCCATCACTTAGTGTGTGCTTGTGTTTGTGTGTCTTTAAGTAAATAAGCAGAAAACAGTTGTTCAGCTTTTTCCTGCAATACAGTGAACTTTTCACCTTAACACTGTCAATTAATTTATTAATCATGTCTTTAAGAAAAGGGATTTAATCCTTTTTATAAACTGTCACGTTTAAAAATTACAACTCATTTTACATTCACATTTGTTTTATGGCTTAGATCTGTTATGTGTTTTAAAAAGGAAAGTAAAATATTAATCCCACTAATATTAGGATAATTTGTAATTTGAAAAAAGGGCTTCCCCATAGCTCAGTTGGTAAAGAATCTGCCTGCAATGCAGGAGACCCTGGTTTGATTTCTGGGTTGAGAAGATCTGCTGGAGAAGGGATAGACTACCCATTCCAGTATTCTTGGGCTTCCCTTGTGGCTCAGCTGGTAAAGAATCTGCCTGCACTGTGGGAGACCTGGGTTCGATCCCTGGGTTGGAAAGATCCTCTGGAGAAGGGAAAGGTTACCCATTCTAGTATTCTGGCCTGGGGAATTCCATGGACTGTATAGTCCACTAATATTAGGATAACTTGTAATTTGAATATAATTAGGATAACCCCACTAACATTAGGATAATTTATAATTTGAAAAAGAAAAATCATCTGTGGCCAGTGAGCAGTCTTTCTTGTTAAAGCAGCTGGCACAGGACCCTGATGCCTTGGCGGGAGCGGGGGTGGGGGGGTTGGCAGTGAAGGTGGCCGCTTTTGTCCATCTTGCCACTGTGTTCAAGTGTCCTTGCAGTGTGCTAAACATTCCCTCCACTTTGTCATTCCCGCCCATTCCCCCTCCCAACATGGACTCAAAGGGCTGGTGAGATAAGCTTTCTGGTCAGAAAACCTTGGGACATTTCTGAGTCCAAGGTCCCTGCTTGCTCCTGCTTCCTGTGGAGTTGTGTGGAGCTGGGGGTGGGCCGGGCTGGCTTTGAAGGCTGGGGGAGGACGTGGGGGGGGGCAGTCTCCCTGCAGCTCTAACCCCTCCCTCCTCTGTGAGGGGTCTGGACTAAGTGTCCTCAGTGACAGGACTTACTAACAATAAGAGGTTCATGACCTTGGCAGGAAAATGAACTGGAGGGGGTGGGGCTGGAGATGGGGTGGGAGACCCGCGAGGAGATTACTCCTCGAGACTGTGGAGAATTGATGGCGGTCTGGAAGTATGTTCTGGCCATTGACGTGAATTTGTGGAAAATCTTAAACATTTTGGAAGCACACTGGGTGGGAGAGTGGGGTGTGAAATATGCCCCTCAAGTTTCTGGCAGAGAAAACTGAGTGAACACAGGTGCCCTTTACCAGGTAAGGAAAATGTAGAATGGGATGAGCTGGAGAGGAAGAGCCAGTCTCCTTGGGTTCGTTTGTTTTTTTTTTGAGACCAGAGGGTCAGGCCTTGCCTGGTGTTCACTGGGACTGGGCCAAGAGGGGGTCTGGATGGCTGCACCCAGGCCATGGGTGATACACAATCTTAACAAGCCTTAGGGCACTGTCCGTTCAGCCTGGAGCTGGTCCTGGAAGCTCCTGATATCTGAGGTTAACCCATGGGGGGCCAGGTTGTGAGAGCTCCTGGGTCTTCTGTTGGGGAAGAAAAATCAGCCAGGCTGGGGGCCATTCTCTGCGCAGTTTACCAGCTGACATGGAATTGTTTCAGTGGTGCAAACAGACCAGGCAAGGGCTAGATGTTAGTCTTGGCTGGCAGGTTAGAAGCCTGTCAACCTGGAGCGGAGCGCTTGTCGAGAATGGTTATCGAGTCTGTGGGTCTCTGTGCCCCTCAGGGTGGTTCAGCTTTACTTGAATCCGCTCTCTTGTTGCTGCTCCGATTGTGCTGTTTCCTTCTTGATAACCAGGTGACTGTCCAGAGGGCAGGGCAGAGTCTCTGCTGGGACTGCTTTTTCCAGGTTTCACTTTCCAATAGTGAAGGAACCAGAGAAGGGAGGACTGAGCTGTCTGGGACTGTTTCTGAGGGTCCCACGGTCTGGTCTCTGCAGACACCCTGGGCTGGGCTCTGTTGCTTCTCCACTCTCCTGGGACCACCTGCTCCCAGACACGAGGAACTCAGACTTGGATCTGGACCAGGATTGGGGCTCTGAGTGACTAACTTCAGCTGCGAATTCTGAGGGCAGATTTGGGGTCTACCAGGGTCCCTGAACCTTCTCATGCTGCTGAGCTTAGAGACACTCCTGAAGTCCCGGCCTTTCAGAGCAGGTAAGTGGGTTTTGAAGACACTGTGGGCAAGAAGAGCAGGCAGGGAGCAGCAAGGTTGAGGAGGAGGCTGAGCAGGTGGCGGGGCTGGGGGCAGGGTGGGTGTGCTGGATGGTGCAGTGGCTCTAGGGAGACCCAGGACCACCACAGTGAGGGGTGTGCCTTCACTCATTTGCTTCAGTGTTACTGCTATAGCACTTACTAGTAATAGGTTGTTTTCTAATTCCATGTAGTGACTACAAATATAAATTCATGTGATTCTCATGAAAACCTTGAGATGGAAATGCCGTTAATATCTTCATTTTGCAGAAGAGGAATAACACGAAGATGGTTGAGAAACTTGGCAGACAGGGGCCCAGTCTTGGGGGGAGGACTCAGTGCTTAGCCCCTAGTATCTGTCCTTCCCAGGACCCTAAGCTGCCTCCTCCCCTGCCTCAAACATTTAGTGTTTTGGGGTCTTTTCTCATTTTTTCTCTTTGGCTGCTCTGTTTCCACTGGGATCTCCAGCCCCAATGCAGAAATCTTCTTTAAATTCAGTGCAGATGAGGATTAAGCTGTCTGTGGGGACTGACTGGGCACCTGGGTGCAGGCCTTGTCCTTGGTCCCTGCAGGAAAGGGCTGGGTGGGGTTGAAATGCAGGTGAGCTAACCCAGCAGCAGAGGCAGCACACAGTGCCTCTGAAGGACCCACAGTCCCCTTGAGGAGGGTGTTTGTGGGGCCCCAAGTGGGAGCTGGCCTGTGCTTCACATTGAGGAGCTGAACCTGGGTCTCTGTACATAACTGATGTACCGGCGTCGCTGGTGGTTATGAATAATGGGGAGATGCAGGATGGTCCCAGCTTGGGGCCCCCGTTGCTGGGAAAGGAAGCACCTGGTGTTCTGGGCAGAGTGGGCTGGGCTGCAGGTGTCATTGGGGTGGGAAGAGAAGGAGGGCGTTTTCCCCAAGCAAACCTTGTGGTTGTTTAGCCCCACAGAGGCTTCCACAGGGCTGGGAGGAGCCCAGGCTCAGTGCTTTCTGGGTGGCAAGAGTTGTCAGGAGCCCAGCACCTTATCAGCCCAGGGATCCAGTGGCGGGCTCTGCTCCTGCAGGACTGTTTCTGGCCCTGAGCCCTCCTCCCCACCGGGGTCCCTGAGCTCTGGGCCAGCCCTGGGTCTGCCTCCTGCCCTGTGTCTCCCCAGCGCTGAGGAGATGGAGGACTACTCCCGCTGCTCTGGGCTCAGCCACCTCACCATCCTGCTCCTCCTCCTCCCGCTGCCCACTGGGGGGTCCACAGGTGAGTGTGTCCCCACTCCCTTCCTGTGTGGGTCCCCAGGAGCTGTGTGGGTGGCTCTCTCCACCCACAGTGGGTGGGCATTTGAGGAACCCCTTCTCTAGAATAATTATGATGCTTCCCCAGGCAGTAATTGTAATTATATAATTGAGAAGAGTCTCTAAACCATAAAATAAGGGACCTTGACAGTTTCTAATGTGAAGATTATGATGTTTTCAAAAGTCAACTATTAGGACTTGCCTGGGGGTCTAGTGTTTAAGACATCATGCTTCCATTGCAGAGGCATAAGTTTGTAGCTGTTTAGGATGCCTGGTCATGCATGCCTTGCAGCAAAAAAGGCAACTGTGAAAAATGTTACCATGGGAGAATGGATACACATATGTGTATAGCTGAGTCCCATTGCTGTCCACCTGAAACCATCACAACATTGTTAAATGTCTATGTGTTGTGTGCTAAGTTGCTTCAGTCATGTCCAACTCTTTGCAACAGCATGGACTGGGCTCCTCAGCCAGGCTCCTCTGATCACTGGGATCCTCCAGGCAAGAATGCTGGAGTGGGTTGCCATGATCTCCTCCAGGAGACCTTCCCAACTCAGGGATCAAACTGAGGTCTCCTGAATTGCAGGCGGATCCTTTACTGACTGAGCCACTAGCTATCCTCCAGTATAAAATAAAAAGAACAAAAATGTGCCAGTAAGAAAGTGAAAGTGTTAGTCACTTCGTCGTGTCGGACTCTTTGCGACCCTGTGGACTGGGGGCCGCCAGGCTCCTGTGACCATGTGGATTCTCCAGGCAAGAATACTGGAGTGGGTTGCCATTTCAGGGGATCTTCCCAATCCAGGGATTGAACCTTGGTCTCCAGCATTGCAGGCGGATTCTTTACCATCTGAGCCACCAGGGAAGTCCATTAGGTGTGTACTTGAACAAAACAGACAGATTCTATCTTTATAGTGCTTACAATGTAGAAGGAGGCTGTGAGTAAGAAATGCACAGAAGACTGTAATTGACAGTTTGTTGTAAGAGATGAGAGGAGGGGCAGTGGAGTAGTGAGGGTGGAGGGAGGCAGCCAGCGGTGGGGAGGTGGGAAGCAAGAGCCAGCATGTTCAGTGAGAGGAGAACAAAGACCTGGAGGAGGGGGTGAGCCTGTGACTGTTCTGGTGGAAGGATGGTTTCTGCAGGAGAGAACAGCCAGTGCAAAGCTGCCTGCGTGCCTGTAATGCTCAAAGGACTGTGGAGGCAAGTCCTGGCTGCAGCAGAGTGTGTGAGAGGGAGAAAGCAGGAGTAGGAGTCAGGGAGGCCCCGGGGGGCAACCCCAGCGTGCCTGAGGTCCACTGAGGGGACCGAGGAGCCATGGCAAGGCTTTGAGCCGAGCAGGGACAAGGTGTGCAGCTGTTAAGAGTGGCCTGTCCTTCATGGTGAGGGGCTGATCGTGGGCCCTCACCCCATGGGAGTGGGGAGAGGAGACCCAGGGAGCCCAGTGTACCATTGTCCTCCAGGTGAGAGACGATGGTGACTCAGGCCAACTCTGAGCAGCTGAAATCTTTCTTCAGAGATCCGGCAGGGCTGTCTCGCACAGGGGTCATGTTGTGACCCATCCACCAGGTCTCAGAAGGACAAAGGCTCTAGGAAGATGTTAGTGGGGTAAATACGGGTTCCTGTGGGTGATGAGAAGAAAGGCAGCTTTTTAATGAAAACAGCATTTGGATCTGGGTTTTAGTGCACATTTGAGCTGAGGAGAAAGTCTTGAACACACATGATAAAGTTAGGGCTTGAATAGAGTAGCTCCTGGTTGTGGCTGATGATCAAGAATTTCTGACCTAGACCCTGGGTATGTACTTTGTTCAGGGTTCAGTCCTGCCCAAGGAGTGTGGGGCAGGATAGAGCTGTGGTTCTCAAAGTGTGGTCCATGGAGCATCAGTATCAGCCTCCCAGGGACTGTTTACAAAGGCATTTCCTTGGGTCCACCCCAGACCTGCTATATCAGAAGGTGTCCTGAGGGTGAAGGGGGTCCCTGCCAGTTGTGATTCCCTTGATCTCATGACGATTCTGTTGCATATTCACGCTGAGGGCCTTCACAGAACGGCCTGGGGCCAGGAGAACAGGAGGGTGAGGGATTCTCCTTGAAACTGTTTCTCGGTCACAAAAATGTGATCAGAGTTGTTGCCCAGATTTGGAGTCGTCAGGCTCAATCCATCAGTCCAGTGGTCATCTCATCCGAGCCTGGGGCCTTCCCACCTGATGTTGTGCGTCCCCTGCCCTGGGTCTGCATCTCTCCTCCTCTCTCACTGCTGTCTCTGTGTCCACAGAGACGTTCCGGGTGATTGGCCCTTTGCACCCTATTGTGGCAGTGCTGGGAGGAGAAGCTGTACTGCCATGCTCCCTATTTCCTGCTGTGAGTGCAGAGGACATGGAGCTGAGGTGGTTCCGCTCCAAGCTTTTGGAAGCCGTGTTCGTCTACCAGAACCGACAGGAGCAGAAGGAGGAGCAGATGGCTCTTTATGCGGGGCGGACCTCGCTGGTGGGGGACCTCCTCAGCCAGGGATATGCTGCTGTGCGCATCCAGAGGGTCCAGGCTTCTGACAATGGGCTGTACACCTGCTTCTTCAGAAAAGGACACTTCTATGAAAAGGCTGGTTTGGAGCTGAAGGTGGCAGGTTGGTGACTTGGGTAACTAGATTAGAGTTTTGGGGTGTTGGAACTGGGAGGGATCTGAAAGATATAACTCAGCCCCTCATTTATCACCGGAGGAAGGGAGGCTCTTTGATCAATTCATTCATTAAATGCAAATATATATAGTCCCTCCTACGTGTCTGGGCTTCTCAGGTGGCTCAGTGGTAAAGAATCCACCTGCAAGATTCTATCCCTGGGTCGGGAAGATCCCCTGGAGGAGGAAATGGCAACCCACTTCAATATTCTTGCCTGGAGAATCCCATGGACAGGGGAGCCTGGAGGGCTAAGGTCCATATGGTCGCAAAGAATTGGATCCTACTGAAGCGATTGAGGTTGCACGTACTGTGTCTGGTCCCGTTCTAAGCACCTTGGATGCATCAGAGAACCTAACAAAGATCCCCGTTGTTATGAGTTTATATTCTCAAGTGGATGATCAAGCAGTCAGAATGAAGAAACAGATTATAGGTGATGTTAGAATGTGGTAAGTGCTGAGGAGGAGGAGCCGAGTGGAACAGGGGAAGGGGATCAGGACCGGGGGTTGGGAGTGAGGCCAGGCTGCAGTGTCACACAGTGGTGCAGGCTGGTCCTGATGGAGAATGTGTATCTGAACATAGACTGGAAGGAGGGATTCAGCGTCTTGGACATCTGGGGGTTGCAAGTTCTAAGGGGAGGGAACACCACCCTTAATGCCCTGAGGAGGCTGTGTGCGGCTGGTGTGTTCTAGGGACACCTGGGGTCCTCATGGCTGGTGGGAGTGAGTGAGGGGGCAGGGTGTTCAGAGGGGACCAGAGCGAGGCAGACAGGGCACTGGATATAAAGATGAGTGGAGGTGTGGGAATATTTTCATAATCAAGCCATCAGAGATGGGGCCAAATCACATATTAGTTCTGGAATTAGGAGTTTGAAGTACATGTGAGGAGTCCATGTGGAGGTAAACCTGAGGATAGAAGGAAGCGGAGTTCAGGGCATAGGGGTGTCAGCTGACCTAACTTTCCTGGTGATTTACAAAGAGAGGCAGTGGGTGTGGAAGCAGACGCCCTGGGAGAGTGTGAGGTGAGGAGAGTCCAGGATAAGGGTGGACCTGGGACCACATTCCTCCCCCTGTTCACACGGCATCAGCCTTTCCACCTGCACGACTGGGGAGAAGGGCCCCAGCCCTCTGAAACCCTGGGGGTCCCTATGCTTCTTCCTTCTGTTCTCCGAGGCAAGGCCGCCTCCTTGCTCCCTGTGGGATCAGGCTGCCCCCAGAGCCCCCAGAATGCCAAGTGCAGGGCGCCCCCTGGAGTTGTGCACACGTAGGAACTGCTGGGTCCCTGGGCTCTGCATCTTGCCTCCCACAGGTGTGGGCTCTGCCCCTCAGGTGCGCATCACAGGGCCTGAGGAAGATGGGGTCCGCGTGGTGTGCACAGCCTCGGGGTGGTTCCCGAAGCCCCAGGTGCAGTGGAGAGACGTCAGCGGAGAGAAGTTCCTGGCGTTCTCCGAGGCCCACACCCAGGATGCTGAAGGGCTGTTCAGCGTGGAGGCGGCGCTGGTGGTGCGAGACAGCTCTGTGGGGAACGTGACCTGCTCCATCCTCAACCCTGTCCTGGGCCAGGAGGAGGCCATGGCCATTTTCATCCCAGGTCAGAGGGGCTCCCGGCTTCCAGCAAGGCTGGAGGAGGGGGCCGGGTGTTCCTGGGTGTTCCGGGCTGGGCTTTCCTGGGAGGGAGCCCTGACGGGGTGTCTGGCTGGGCTGCAGAGCCCTTCTTCCCCCAGGCCTCTCCCTGGAAGGTGGCTTTCTCGGTGAGCCTGACTGTGCTGGTGATCTTGCTCCTTGGGGCTGGGTGTTACACCAAGAGAGAACATTCCACGAAGGTGCAGGAGATGCGAGAAAAGGAGACTCTGTGCCAGACTAGAGAGCAGGACCGTCAGACAAAGGAGGAAGAGCTGAAGGACGCAGGTAAGGCAGGACAGGGCTCAAGGCTGGTGAATGGCAGCTGGTGCTGAGAGGGAGGAACTGACCACAGGGCCTGAGTCCAGGGCTCTGGGGAAATCCCAGTCCAGAGCAGGTGGCTAGGGAGACCTGGGCGGACAGCTGGAGCCGTGGAGGCTCCGATGGGTCTGCAGTTGGAACGTCTTCGCCAGGGGTTACACACAGAGAGGTGGTATTTGTGAGTCTTTTTCTTAGGGAGTGGAGTTCATGGTTTTTTGTTTTCACTTTCTTTCAGCTAAACTTCAGGAAGAACTAGGTAAGCTGTACTTTTCCTCTTGAGCTCTCTGCATCCCCTTCACAGGAGACATTCTGGTTCTTAGCTCACCTATTTCCTGTGTTGCTTTTCAGAGAGGAGGAAATCCGCTTACCTGGCTGGTGAGTGACTCTCCAGATGTCCTTGGGTCTGTCTTACCTGTGCCAAGGTGTCCCTTTCCTTGTTTGTGTCTAGACATGTGGACCCCCTTTTGTGGGGGTGGAAGTGGAGGCTGAGGGAGGCAGAACCCGGCTCCTAGGCCCCTCCCAGACCTGGGCTGGCAGGAAGCTTGGGTCTGATGGTGACCTCAGAGTTTCTCACGCCCCCTGGGTGGTATTCTAACTGTGATCAACCCGAAAATTACTGATAGCTTTGTAGCCTGAATGCATCTGGTTTTTGATCAGTACCTGAGGGCCAAAACCACATGCCCTGAGATTTCACTGAAGGAGCTACACAGACAAATGGTGATTAAGTTTGTGTGTGGCCTCCTTCCTCTATCCCAGCACACCATCCAGGGAGAGTCTCTTCTCTCCAGTTCCTCAAGATGATGATCAGAAAGTGATTGAGGGGATACCTAGGCTGACGATCCATGGAAAAGTCATGGGCTGCCCAAAAAAATGACATGTATCTCTAGAATGATTTCCTCTGGGAATGCTTGGCCAGTTTTACCTTGGAGTTGACCTTGTATCTATGTTCTTTTAAAATTCCTGCTTCATGTCAATTTTTCATATATATTTTTTCCAGAAAATACTGATGCAATAATTAATTGTTAAAATTGTGGAGTAATGTATACTTTTTTCCCCTAAAATATATTCAAACAAGCAGCTTCTGAGCCTGAGTAGCAACATGGAGTAGCAGGTGAAACAGGAGTTTTGAAGGATTTTGAGGGAGGAGCAACTAGGTGAACTAGCCAAATGTCGCACAGCAGCGGGACAGCGGTGGAAGTCAGTCCAGAGTGCCGCAGGCTTCTGACCTGTGCTCCAGGGGATTCCCCACCACAACCGCTGTCTACACGTGGCTGGAGGTCACCTCCTCTCCAGCCTCTCCCCCACTGTAGATAGTCTCACCTGCAGAGCAGAGGGGAGGAACGGCCAGTGGATTCACACTGAACAGGTTTCTTCTGGCTGAGGTCTCACCAGAGTGTGTTCCCTTTCAGCCTGGAGGAAGGCCCAGCTGTATGCAGGTAAGTGGTGCTGAGTTCCTGTGGCCTCCCCTCCCAACCTAGACTCTGCCCCCTTCCCCCTGAGGGGACCCCACAGTAGGGTGGGGTAGTGTCCCTGGTCTTCTTGTCACCTTCGTAGCCTCCACCTGGAGACTGCAGGGACTCCTCGGAACACAGGTATGCCTCCATCCTGCCCGTTCTCTGCTGCAGGCACTGTCAGGGTTAGCAGCACCCTCCCCAAACGCCTGTTGCAACTGGGACTTCTGGTGACAGTGACAGAGGAGGGGTCACTGGTGAGGAGGGACGGCAGCAGGGGATGACCGTGTGGACCAGGGATCGCTCATCTCTGGAAGATTTCAGAAGTCATGCTCGCTTGCTTATGGGACCCTTGGTTTGAATCCTTCTCTCTTTGGCTCTAGTTTTGGTTTCCCCGTTTCTCCCTGGTCCTCTGGAATATTGGTCTTCTCTCTACTTCCTCATGCTCTGACCCCATGTCCAGGCTGGCTTTCATCCTCCAAGCCTCCTTGGTTGATGAGGAGCAGGTGTTCTGACTCTGGGGTCCACCACGTCTGGGATATTTATGGACTCCAGGGATGAGTGTGTGAAATGTCTGAAATTATATGGAAAATCCCAAGTGCATTTTTTTTGCCATAAAACCAAAAATGTAACATATGATGGATTATTCACGACATCATCTTCCATTTTAGGAGAATATTTGTCTGAAGGGCTCAGGCTCCTCCTCCCTTTTTCAGGGTTAATGTGGAAGATTGGAAAAGGAGACCGTGAGAGAGGTTAAATTGCTTATTGGAGAAGGGGTAGGGGAACAAATCACGGAAGAAAGATCAGGAGGAAGAGAGGAGGAGATGTGAAGGAAGTATAGGAGTGTGTGGGGGAAATGCCCTGTAGAGGTTTTGAGTGGACAGAGTGACTGAAGAGAGGCCAAAGGTCACAAGTTCAAAAGTCACAGCCACGTGGTGTGAATCTGAGAAGTGCACTGAGAGTTTGCAAGGTTCATGACATGAAATGTGATGGACTCCTTGAGTCCTCTTTAAAATATTTCAGAGAAACTTGTATTCCTAAGCCCTTTTTAGGTAACCATATAATGAGTTTGGCTCTGATCATGAGACCATCTGCACCTCCCAGAGGAGCTGGGGCAGGTGTGTGGTTGCAGGGATGCCCGTGCAGTGAGGGTGGTCTCAAGGACCCTTAGCAGTGGGGTGAGTGAAGGCTCTGTGCCCTCTGAGCCTATGTCATAGGCCCTGTTCCTGCTTGGAATGCTCCTGTTTAGGGTCAGGAATACAGATTGTGAGAGACAGTGGGGAACCCAGAGGGTGAAGGAGGCCTGGGCACCAGATGGATGAGAACCACCACCAACATCTTACTGATTCTTGCAGGGATTTCTTTCTGAACAATGACGATCGTGTAGTCTTCTTTTACCATCCTCACCTTCTCTGCCAAGTTTAAGTCATCTGTATTTTAATGTATATCTATTTTAATGTATACCTTTTATTCTATACCTTTCATTAAAAAAAAGAAACTGTACCATGAAACTAGAATCAGCATTTTTTAGTATTTTCACCATATGCCGTGTCTATAGGGATTGTTTTGTTCCTACAGAAATGGAAGGAGAAGTTATTCATGTTTCTTCTTTCCAGCGCGTGTCATGCTTCCTTATTTGAATGTCTCTCTCCCTCTCTGGAAACCTCTGCGTGGTCTTCTACCCGGGTCAGATGTCTCCAGTGCTGTGCGCTGAGCTCTCTTCTCTCCTGGCACATAGTCATGGTCCCAGTTCAGCTTAGCCACTTGTATTCTCTCTACCCGTGGCTCAGAGACCACCTGCAAGCTCAGCCCGATCTGTTCTTCACTAGTGAATGAAAGCTTTTATCTCCCCAATTCTTTCTCTAGAAAACCTACCTTTCATTATAGGTAAGTGGCTAGGGCCTTGAGAAAGAATGATTTGGTAGGCAAATATGGCAAAGATCTTTCTGTTCAGGTCAGTCTCCAGCTTCTCAATCCCTGAGTATTGTGGTTTATGGCTAGGTCTTCATCAAAAGGTTGCAAAATGATCATTCTCTGTGTGTGTGTGTATAAAAGAGCAATACATGTATCAAGTGAATGTTTCCAAACATTTTCCCTACAAATCCTTCATTAGCAGCTCCAGTACCCACCCCAGGTACCCACCCCAATGTGTGTTGTACAGTCTTTGTGAACCCCTGATAAGAAACATGTGTTTTCCTCGTAGATTGGCGGAAGGAGAAGTTCCAGGCCTGTGAGTGACTTTGTGTATTTTCTAGATTTTCCTACTGCTGTCCCCGTGGTCTCTCCTTCAGTTCTCAGTGGTGATATAGATGCTGGCACCATCAATAGTGTGGGATGGGATGTGGTGGTGGTAGTCACACACAGGTGGGGCTGATGACTTTGGCTGATATTAAATGCTAGATAGGCATCCTTCAGCCCTTGGAGAGCAGGCTGGTCCTCAAGGGCTCTGTGACATATCGCACCCTGAAATCAGTCTCGTGGGTCCTATTCCTGCTTGGAGGCCCATCTAGTTGAATCACAAGTTCCTATTGTCAGGGTGCTTAGCCTTCCTCCCATGCAGCTGAGATTCTGGGTTGAGGGGTGGTTGAGTGTTCTTGGGGAGGGGAAGACCTTGAATGATAGATAACTTTCTCTGCAGGGCCTGTCACTCTGGATCCAGGATCTGCCCATTCAGACCTTGTCATCTCTCATGAAAAGACAAGTGTGACCTTGAAGGCCTCCTATGTGAATTCTAGAGATACCTGCAGTGTACTGGGCTTTGAGGGCATCACATCAGGGCGCTCTTACTGGGAGGTGGAGATCAGGGATGGAGACGAAAGCGAGTGGGCCCTGGGGGTCTGTAGGGAAGGTGTGAACAGGAAAGGCTGGTACATAGAGTCCTCAGATAAGGGGTTCTGGGTTGTGGGGAGATATGAAAAAGGATATTGTGCCTGTACTGTACCTCAGACTGTGCTACCCCTCATGCAGGGTCCCCACCCCAGGCTTAGGGTGGGGGTGTTCCTGGACCACCAGGAAGGGGACATCTCCTTCTACAACATGACTGATGGCTCCCACATTTTCTCCTTCCCTCAGACTTCCTTCTCTGGGACCCTCTTTCCATACTTCATGATTAGGTCAGGAGACGTGTCCCTGACTGTCTGCTCCAAGATGGGAGGGTCTGAGGGGCTCCCTGTTGCCCTTAGCAATCCTTCTCTGGAGGAGTCTGTGAGCCTCCCAGGGGCGGGGTTCAGCTCAGGCTCTGGTGCTGATGGTCCTCCAGGGGCCGAGTCTCCATTGCTCCCTTGCAACCCCGAGGCTGTGTCCCCATAGGGCTGGTCACTGTCCTGGACCCTCACTATGGCTCTTCCTGGAGCTTCAGACCCCTTGTGACAGAGGCCTCTGAGGTGCAGCCTGGATGGCTGGGGGGTCTCGTCCCCCTGCTCTGGAGACAGACTCCTGGGCCTGTGGTTATAACAATTGTCAGTTCATACCATGGACTCAGGTTTGAGAAGCTAGACGTGGACTGTTTCTGAAGTAGTTTTGATTAGGCTGTAGTTTGCCATGGGAAGTCAATTTTCTGGTGGCAATAAACAATTTTTTTAGTGCTTTTTAGAAGAAATTTGTTTTTATTTTTTTATTTGGCTGCACCAGGTCTTGGTTGTGGCATGTGACCTCTTAGTTGGGGCATGTAGGATCTGGTTCCCTGACCAAGGATCGAACCCAGACCCCTTGCATGGGGAACACAGAGTCTTAGCTACTAGATCACCAGGGCAGTCCCTTTTATGGTGTTTATACAGCATTTGGTTATTAAAGGGCATGAGGGCTGAATCACTCTGCAGAATAAAAGGGGGTTATTTTATTGAATCAATGCAGAGGAACCCAGAACTGAAGGTGGGTCTCCAGTTGTATTTATGAGGATCCAGAGTATCACCATTGGCCATCCAGAATCTTGCAGGGAGATGGATGGCTGACGAATTTTAGAGGAGTTAGCATTCTTCTTTATATACTTCCTGTTCTGAGGTGGATGCAACTCATCTATTTTTATCAACCTCAGTAGATTTCTGTTACTTGTAAAAGTTTGTGCTGTTTGTTTTAGGAAAGAAGGAGAAGGATCTGGGTTTTTCTGTAGTGTCTGCATCAGGAGGAAAGAAAAGAACTGCTACCAGCATTAAGGTGTGAGTGAAGATGAGAGTTTTCAAAGGCAGGTGAATTGCAGAAAGCTTCGACCGTGAGCACGATACTAGTAATCAGTGTATTGCCTCTTAGTACTTCCAAGTCCTATGGTAAAGGGCAGAAAAGGAAGCAGCACTCTGAGGGACCCAGACCTTTGGGGATTTGCTCAAGCTCCTTAAATTTCACAGATGCCTGGAGAGTAAGCCCGCAGGCTGTGGCTCTGCTTCACTGAAGATGTAGAATGGCTGCTGTGGGTCCTAGTTGGATAGGCACTACCCAATTTCTGACTGTTTGTGTGTGTGTGCACAAACTACTTTATTCAACTCATTTAAAGGGGGAACAGTAGCTGTTACAACCTGTTCAAAGAATTCAAAATACTACCTATTGATAGATTAAAGTGTGCTTAAATTTGCTTACAAATAGATGCAAAACTGGTCAATATTTAAGAAGGTATAACTGGACTCCGTTGAATGCAATTTGGAATTCTATGGAATTGTTCTGATAGTTTCTAAAATGCTTGTTTTTAAAGAAACCATCTTTTATTACCCACTCCTTTATCATTCTTGAAATCTTTTCCTTGTATTGCAAAAATATATAATTATTTAAAACCTGGAAATATTCACTTTGCTGAATATATGTAGAAGCATATCACATTGTAAATCAACTATACTTTAAAATATTAATTAAAAAATCCTGGAAATAGACAAAATGTAAGGTGTCATGCTGGAGTAGGAAATTGCAACCCACTCCAGTATTCTTGCCTGGGAAATCCCTTGGACAGAGGAGCCTGGAGGGCTACAGTCCATGGGATCGCAGAGAGTCAGACACGACTGAGTGGCTGAGCACAGCACAGCACAGTACAGGACATTAACCACTTTCCCCCCTAACTCAGCATATTTATTTCTCACTGCTTTTCCTGGTGAGACAATAATTAAGCTATCCTTCAAAATGCTCTTTGAACCAGCTTTATAATTGTAGCAGTTCCATAACAGATTATTTCTCTGAATAAATTCTTTGACTTCTCTACTTGTCTGAGAGGCATGTATATGACTTTATGAAAATTATGTATTTTTATAATTTAAAAATTATAAAAGGGGAGGAAGGAGGAGGGAGGAAGAAGGTGAGAGGGAGGGACGAGGAGGGGAAGAAGGAAGGAAAGAAGGGAGGAGAAAAGGAAGCTTTCAAAAATGGGCCCAGCCAGTTGCAGCACAGCAAAGACTTATCTCTATGCAGTACTTTGATTTCAAATTATTTTTAACGTGGCTTTTATTGTACTCATTGTTACATACATAAATCTTTAAAGTAATACGTTTTGTAAGAAATGGTCATAAAAATTTATAGCCAGTAACTTTTCCCCTGTCCCTTACAATGATATTCTACTAAAACCATTAAATGGTTCTCATTAATGCCCTTAAAAAAATTAATGAAAAATTTTATGTTAAATATAAGCAAAACCCTTTTAATACAGATAATTTTAGGGATAAGTACATTGCAAAAATCCTATGTTATTAACATAAAAATAGGAAACAGTGAAATAGCAGGCATAATTTACCTAAGTATTCTTCCCCCACAGATTCAAAGAGAAGCCTGAAAAGACACACAGACTTTTCTAGATCCCCCAGAGAAGGCTGGCGTTTGGATCTTTATTCTAAATCGAAAGCTTCTTCTATTCATGGATCCCTTTCTCATTATTTATTTATTGGCTGTGCTGGGACTTCCTTTTTGTGTGAGGGCTTTCTCTAGTTGCAACAAGTACGGGCTGCTCTTTAGTTGTGGTACACAGGCTTCTCATTGTGGTGGCTTCTTTTACTGTGGAGCACGGCCTCTAGGGCACACAGCCGTTAGAAGGGGCAGCATGTGGGCTCAGTAGTTGCGGCTCCTGGGCTCTAGAGCACAGGCTCAGTAGCTGTAGAGCACGGGCTTAGTTGCTCTGGGGCATGTGGGATCTTCCTGGATCAGGGATCAAACCCATGTCGCCTTTGCCAGTTCAGTTCAGTTTAGCCACTCAGTCTTGTCCGACTCTCTGTGACCCCATGGACTGCAACACACTAGGCTTCCCTGTCCATCACCAACGCCTGGAATTTACTCAAACTCATGTCCATTGAGTTGGTGATGCCATCCAACCATCTCATCCTCTGTTGTCTCCTTCTCCTCCCACCTTCAATCTTTCCCAGCATCAGGGTCTTTTCCAATGAGTCAGTTCTTCGCATCAGGTGGCCAAAGTATTGGGGTTTCAGCTTCAGCATCAGTCCTTCCAATGAATTTTCATGACTGATCTCCTTTAGGATGGACTGGTTGGATCTCCTTGCACCTTTGTAGCCTTTGCAGGCAGGTGGATTCTTTACCACTGAACCACCAGGGAAGCCCTTGATTCTTTTCAAGTGCTGAGGTGATTTTTAAAGTTTAAAGATGCATTTTTTGGTTTATCATAAATCTGTGTATAATATTATATGTTTTACTGTACATTTTACATGTTTATGTTTCCCTTATGCACAAGTATGGGGCAGTACTTTATGAGCAACGTAACCAATTTTCAAGGGTTATTTTTTTCATATAGAAGACTTGCCTGCCCAAGAATCAACTTTCTTGTGTAAGATGGGACTCCACTCCCTTGACATTTCCATGGAGAAACAGATTTATTTTTTTGGTTTATTTCCCCTGAAGTCTATTTCTGCTTCATTGCTCCACATCCAGTTGAAACTCAGGCTGTCTCTCCAGTCTCAGTGGAGTATCTTCACTGTTTGGCTTCATAGAATCTTGCTCCTTAGACAAGGTTCCTAACAGATCTCATCACATCCATCACAGCCGGCCCTGTGCTAAACAGACATTTCTCCAAAGAAGACATACAGATGGCCAACAAACACATGAAAAGATGCTCACCATCACTCATTATCAGAGAAATGCAAAAGCACAATCAAAACCACAATGAGGTACCATTTCACGCCAGTCAGAATGGCTGCGATCCGAAAGTCTACAAGCAATAAATGCTGGAGAGGGTGTGGAGAAAAGGGAACCCTCTTACACTGTTGGTGGGAATGCAAACTAGTACAGCCATTATGGAGAACAGTGTGGAGATTCCTTAAAAAACTGGAAATAGAACTGCCTTATGACCCAGCAATCCCACTACTGGGCATACATACTGAAGAAACCAGAATTGAAAGAGACACTGCCGGGAGCCAGCGTGAGGAATTCCACCCATGAGAAGGTCATGGGGCAGAGCTCTGATGGCAAGGCTAATCAGACCTCAGGTTTTCCCCCTGGAATTTCCTGAGCATCCACCCCTGCAAAATAAGAATCTGCCTGCTTTTCCACTCTTCTAATATTCTCTGGAAAAAGTCAAATCAGGGCCCTCTGATAACTCTCTAGCTTGCCTAACAGGTTACCGGACCTCTTACAGCTTGTAAATTGCTTATACCACCTCCCCCTCCAACCACGAGAGGCACAAAGCTTAAAGCATCTTAAAGATACAGAGCCTTTTCTAAAGAGTTAAAAATTATATTGATAGAGGGTTTTCACTGTTGACTCAATGACTGCTGCCAGGCCTCCATATTCTTTATCTTTTAGGCACCTGGGAGGATGTTAATCAATGTAGGCGGAATATGGGAAAAGATATATAATAGTTTTGAAGTTAGCAACTCTAGACTTTTGAGTTAATTACTTTTCTCTTTGTTATATATCACTGCATTCCTCTTGTGTCCTTGCTATGTAAGAATGTGACTTTATTTAGTGCTTTCTGAGACTGGCACCAGACTTTGGGAAGATCAACACAAGTAAGTCTTCTGGTCCAAATGTCACATACCTCCTCCCCAGAAGTTTCTGTTTTTGTTTTAGTTGAGAGGCAGAAAGAAGGAGGCATAGGGGAGCAAAAGATAATAATCGAATGGAATAAAGGGCACTGATGTCCAGTGTGCAGTGTGATGAAGTTTTTTTGTATGCACACAGCTGAGTAACCACACCCAGGTCATATCTGATAGCTCCCTGGTGGCCCTCTCTAAGTGTCCCCTCAAGCTTCCAGGACCTCCTCATCTGACTTCTGCCACCACTGACGCATTTTGCCTGTGCTCTAACTTCATATATGAGGAATCCTGTAGCCTGCAGTCTTTTGTGTGTAGTTTCCT
This sequence comes from Capra hircus, assembly GCF_001704415.2. Classification (NCBI taxonomy): domain Eukaryota; kingdom Metazoa; phylum Chordata; class Mammalia; order Artiodactyla; family Bovidae; genus Capra; species Capra hircus. The sequence continues at coordinate 22,818,319 of NC_030830.1, forward strand.
GTGTCCACGCCCATTTTTCAAACATTCCTTGTCTGCCTCTCCTTTCCCTCCCTCCGTGTCCTCCTGCAGGAAAGCCGTTTTTTCAGTCCACAGCGCTGGCCACAAGGAGGCAGCAGAACCCGGTGGAACCTGGGCTGATCCAGCAGAGCAGCCGTTCTCTTGGCCCCCGGGTTTCTCCTATCCCTGTAGCACCCTGTTTCTGGGCTGCCTCCCAAGCAGTTGCTGCAGGTTGATCCTGCTGCCTCCCTCTCTGATACCTGCTGCTTTAGAGAGGATTTCTGGAGTGGAAGACTGGAGCTTGGCCTCCAATTCTGGATCATGCACTCCTTTCAGTAATGTATTTTCAACAAGCAGCTATCAAGTATGTGGAAATGTTGTACAGATTCTAAAAACAAACACAAATAGCACATTAAAAACCAGTTAAGATGAAAGGTATTCTAACATTTCTTCTGCCTCCCCTCCTGCCCCCAGATCCCTGGAGCACCTCTGGAGCTGTTTCGCCCCTAACTGGTGGCCCCTGTTTAGGGCTCAGCTGAGCTTTAGTGGGGCCTGGAGCCTGTGGGTTTGACACACAGAACTCTGGGCAGGTCTCCTCATGTTGCTGAACCTCTGACTCTCAGCTGTAAAATGAAGAAAGCAAGACTTTCCTCTGAGGATTATAACAAAGTATGTGATGTTCAGAGTAAAATGGCACTGGGTGAACAGTGTGCCCGAGTGTTTGGTGACATCATGAGGGAGCAGGGCCTGGCCTCAGGGCTTCAGCCCACAACTCAGCCTGTGGAGACAAGTCTCCTGACATGAAGGAACAGGGTGAGCATCCCAGAGACTGTTAGAACTGTTGCAGGAAGGGCGACCCCTTCCAGGGCCCGAAAATCGGCTCTGTCTAACACTCGGAAATGAATCGTCTGAGGAAACACACGTGCTGACAAAGCAAGAGATTTTATTGGAAAAGGGCGCCCTGGCGGAGAGCAGCAGGGCAAGGGAACCCAGGAGAACTGCTCCGCAGTCCTGGGCTTTATGGTGATGGGATTAGTTTCCTGGTTGTCTTTGGCCAATTATCCTGATTCAGAGCACGCATTGCTCAGCCAAGATGGATGCACTGCTCAGCCAGTGAGAAGGATTCTGGGAGGTAGTTGGACACGTGTGTCAACTTTTGACCTTTCCTGAACTCTTCCGGTTGCTGGTGGCTTATTAATTCCATGTTCCTTACAAGGACCTCCTGTTACAAAACAACTCATACAAATGGTTTCTAACGTGCCTGGCCAGAGTGGGTGGCTTTCAGGCATTGTGCTGAAGAACCTAAGCTACTCCATTTTGTTAAAAGAAAAACTCCATTTTGTTAGGTTCTGGGAAAAGAGCCTTTGGAAATCCCTTGACCTCACCCCACCACCCATGAGCCAATCGAACCCCAGACCAGAATTTCCTGACTTAACGTTCAGGAACTTGTGGTCCACCTAGATAATAGGGACCAATCAAAAACCAACACACAACCCTTTGAAAGAAAGTGACCAATCAGACGTCCCCCTACCTATAAATTCTTTTTTTCATGAACACTCCCTATCTAAGCAATGTAATCCAAAACCCTGGGCTCCTCCCTATAGCTGCTGTGTCGGTAACGGTGGGAGCCCCAACTCGAGCTTGGTGATAAAGACTCTCTTGCTTTTGCATCGGATATCGGCTCCCTGGTGATCATTGGGAGATTTCACGACTTGGGCATAACAGTGCTTCCCCAAATAGAGCCAGCCTCTCAGGCCTTGCCTGCCTCTCCTGCCCCAGACCTCTCTTCTCTGATTCTCCCAGGGACGGAGGCCAACGTGTCAGAACTTCAGGGGGTTCTCGGACGTCGGTACTCAAATCCCTCTGAGCAGAACTTGCCTGACTAACCCTTGGCCATGAGTGGGCCTGATCTATGGGATTGCGAGAGTGAGTAAAGACTTCCCAGGTCACTGAGTGGGCGTACACTCAGGTCCTGTACTCAGGGCATGTACACAGGTCGCTTCCATGTGGGCAGTACAAACACTCACATTGTAAACAGTACCCTGACATCTCAGTGACTGAGGACATGCATGAGACACCCTGGGCAGACATGTCCATTCTGGAGTCTGGTCCCACATGTGCCAGGGTAAATGCAGGGGGATCCTACCCCTTCCCTTTTGTCCTTTTCTTCTCTCCCTTTCTCCTTCCCTCCCTCCCTTTTCCCTTCCTTTCTCCCTACTCTTTCCTTTCCTACACCCTCTTTCTGTCTGCCTTCTTTCCCTTTAGAACCTTACTGTTGAAGCTGAATCTGGCCTCTGTACCCCGACACCATATTAAAGCGTAGAAACAAAGTGTTGGGTGAAGTAGAAAATAGCAGCTTTATTGCTTTGTTAGCCAAAGGCGGCCACAGTGGACTAATGCCCTCAAACCGTGTGATCCTCCCTGAAGAGGGTAGTGAGGAGTTCTATAGTAATGTTTTCAAAAAAAGCATGATCAGCTCGCGGACATTCTTCTGATGGGTTGGTAGTGAGCTGAGTGGGAGTTAGCATTACCAACCTTCTGGTTCCAACTCACTGCGATCTCTGTGCTTGTGGTCAACATACCATCCTTGTTAAACGTTAACTTCTCCCCCGTGGCGGTTTCAGTATCTCTGAAATAACTCAAAGATACTTTTGTGTGTTTCCTTTGATGGGGAATCAGACCTTGCCCCAAGGCTGCACTACTGTATCTCTTGACTGTTCCTCTCATCTCACATCCCTACCCCCACCGCCCCTTCCTTAATTAGCAACCACTTGAACCTGCCTGTTGGACTCAGGGAAGGTCTTGGAGGTTGAATGAATCCTATTTTCTGTAATCAGAGAAATTCAGGGCACAGAAAGGCTTTTGTGCCTAAGAGTCCCACGGGGTCCTGCTTGGTATCATAAACTTTTATTGCTAAAATAAAACATATTATATTTTCTGTAAGCCTGTCTGACTCCTCAGTGTCCCTCCTTTACCTTTAGACATTGCACAGAGTCCGACACAAGTTAGGGACTGAACAACAACAACAATCTGAGAGCTTGGGTGGGAGCGATGCCTTTTCATGTTCCGGGAAGGAATCTCAGACTTCAGAATCAGAGTGGATTGTCTACTCAGAGGATGGTGGAGTCAGTGCCATGGACCAACTGGACTCTGGGTGGGCTGGGCAGCACACACTCCTGGGAAGGACTGAGTGACCTAAGCATGTCCTGAGCCGCCTTTGCTGGATATTCCAGTTTTGGAGATGACAGCCTCTGGTGGGGAGCCTCTCCTTCCTCAGCAGAGGGACAGAAGTGCAGATTCAGAGGAAGGTCATGGCCCCCAGTGTGCCCTTGGGCTCCACCCAGCAGGCTTCCAGGGTAGACCTTGTCCACCAGCCAGGATATCATGGTTAGAGAACAAAAGAAACCTTTTAAGATTGAAATAAAATCATTGCCTCTGGAGTGTGTGTGTATGTGTCTTTCTAAAAATAGCTATCAAAGGAATTGTTTAAACTTTGCCTACTGTATAAATTAATCTAGTGAACTACTCAGCTTAACAATGTGAAGGACAATAAGGTTTCCAGATTGTATGTTGTTTAAAATAGGAGTTTAATATTTTTCATCTACTGTAGCATTTTAAAAATCACAATTCATTTCATATCACTATGGTTTTATGCATTAGAAGTTTTTCTGAAACTGTTTTGAAAGCTTCTGAAGCAAATGAAAGATAAGGGATATTATGGCTGTTAAATATTAACCCTGTTAGCATTGAGATAATTTATATTTTGAGAAAGAAAAGTCTTTTGTGGCGAGTGAGCAAGAAGCAGCTGGCACACGACCCTGCTGCCTGCGGTGGCAGGGGAGGTCGGTGAAGTTGACTGCTTCTGTCCACCTTGCCAGTGTGTTCCAGTGTCCTTCCAGTGTACTTCCAGAAAAATCTTTCCTGTACGTTGTCATTCCCGCCCCTCTCTCCTCCCAGTATGGACTCAAAGGGCTGGCATTCAGGGTGAGATAAGCTTTCTGGTCAGATCATCTTGGGGCGTGTCTGAGTCCAAGGTCCTTGCTTGTTCCTGCTTCCTGTGAAGTTGTATGGAGCTGGGGGTGGGTTGGGCTGGGTTTGAGGGCTGGGGGAGGATTGAGGAGGCAGTCTCCCTGCAGCTCTAACCCCTCCCTCCTCTGTGAGGGTTTTGGACTAAGTGTCCTCGATGCCAGCACTCATGTCTTACTTCATGTCTGTCTGCACGTGTGAGAATGAAGTAGCATAAATGGAATTTGTGTGGCTTGGTTCTTGGCACATAGGAAGTATTCAATAAAATATGGTTGTTATAAAATTCCTCTAATGTCTCTGAGACCTTAAAAAGTCTCCTTGTGGTGAAGGGATTGGTGGTGTAAGTGGGGGATAGAGATTAGGGGGGCCCTGGAAGCTAAATTTTGAACTTGTCTCATTATATCTGCTGCGGTTAATATAAATATTCCAAATATTCCTGAGTCCAGGTGGATATTAGAGGGAGCTGACCTTTTGGGGAAGACAAAGTGGGATGTGTTCAGGTATACCCTGATGGTCTGGGTTTGTCCAGAGCTATAACACCTCAGACCAGACTTCTGGGCACTAATCAACAGTTCATGGTTTTGTGGGTCCACTGGTCCTTACTCTGTGGAGACAAATATAATGGGTCGTTCAGAACAACCCAGAGTGAACACAGGCTGAGAGAGATTTGCTGAGTGTGTGGCTGTGAATCTGTGAGATTTGGTTTTCTCATCTGTAGAATGAAGATAACAGTGACAACCACGAGGCAGAGGTGAGGAGGGAGAGACACGAGCCCAAGTCGCTTCAGACCTGAACCACTGACACTGGGACACTGGGCAGGCTGGAGGGAGCACTGTGCTTGTGTGTGCTTAGCCGCTCAGTTGTGACTGACTCTGTGACCCCATGGGCTGTGGCCTGCCAGGCTCCTCTGTCCATGGGATTCTCGAGGCAAGAATACTGCAGTGCATTGCCACGCTCTCCTTCAGGGGATCTGAACATCCTGACTCCCACCCTGCAGGCAGACTCTTTACGGTCTGGGTTACCAGGGAAGCACTGAGGGAGCATTAGTGGTGGTTGAACCTGGTGTTGCCAGTCCATGGCTGTAACTAGTGAAGTCTTTATGTCTGGGGTAGACAGGAAAGCTGGAGAAGGCGATGGCACCCCACTCCAGTACTCTTGCCTGGAAAATCCCATGGACAGAGGAGCCTGGTAGGCTGCAGTTCATGGGGTCGTGAAGAGTCAGACACGACTGAGTGACTTCACTTTCACTTTCATGCATTGGAGAAGGAAATGGCAACCCACTCCAGCGTTCTTGCCTGAAGAATCCCAGGGATGGCAGAGCCTGGTGGGCTGCCGTCGGTGGGGTCGCACAGAGTCGGCCACGACTTAAGTGACTTAGCAGCAGCAGCGGCAGACAGGAAAGCAGAGATGGGCAGATGGTGGGCTGTCGTGGCCTTCCAGAGGCTGACTCCATTAGTTCAGAGTTAGCAGTCTTCCTGTTTCTCTGTGGACTAGAGTGTTCTGTGAAATTGGATGAGGTTGAGTAGCCCATGTGCTAATGAAGAGACTCCTGCCAGTCAGCTCAACCAATGTTTATGGAGTGCCTCCTACATGCCCGGAAGAGTGCCTCCTCTCTTGGATTCCCTCGACATTCCTCAGGTGAACACAGGTCAGGGCTGTGGAGGAGACAGGGTGCCACCCAAACCGCAAAAGGCTTGTGTATGGATCTCATAATGGGGGTCAGGAGGTCAGCAAAGTGTGCCTTGAGCAAGGTCATTTGAGGTGAGAGCTGTACAGTGGACCGTGATGAATGTGGGGGAGGAGCAGGATCATCCAGGGGCTGGTGAGACCAGTAAGGGGGCAGCTGGGAGAGGCATGGGATGAGGTCAGACAGGAAGCTGGAGGCCTCGGAGCCGCGGAGGTGAGGTTGAAGCAGAGGGGTCCCTTGAAGGGTGAGGCATAAAGTTGACATAAACTGACCTGGGAGTGTCATGACATTGGAAAGAAAATAACCTGGAGGGAGTGAGGCCGGAGGTGGGTCGGGAGACCCATGAGGAAAACTCTGTGTCAGCAGAGAAATGAGAGTATGTAATGGCTGTTAGCATGAATTTGTGAAAATCTTGAATGTGTTGGAAGCACATTTCATGGGAGAGTGGGGTGTGAAAGATGCCGTTCAAGTTTCCGGCAGAGGAAACTGGGTGAACACAGGTGTCCTTTACTAGGTAAGGAAAGTTCAGGGAGGGATGAGCTGGAGAGGAAGAGGCAGTCCCGTTGGTTCTTTTTTGGAGACCAGAGAATCAGGCCTTTCCTGGTGTTCACTGGGCCTGGCAGAAAAGGGGTCTGAATGGCTGTGCCCAGGCCATGGGTGATACACAATCTTAACAAGCCTTAGGGCACTGTCCATTCAGCCAAGATTCTGGAGTTGGTCCTGGAAACGTGTGAAGCCTGGGGGTTAGCCCCTGGGGGGCCAGGTTGGGGGAGTTCCTGGGTCATCTGCTGGGGAAGAAAAGGAAGCAGCCACGCTGGGGGCTGTGCCCTGTGTACTTTCTAGCCGACATGGAGTCAGGCGGGGGTAGGTGTTAGTCTGTGCAGGCTGTGTGCTGCGTACAGTCCCCACTTCCGAGGTTAGAATGCTGCCATCCTGGAGTATGTCTTCTCGGGTGACAAATTAGTAAAGAATCTGCCTGCCAATGCAGGAGACCCAAGTGATGTGGGTTTGATTGCATGGTTGGGAAGATCTCCTGGTGCAGGAAATGGCACTCATTCCAGTATTCTTGCCTGGAAAATTCCATGGACAGAGGAGCTTGACAGGCTCAGTCCATGGGATCACAAAGAGTGAAACACAACTGAGGGAGTCAGCACACATGCACAACCCGGAGCGGAGCGCTTGTCGAGAACGGTTATCGAGTCTGTGGGTCTCTGTGCCCCTCAGGGTGGTTCAGCTTTACTTGAATCCGCTCTCTTGTTGCTGCTCCGATTGTGCTGTTTCCTTCTTGATAACCAGGTGACTGTCCAGAGGGCAGGGCAGAGTCTGCGGGGACTGCTTTTTCCAGGTTTCACTTTCCAATAGTGAAGGAACCAGAGAAGGGTGGACTGAGCTGACCGGGATCATTTCTGAGGGTCCCACGGTCTGGTCTCTGCAGATACCCCCGGGCCGGGCTCTGTTGCTTCTCCACTCTCCTGGGACCACCTGCCCCCAGACACGAGGAACCCAGACTTGGATCTGGACCAGGATTGGGGCTCTGAGTGACTAACTTCAGCTGCGAATTCTGAGGGCAGATTTGGGGTCTGCCAGGATCCCTGAACCTTCTCATGCTGCTGAGCTTAGAGACACTCCTGAAGTCCCGGCCTTTCAGAGCAGGTAAGTGGGTTTTGAAGACACTGTGGGCAAGAAGAGCAGGCAGGGAGCAGCAGGGTTGAGGAGGAGGCTGAGCAGGTGGCGGGGCTGGGGGCAGGTGGGTGGTGCTGGATGGTGCAGTGGCTCTAGGGAGACCCAGGACCACCACAGTGAGGGGTGTGCCTTCACTCATTTGCTTCAGTGTTACTGCTATAGCACTTACTAGTAATAGGTTGTTTTCTAATTCCATGTAGTGACTACAAATATAAATTCATGTGATTCTCATGAAAACCTTGAGATGGAAATGCCGTTAATATCTTCATTTTGCAGAAGAGGAATAACATGAAGATGGTTGAGAAACTTGGCAGACAGGGGCTCAGTCTTGGGTGGAGGACTCAGCACTTAGCCCCTAGTATCTGTCCTTCCCAGGACCCTAAGCTACCTCCTCCCCTGCCTCAAACATTTAGTGTTTTGGGGTCTTTTCTCTGATGAGGACTCATTTTTTCTCTTTGGCTGCTCTGTTTCCACTGGGATCTCCAACCCCAATGCACAAATCTTCTTTAAATTCAGTGCAGATGAGGATTAAGCTATCTGTGGGGACTGACTGGGCACCTGGGTTGCAGGCCTTGTCCTTGGTCCCTGCAGGAAAGGGCTGGGTGGGGTTGAAATGCAGGTGAACTAACCCAGCAGCAGAGGCAGCACACAGTGCCTCTGAAGGACCCACAGTCCCCTTGAGGAGGGTGTTTGTGGGGCCCCAAGTGGGAGCTGGCCTGTGCTTCACATTGAGGAGCTGAACCTGGGTCTCTGTACATAACTGATGTACCGGCGTCGCTGGTGGTTATGAATAATGGGAAGATGCAGGATGGTCCCAGCTCAGGGCACCCGTTGCTGGGAAAGGAAGCACCTGGTGTTCTGGCAGGGTGGGCTAGGCTTCAGGTGCCATTTGGGTGGGAAGGGAAGGAGGGCGTTTTTCCCAAGCAAACCTTGTGGTTGTTTAGCCCCACAGAGGCTTTCACAGGGCTGGGAGGAGTCCAGGCTCAGTGCTTTCTGGGTGTCAGAGTTGTGGGGAGCCCAGCACCTCATCAGCCCAGCTATCCAGTGGGGGCTCTGCTGCTGCAGGACTGTTTCTGGCCCTGAGCCCTCCTCCCCACCGGGGTCCCTGAGCTCTGGGCCAGCCCTGGGTCTGCCTCCTGCCCTGTGTCTCCCCAGCGCTGAGGGGATGGAGGACTTCTCCCGCGGCTCTGGGCTCTGCCACCTCATCTCTCTGCTCCTCTTCATGCAGCTGCCCGCTGGGGGTTTCGCACGTGAGTATACCCCACCCCTCTTCCTGTGTGGATTCCTGGGAGCTGGGTTGGTTCTCTCCATCAGGAGTGGGTTGCTGTTTCAAAAGTCTCTTCTCTAGAAAAATTATGATACTCCCCAAACCAGTAATTGCCATTCAGTTTTTGAGAGTCTTTAAGCCTGGTAGCTCAGACGGTAAAGCGTCTGCTTATAATGTGGGAGATCTGGGTTCGGTCCCTGGGTTGAGAAGATCCTCTGGAGAAGAAAATGGCAACTCACTCCAGTACTCTTGCCTGGGAAAATCCCATGGACAGTGGAGTATGGTAGGCTACAGTCCACGGGGTCGCAAAGAGTCAGACATGACTGAGCGACTTCACTAAGCCTCAATATAAAGACTATAAGCCTTATAAGTCTTTAAGCCTCAAGGCATATCAAAATGCCTTGATAGCTATCCAATGAGGTGTTTATCATGTTTTAAAAATTCAACTATGGTATATATGACAATATCTTTCACCTCATTTTTTTGTGTAGTATCTTCATTTTACATAACACATTCATTAATTAATTCTTTCCATTTCTCATATATCTACAGAGTATTGAACATGTGGTAGGTGCTTTTTATGAACAAACCAGGCAGATTCGTGTCTTTGTAAAACCTTACAACGTAGCAGGGAACCATGAACAATAAATGCATGAAAGCAGTGTAATGAATAGTTTTTTATAAGCAATGAGAGGAGAAGCAGTGAAGCAGCATGGGGTAGAGGGCAGTCAGGCATGCGGAAGTGGGAAGCGGGCAGCAGTGTTCAGAGAGGTGTTCAGTGAGACAGTGAGATAAGAAAAAAACCTGGAGGAGGGGGTGAGCCTGTGAGGGTTCCAGTGGAAGCATGGCTTCTGCAAGAGAGAACAGCCAGTGCAAAGCTGCCTGTGGGCCTGGATTGTTCAAGGGAGTGTGGAGGCAAGTCTTGGCTAGAGCAAAGTGAAGCAGAGGGCGAGAAGTAGGAGCTTGGGTCCAGAAGCCCTGGGTGTCGTCCCCGTCAGGCCTTTGGTCCACTGAAGAGGCTGAGGAGAGTCGGCAAAGCTTTGGGTAGAGTGGGGACGTGGTTTACAGGTGGAAAGAGCTGCAGACTTGGGAGTGAGGAGACCCAGGGAGGCCAGTGTACTGTCGCCTTCCAGGTGAGAGACCAAGGTGACTCAGATCAACTCTGAGCAGCTCAGGAGCTGAGGAGTCATTCTCTGTAGATCCAGCAGGGACATCCTGCACAAGGGTCAGGTCGTGGCCCATCCTCCAGGCCTCAGAAGGCCAAGGGCTCTGAGGAGATGTCAGTGGGGGTGAAAATGAGCACTTGTGGGTGAAAAAAGTGAAGGTAGGCTTTTAATGGAAACAGTATTTGTGTCTAGTTTTTAGCGCACATTTGAGCTGAGGAGAAAGTCATGAACAGAGATAAATTTAGCTCTGGAATAGAATAGTGTGGCTATACTAGGATGTGACTGAATGATCAAGGAGTTTTGACCTTGACCACAGGTATTCTGTTTGGTCAGGGTTCAGTCCTGCCCAAGAAGGGCAGGATAGAGCTGTGCTTCTCAAAGTGAGGCCCCTGAAACATCAGTACCAGCGTCTTGGAATAGTTTAGAAATGCACATCCTTGGGCCCACCTCAGACCTTACTTAATCTCTGGGGGTGTTGGCCCACCACTGCGGTTTTATAAGCCCTCTTGCTGATTTTGCTGCATGCTGAAGGTGGAAACCATTCAGCTAGAATTTTCCATGGAAGGGTGTGAAGACAGCAATACAGATGGATGAGGGACTCTCTTTGACATCTTTTCTGGGTCACAAAATTATCATCAGTCTAGCTCAAATTCAGAATCATTACAGCTCAACCTATCAGGTCAGGGTTCATCCCACCTGACACCTGTCCCCAGCCTGCCCAGGGCTTTCCATCACACTGAGCGTGTGTTCCGTGCTCCCTCTGTGTCTCCTCCTCTCTCACTCCTGTGTCTGTGTCCACAGAGGGGTTCACCGTGATCGCTCCCCCGGACCCCATTGTGGCAGTGCTGGGCGGGGAAGTCCAGCTACCCTGTCGTGTATCTCCAGCCATGAGTGCCGAAGACATGGAGCTGAGGTGGTTCCGCTCCAAGTTTTCAGAAGCCGTGTTCATCTATCAAGACCGACTCGAACAGAAAGAGGAGCAGATGGTTCCTTACGCAGGGCGGACCTCACTGGTGAGGGACCTCCTCAACCAGGGAGAAGCTGCAGTGCGTATCCAGAATGTCCATGTTTATGATGATGGACTGTACACCTGCTTCTTCAAAAAGGGAGGCTTCTACGAAGAGGCCAATTTGGAGCTGAAGGTGGCAGGTTGGTGACTTATTTTTGATCCTGGAGTATTGGAGTTGAGAGGAACTTCAGGGATAATGGCAATCAATCCCTCATTTTATAGATATGGAACAGGAGGCTCATCCACTCATTGCATTATTTGGTGCAAACGTATTGAAACCCTACTCTATGTCACATCCTGTTCTGGGCACCTGGGATGCATCAGTGAACCAAACAATGTTCCCTGTTCTGTGGAGTTTATATTCTAGAGGCAGTACATAAATACTTTGACAAATAGGTTATAGAGGAAATTAGGAGGTGGTAAGTATTCATACTTATGATAAAAGGGCAAATGTAACAGTGGAAGGGGGCCAGGATGGGGTGGGGTGGGCTTGTGTCATGTGGGGCTTCGGGTTGGGATTTTCTGACAATTTGAGCAGAGGCTCAAAGGAAGTAGGGATTTAGCCATGTAGATATCTGTGGGACCAGAGTTCCCAGCAGAGGAAACACCTGGCATGAAACCCTGAGGCAGGAGTGTGGCTGGAGGAGTGTGACTGGAGGAGGAGTGGCTGGAGCAGGAAGCCCTCATGGTTGATAAGATGAGTAAATGGAGGGTTGTAAGAGATGACAACAATTGAATAAAGATATGTTCTTGGCATGGGGTGCACAGAGAAAGGATTGATTAATGCTCTCTCTGGTGGTCAGGAGAATTTTGCAGGTAATATACACTGAAAGGGGCCCCTGAGTTCATTAGATCAGGCTGCAAAGAGCCCTTGAGGTTGATGCACTGGAATATGAGAAGTCAGGGGAGAGGAGAAGAAAGAAGAGAAAGAGAGAAGAGAGGAGATAGAGTGTGGTGATTGCAGTCGCTAGCAGTTAAGAGTCCTTGGTGCTGCAGTGTGTGGTCCCTGAGGGGCACAGACAGTGGAAGCTGGGGGGAAGAGGAGAGGAATTTGAGGGGCCAGGTAGATGCTAGGTTGTAGAAGACTTTGCATGCTGTGCTATGGGTGTCCATGCACCACTGAGGAAATTTTCAACAGGGCAGTTCCTGGGACATTTCTTTGGTCAGCTGTGAATGAAAGGTGAGCCAGGCTGAAGGCATGGATGTAGTTACGAGGTCCACAGGCTGACCCCCAGAAGAGGCAATGGGATCACATAGAGAGACGAGGGAATCAGACATCTGTGATGTTTAGAAAGTAGAGCAAGCTGATTGAGTGTATTTGGGGACAGAGTTTGTGGGGGGAAGAGGAGACTGCAGAAACTCAGAGTTTTGCATTGGCTGTTTGTTGTTTAGTGGTAAGAATATTGAAAATTATGTGTGTTGATTGAAGAAAAACACACAACTTAAGAACTGTGAGCTATGTTTTATTAAGGGTCTTACTGAGGAGTATATAATCCAGGAAATAGCTTCTCAGTAGCTCTGAGAAACTGCTCCAATGAGGTAGGGGGAGAAGCCAGTTTATATAGGATTTTGGCTAGGGAACAAGTGCAGTCAAGCATGCTTAGTATGCTAAGTGGCTTCAGTCGTGTCCGACTCTGCGACCCCATGAACTTGTAGCCCACCAGACTCCTCTGGCCATGGGATTCTCCAGGTAAGAATACTGGAGTGAGCTGCCATTTCCTCCTCAGGGGGTCTTCCCAGCCCAGGGATCTAACCCACATCTCCTGTTGCTCCTGCATTGTAGGTAGATTCTTTACTGCTGAGCCACTGGAGAAGCCCAGAAGTCAAGCGTACACTTTGGTAAAATGTTACTGTTTGTCGCAAGGATCAGATATATCAGTTAATAATATTAGCACTTTTCTAGGAAGATGCGGAGAAGGCAATGGCACCCCACTCCAGTACTCTTGCCTGGAAAATCCCATGGACGGAGGAGCCTGGTAGGCTGCAGTCCATGGGGTCTCGAAGAGTCGGACATGACTGAGCGACTTCTCTTTCACTTTTCACTTTCATGCACTGGAGAAGGACATGGCAACCCATTCCAATGTTCTTGCCTGGAGAATCCCAGGGGCGGGGGAGCCTGGTGGGCTGCTGTCTATGGGGTCGCACAGAGTCGGCCACGACTGAAGTGACTTAGCAGCAGCAGCAGCAGCAGCAGCAGGAAGATGCAAGAATCTAGGTTCACTATTTTTTTCCTGAGATATCTCTAAGTATCTAAGGGGCTTGTTTTTCCAAAGCACAGGGTGCCTTGCCCTATTTTCACCCCGAATTCCTTTCAGAGTGTACTGTCAGTGAGTAACTGAGAGGTTAATGACTGGATTCTTGTAGAATTGGATGGTGGGCAAGATTCTTTGCTTTATGTATGTTAGTTATCTATTGTCAAGATAATGCTGTGTAATAAACAGTCACAAAGATCACAGTGGCGTATAACAGTAACCATCTATTTAATTCAGGCATGAAGGGAGTGCAGCTAGTTTGGGCTGTATTTGATTAATCTTATATGGGTTTATTCATATCTCTTTTGTCATGCTGGCTACAAAACAAAAAAATCTCCCAAACCAGAAATCATCTTCACAGTTAGTGGAGAAAGAATGCAGTTTTATTACTGAATGGGCATTCAACCAGTATGTGATAGACATCACAGGCAATTGTCTAAGAGATTGTAAAGACAGAAAGATATCTCCCCCCTTTTATAAAGCCAAGCAGATACAACCCATTACATACTTGTTTTTAAGAACAATAACTATTCCTCATGTCGGAGGACTTGATAGCACCGTCTGTCACACAGTTCACTCTAACTTTTCCTGGTAATTGAGCTGACCATCTATGTTAGCTAATTGGTTTAAGCCTGAGGAAAAACAAATCCTTATGTTTTTATGACAGGAGGTATTTTTACACCTTGTAGCTTGGTGATGGCTGAAGCTGGACTCCTATCCTCCCACAAGGAAGGGGAAAGTGGGGTGCTGTTTCCCTTGAACTTTATATTTACAGATAGCTCCTAGGTCCTAGTGAAAGACATTCCTGGGTCAAAATTCTTATCTAGTTCTCGAAAAGGATTTATATACATTTAAAACTGGGGAGAAAATACCTACGATTACAGGTTTTCTCAAGGAAATATTCTAAGAAAAACAAGGGAAGGGGAATCTCTGCCCTTATTTTCAACAGGGAGAATGAGCCTGTTATTTTTAATTCGTATTTGTCATTACAGTCAGCTGAGGAGGTCACATAAGAACCTTTGCTGGGTCTGTTCATGTGGGTTTGTTCAACTGGCTATTGATTGATCTAGGAAAGTTTCAGCAGGAAAGGCTATACTAGAGCAAACACGTCCTCCCCCTGGTGGAGAGCAGCCCAACGACACAAGGACTTTACAACCTAGTCACATGACCTAATCTCTTAGTGGCTAGTTGAGTCACAGGACTGGCCCCGAGGCAGAGTGTGGAGGCACCGAAAACTGTGGCAGACAGGGAGCTGGATATAAAGGGGAGTGAAGAGTTGGCAATATTTTTATACAGAATCCATCACGGATGGGGCCAAATCACATATTCAGTTCTAGAATTATGAGTTGGAAGTATATGTGAGGATTTGGGTAGAGGTAAACCTGTAGATAAAAGGAAGGGACGTTTAGGACATAGGGTTCTTAGATGACTTAATTTTGGTGGTGATTTATAAAGAGAGGCAGTGGGTGTGGAAGCAGGCGGCCTGGGAGAGTGTGAGGTGAGGAGAGTCCAGGATAAGGGTGGACCTGGGACCACATTCCTCCCCCTGTTTACATGGCATCAGCCCTTCCATCTGCACGACTGGGGAGAAGGGGCCCAGCCCTCTGAAACCCTGGGGGTCCCCATGTTCCTTCCTTCTGTTCGCCGAGGCAAGGCCACCTCCTTGTTCCCTGTGGGACCAGGCTGCCCCCAGAGCCCCCCAGAGCCCCCAGAATGCCAAGTGCAGGGCGCCCCCTGGAGTTGTGCACACGTAGGAACTGCTGGGTCCCTGGGCTCTGCATCTTGCCTCCCGCAGGTGTGGGCTCTGCCCCTCAGGTGCGCATCACAGGGCCTGAGGAAGACGGGGTCCGCGTGGTGTGCACGGCCTCGGGGTGGTTCCCGAAGCCCCAGGTGCAGTGGAGAGACGTCAGCGGAGAGAAGTTCCTGGCGTTCTCCGAGACCCACACCCAGGATGCTGAAGGGCTGTTCAGCGTGGAGGCGGCGCTGGTGGTGAGAGACAGCTCTGTGGGGAACGTGACCTGCTCCATCCTCAACCCTGTCCTGGGCCAGGAGGAGGCCATGGCCATTTTCATCCCAGGTCAGAGGTGCTCCCGGCTTCCAGCAAGGCTGGAGGAGGGGGCCGGGTGTTCCTGGGTGTTCTGGGCTGGGCTGTCCTGGGCGGGGGCCCTGACGGGGTGTCTGGCTGGGCTGCAGAGCCCTTCTTCCCCCAGGCCTCTCCCTGGAAGGTGGCTTTCTCGGTGAGCCTGACTGTGCTGGTGATCTTGCTCCTTGGGGCTGGGTGTTACACCAAGAGAGAACATTCCATGAAGGTGCAGGAGATTCGAGAAAAGGAGACTCTGTACCAGACTAGAGAGCAGGACCGTCAGAGAAAGGAGGAAGTGCTGAAGGACACAGGTAAGGCAGGACAGGGGTCAAGGCTGGTGAATGTGGCAGCTGGTGCTGAGAGGGAGGAACTGACCACAGGGCCTGAGTCCAGGGCTCTGGGGAAATCTCAGTCCAGAGCAGGTGGCTAGGGAGACCTGGGTGGACAGCTGGAGCCGTGGAGGCTCCGATGGGTCTGTAGCTGGAACGTCTTCTTCAGAGGTTACAAACAGAGAGGTCGTATTTGTGGATTCTTTTTCTTAGGGAGTGGAGTTCATGCCTTTTTTTTTTTTTTTTTTTTTACTCTCTTTCAGCTAAACTTCAGGAAGAACTTGGTAAGTTCTGCTTTTCCTCTTGAGCTCTCTGCATCCCCTTCATAGGAGACAGTCTGGTTCTTAGCTCACCTATTTCCTGTGTGTTGCCTTTCAGAGAGGAGGAAATCCGCTTATCTGGCTGGTGAGTGACTCTCCGGTGTCCTTGGGTTTCCTGTCCTACCTGTGCCAAGGCGTCCCTCTCCTCCATTCTGTCTAGGCATAGACATGTGGACCTGCTTCCCTGGGACAGAAGTGGAGGCTTCTAGGAGGCAGAACCCATGCATGGGCTCTCCCAGGTCTGGAACGCTGGTTCCCACCCACTTCTTGGGATCCTGGGTGCAATGTTGACCCCAGAGTCTATCATACACCCTGGGTCTTATTTCAACCCTGACTGACCCCCCACCCCCCCGTATTAATAGTTTACTATCATTCTGTGCATCTTGTTTTCAGTCAGTACCCAGAAGCAAAAGTCATGTGCTGTGAGATTTCATTAAAGGAACTATACAAATAACCAGCTTGATTAAGTTTAGGAGTGTGATCTCCTGTCTCCATCCCAAAACACCATCCAAGGAGTCCATTCTCTCTAGTTTCTCTGGGTGGTGATCAAAAAGTTATGGGGCAGAACTGAGGTGACCATGCACAGAAATGTCATGGAATGAGCAGCCAATACTCTTGAATAGTGTTTATCTCTAGAAATATTTCATCTGAGAAAGATTAGCCACTTTTACCCAGAGCTCATCTCACTTCTTAAAATAGTTTCCATGTCAAGTTATTTCCCAAATCTATTTTTTCCAGGAAAAAAACTGAATATGATAATGCTTTCTTAAAATTATATAATAATTTATACTTTACTCCCTAAAATGTCTTCACAGATAGTAGAATTTTTGACCCTTAGTAGCAAAAATGAATGTAGATAGAATAAGAATTTTTGAGGGTTTTGAGGCAAGAACAGCTAAGTGACTTGCTAAACATCACACGCAGCAGTGGGACAGTGGTGGGAATCAGTATGGAGTGAGCACAGGCCACCTGACCTGTGCTCCAGGGGAGGGATTCCCCACCACCCTGGCTGTCTGCACGTGGCTGGAGGTCACCTTCTCTCCAGCCTCTCCCCCCACTGTGGTTAGTCTCACCTGCAGAGCAGAGGGAAGGCAGTGGCCAGTGGATTCACACTGAGCAGATTTCTTCTGGCTGAGGTCTCACCAGAGTGTGTTCCCTTTCAGCCTGGAGGAAGGCCCAGCTGTATGCAGGTAAGTGGATCTGAGTTCCTGTGGCCTCCCCTTCCCAACCTAGACTCTGCCCCCTTCTCCCTGAGGGGACCCCACAGCAGGGTGGGGTAGTGTCCTTGGTTTTCTTGTCACCTTTGTAGCCTCCACCTGGAGATTGCAGGGACTCCTCAGAACACAGATGTGCCTCCATCCTGCCTGTGCTCTACTGCAGGGCACTGTCAGGGTTAGCAGCTCCCTCCCCAAACACCTGGTGCAGTTGGGACTTCTTTTTGTGAAAGTGACATTGGAGGGGTCAGTGGTGAGGAGGGACGGCAGCAGGGAATGACTGTGTGTATCAGGAATCACTCATCTCTGGAAGATTTCAGAAGTCATGCTTGCCTACTTAAGACTCAGTTCTTCCTGATCTGTCTTGTTTCAAAATTCCTTCCTTTTTTGGCTCTAGTTTTGTTTTTCCCATTTTCTCCTGGTCCTCTGAGATATTGATCTTCTCTCTACCTCATGCTCTGACTCTGTGTCCAGGTTGGGTTTCATCCTCCAAGCCTCTTGGTTGCTGAGGAATTAGTTGCTGTAGAGCAGCTATTCTGGATCTGGGGTCCAAAAATTGTGGGATGTTTCTGGGCTCCTTGAGTGAGGGTCTATGAAAGTTCTTAAATTTTATTCAAAATCTTCTGTATATGTTTGTGAGACAGGGACAAAAACATAACAACCATGACCTTCCTTTTCAGAGAATTGTGTATTTGCTGATGGGTTCATTCCTGGTTGGGTTTATTAAGGACCATGGGCCAAGACTGGGAAAGAAGAAATGTAGAGGAGACAAAATCATTTCACAGAGAAACGGTGGGAAGCAAATCAGGGAAGACAGACCAGAAGGAGGAAGAGAGGAGGAGATGAGGAGGAAGTGCCGTGTCTGGGATTTGTCTTACAGAGATGGAGTGGCTTGTAGTGGTGGAACAGAGACCACAAGTCACAGCCATGGTGGTTTGCTGGGGAGCACACAGAAGGTGTGCAAGTTATTTAGGTGCATAAAGTGTGATCAACTCCTTGATATCTCTTTAAGAAATTTCAGTAAAGGCATATTTGTTTTTAAGCCATTTTAAAGTAACCATGTAATTCAGTTTACCTCTGATAATGAGACTATCTCAATTTTCCTGTAGTGTTAGGGCAGGAGTGTGGTATGGGGCATCCTAATGTAACATAAGGTTGTTCTGAGAACCCTTTAGCTTTGGGGTGAGTTAAAGATCTGTACTCTGTAAGCCTGTGCAGTATGCCCTTTCCCTGATTGGAATATTTCTGTTTACAGACAGGAATATAGATCATGAGAGACAGAGGGTAAACCAAGGGTGAAAATGCCTGGGAGCCAGATGCGTGAGGATTTAGGATCCCACCTTAGGGATTCTTACTGATTCACCCTGGGATTTATGTTAAACATGAGGATCAGAGAGTCCTCTTTTACTATCTCTCCCTTACCTACTAAATTAAAGAGCATGTGTTTTAATGTATACCTTGTTTTGTTTTGTAAAGATAAACCCCATTAAGCTAGAACCAACATTTTCATATTGACAAGTGTCAAGTGGGAGGTGGTCAAATGTCAGATCTCTTTTTATTCATAAAATTGGAAAAAATTATATTAATGATTTGCTGTAGCAATTAAGTGAAGAATAGCATCACACTTGATACATGTGGAGTCTCACAATTAAATGCCAACTCTCTTTTTTCTCCTCCCTCTTATTCTTGTTGTTAATCTCTATCACTTGTGGTATAGAAATTTATAGCTAGGGATCAACTAGTGTCTTGGTGAAGAACAAATAAATTAAAGTTCATTTTTTCTCAAAGGGTCACATGGGTTAGGTCATCAGGCAAATGTGATCTTATTTCCATCAGGCAAATGAAAGAAATGTCAATTTCAGCATGAACCTGTATTAAGTAGGAATGGTGTAATAAAGTTACATCCCAAAATTGCAAAAAAAAAAAAAAAAAAAAAAGAGCCATTTACTAATTTCCATAAATGTTCTAATCTTGTTCCTGATTCTCTACCCTGCTGGAGGCAACAGCTCTCTCAGTGCAGACATTTCAGGGTCTTATGACATATAAGGTTTGCTTTGCTTTGGTTGTTGAGCTTCCTTTCTTTTTCCCAAAAGCGAGTATGGAGGTTGGAAGGAATTATTTGGCTGTGGGTCAGTTGGGAAAGGGATCCTTATGTTCTTCTTTAGTCATATCAGGCCATTACCCTGGGAACACTAGTCTGATCTGGTCCTTAAGATTCTTGGTTTGGGGCTGGCCGAGGATCAGCAGGTCTTGGCTAGGTATTTGGGTTATCGCCCCCTGACCCTTGGTCACATCGTAAGGTTCTTAATCACATCTATAAAGTTCCCTTTACCACAGTGTATTCACACAGTCCGAGGTTTAGAACATGGACATCTTTGGGGTCCTCTTGTTGTGGTTCTCCTGAAAGCTTACAACCTCTCTGGGCAGTTATAGGGGGAAGCTGATGACTAGGTCCAATGTTTTGGGTTTTCCTTCACAGGTAGAACTGTTTTTGTTCCACTAACCCTACAAAAAGCAGAAGAGAATTCATGGGTGTCTTTCCTCTCACTGCATGTCTGTCTTTATCACTTCAAACATCCCTCTCCTTTCCTTGAAATCTTTCCATTGTCTCCTAACTGAGCAAGATTTCTCTGATGCTGTATCCCAAATTCTTTTCACTAATGACTTATAGTCATTCTCTGAGTTCAGCTCAGCTAAGTTATATTCTCTCTACTACTGACTTAGAGGTAATCTGCATGCTCAGTTCAATTAGCTCTTCATAATTGCTTAAGAACCTTGGAAATTTTGATCTCCCCAATTCTTTCTCCAGAAAACCTAGTTTTAAGGATGTGTGGCTAAGGACTGGAGAAAATGTTATTTTATAGTGAAGTTTGGGCAATGATCTTTATGTTCAGATTGATATCAAGCCTCTTAACCCCTCAGTATTAAGATTTATGGCTTTGCCTTCATGGTAAGGTTGCAACATGATGGTTCTCTGTGTGTTTGTGAAAAGAAATACATACATCAGTTGAATATTTCCAAAACATTTCCCCTATAACTCTCTCAAAAGTATGCTTCATGATACTAAGCACTGACCTTGATACGTACAGTCTCTACAAACCCCTGATATGAAACGTGTATTTTCCTTGTAGATTGGCGGAAGGAGGAGTTCCAGGAATGTGAGTGACTTTGTGTTTTTTCTGGATTTTCCTACTGCTGTCCCCATAGCCTCTCCTTCAGTTCTCAGTGGTGATATAGATGCTGGCAACATCAGTAGTGTGGGGTAGGATGTGGTGGTGATAGTCACACACAGGTGGGGCTGATGACTGGCTGACATTGAATGCTAAATAGACATCCTTCAGCCCTTGGAGAGCAGGCTGGTCCTCAAGGGCTCTGTGACCTATCTCACCCTGAAATCAGTCTTGTGGGTCCGTTTCCTGCTTGGAGGCCCATAGACTTGAATCACAAGTTTCTATTGTCACGGTGCTTATCTTCCTCCCATGCAGCTGAGATTCCAGGTTGAGGAGTGGTTGTGTGTTCTTGGGGAGGGGAGGACCTTGAATGATAGATAACTTTCTCTGCAGGGCCTGTCACTCTGGATCCAGGATCTGCCCATTCAGACCTTGTCATCTCTCATGAAAAGACAACTGTGACCTTGAAGGCCTCCTGTGTGACCTCTGGAGATACCTGCAGTGTACTGGGCTTTGAGGGCATCACATCAGGACGCTGTTACTGGGAGGTGGAGATCAGGGATGGAGACCAAAGCGAGTGGGCCCTGGGGGTCTGTAGGGAAGGTGTGAACAGGAAAGGCTGGTATGTAGAGTCCTCAGATAAGGGGTTCTGGGTTGTGGGGAGATATGAAGAAGGATATTGTGCCTGTACTGTACCTCAGACTGTGCTACCCCTCATGCAGGGTCCCCACCCCAGGCTTAGGGTGGGAGTGTTCCTGGACCACCAGGAAGGGGACATCTCCTTCTACAACATGACTGATGGCTCCCACATTTTCTCCTTCCCTCAGATTTCCTTCTCTGGGACTCTCTTTCCATACTTCAAGATTAGGTCAGGAGACGTGTCCCTGACTGTCTGCCCCAAGGTGGGAGGGTCTGAGGGGCTCCCTGTTTCCCTTAGCAATCCTTCTCTGAAGGAGCCTGTGAGCCTCCCAGGGGCGGGGTTCAGCTCAGGCTCTGGTGCTGATAGTCCTCCAGGGGCCGAGTCTCCATTGCTCCCCTGCAACCCCAAGGCTGTGTCCCCATAAGGCCTGCCACTGTCCTGCACCCTCACTGTGGCTCTTCCTGGAGCTTCAGACCCCTTGTGACAGAGGCCTCTGAGGTGCAGCCTGGATGGCTGGGGGGTCTCACCTCCTGCTCTGGAGACAGGCTCTTGGTCTTGTGGTTATGAGAATTTTCAGTTCATACCGTGTGCTCAGGTAACCGATTACAAAAGTTGACACTCTAAGCTGGTTTGGGGGTAGCCTGATGTTTACTATGGGGCATTGTTTTTCTTTTAGTAACGAAAAATATTTCATGACGTTTTAATACTCTTTGGATATGCTAAATGATGAGAGGTTGAATCACTCTGCAGACTAATATCATGTTTTTGTTGTTGCTTAGTCGCTAAGTTGTGTCGACTCTTTTGTGACCCCGTGGACTGAAGTCCACCCGGCTCCTCTGTTCACGGGATTTCCCAGGCAAAAATACTGGAGTGGGTTGCTGTTTGCTTCTCTAGGAGCTCTCCCTAACCCAAGGATTGAACTCAGGCTTCCTCCATTGGCAGGTGGACTCTTTAAGGCTGAGCCACCAGGGAAGCCTGGTGGTGTTACTTTATCCAATTTGAGTTTGTTAAATAGAACCCAGAGAGTGATGGTTGGTCCCCAGTTCTATTTTGGAGGATGGACACTATCAAATCAGAAAAGCTGGCCAGCCAAAAATTTCCAGGGAAATGGGTGGCTGATGGAGTTTTAAGGAGTCTAATCTTTTACTTTTTGTATTTCTTGTTCTGGGATGGATAAAACACACCCATTTCCCCTAAATCTCAGTAAATTTTTGTTACCTGTAAAAAACCTGTGTTGTGTTCATTTAAAGAGTTAAGAAGAAGGATCTAGGTTTTTCATTTCTGTTAACAGCAGCTGGAAATAAGAGAACTGCTATCTGAATTAAGATGTAAATGAAGAAGAGAATTTTCAGAGGCAGGGTGAGTTGCAAAAAGCTTTGACCAGGAGCTGGAGCCATGGTCATTGTATGCCCCTTATCATTGTATTGCCCCTCTGCACTTCCAAGTCCAGTGGTAATGGTTAATGGAAAAACACAGGCCGCTTCAGGCAGCTCAGTGCCTGTGGGACTGTGGGCCTGAGGGTGGTTAGTGGGATGGGTTCTGCGAGCACGGCACCAGTTGAAGCAAACTGTGAGGCTCGAGGGGCCAAGGAGTGCTGGTCAAGCTTAGAAATGACTTACGTGGATCATCAGAATCGCATTTGTGGCTTTCCAGACATTAAAGAAAATGAATAGAGTGTGAAATTTCTTTGGAGGTACTTCATACTGGATACTAGAGGAGATAGTTTTGTATGATACATGGATAATCCACAGAACCTACCTTCTGGATTGGTAACTGTGGAGCCATTAAAAAAAAGTGAAAGGGTTAGTTGTGTCCGGGTCTTTGTGATCAGATGAATTGTAGCCTGCCAGGCTTCTCAGTCCATGGAATTCTTCAGGCAAGAATACTGGAGTGGGTGGGTAGCCATTCCCTTTTACAGGGGATCTTCCTGCCCCAGGAATTGAACCTGGTTCTCCCCCATTGCAGGAGGATTCTTTACTGTCTGAGCAACAGGGAAGTTCTCTAATTTACCTACATTTCAAAGTTATGAATGCAGGGATGAGGAATTATTTCCTACAAGCCAATGATCAGCAGGACCTAGTAGAATGGATAAATGTGTTGAACAAAGCTATAAAAATTTCAATATCAAAGCAGTCAGTCTCATAGCCTCATTCTGATAATAGGTCACCCAGGTGAATGTGGGAAGAAGCAAATGTCTTATAGAACGGACACTGTTGGTAGTGTAGCCATCATTACTGCAGCTCAAAAAGAAGCAATTGAAGGTGGAAAAACTATTGACAGAAATAACTTGAAGCGGTCACAAATCTATCTTCCTTACTTTACTCCTAAACCACCTTCAGATAGTGCAGTTATCAAAACTGGATATTGCTGGGGTCCAGTCCCCGTGGATACAGGGAATTCAAAGCGGGGACGGAGTTGGTGAGGAAAAACTTATTTATTTAGAAATATAAAGAGAGATTAGGAAAGAATAGTGTAGTAGGAAAATTAGTGGAGAAAAGAGGCTGAATAACTTGGTTTACGTGGAAAACCAATAAAGTTCCAAGACAAGGAACTTGCACTGTCCACATAGGCCACTGGTGCCCACTTGAATAGTGAAGGGTGCCCCGCCTTGGGCTTCCTCTTGCGTGGGTCTTAGAAGCCAGGGCAAATAAATAGACTCGGTGAGCCTCCGTGTTCCAAGGGATCAGCCTGAAAAAGAGAGGGAGGGAGAGGGAGAAAGAAAGAGAGAGTCGACACAGGAGAGGCCAAGCTTATGCAAAAACCCCATAACTTTATTTTTAAAAGGTGTTTTATACCCTAAGTTTTACATAATCGAAGATACAGAGTCATGCAGGGGCAGCAGTCCTGACCCTTTCTGTATATCTTTTTGTATACAAAAGGTCTCAGGTGATTTACATTATCTTCTGGCCAAGAGGCCTGTTAACGCTTTATGGCTCTCTTCCTTAATGAATGTTAATCTTATTTCCCCTGAAGTGTTTTTCTTTAATTTGCATCACCCTCAAAGCACTAAAGTTACATTCCTATAGAACAAAGATGCAGTGGGTTATAACAAAGAAGGTACTTAACTCAAAGATCTATGTTGCTACTTGTTTTTTTTTTTTTTTCTGTATACCAATTATATAAACAAATAAATATATGAAAAATTGACAACAAGTATTGGTTCAACAATCAAAGCCCTTAATCAGTCCTATTCTAATGATTTTGACTCCTTGGAAGCCCTTACATTCCTAGGATGTTTTGAGCTTCCTGTGCCTCCCGCAAACAATCACATGCGCAACTGTAAGAGTCCTGCAGGCAGGCTAAAAAGCCATCAGAGGGGTTTTTTGATTGAAACACTCTTATTATGCCCAGGAGACTTATTATCTAAAAGCGCTAAATTAACTTTTTCTAGAAAAAGGTGGTGGGGGGACAGCCCCCTGTTAATGTCAGAAGCATAAGCGAAAAGCATAATGCAGTACGGCAGGCAGACTCTGGTTTTGGGGCAGATGCATGAGCAGATTCAGCAAGGCTCCCTTAAGGCCGGACTCGCCTTTGCCTGTTGGACCCCTTAACCTCATGACCTTTGCCATGGGCGGGACTCCTTGTGCTGCCTCCCTGCAGGATATTGTGTAAAACAAGGAACAGTGATGAAAAACTGGAAGAGAAGATATTTTTAACTGGATAAAAACACAACAGGTTACTTTAGATCTGAACTGGAAAAGGAACCTCTCCATGTAATACCACTTAAAGAGGTTCATAAAGTCCAGGAACGTAAACCAAGTGACATAATGATGAGAGACAACCTCTCTGAAATTGTAACATCCTCTGGCACTTTCTATGTGCAGGCTGATAGTCCTGAAGATATGCACAGTGGAATTAAAGCAGCCTTAGGTGCCATTGTAGCACAGCAGGACCTGGCAGATCAGCGTCCCCTAGAATAATGTCTCACACTGAGTTACTAATCTTATTGCTAATGATTGCCTATGTCTGACCACTCCTCCTCTTTGCAGGAGCATTTCAACAGTCTTTCCAAATCTAAACACGCTCTCTACTCTGCCAGTGTGCAACAGCCACCCCACATTCCACAGCCTCTCGCAGCAACTCTACTCTTTGATCTCAAGTTTTACCATGGAGAAGCTAGGATTTTATGAATCTCTTGCCAAGTTCAAGCCA
The DNA here is from genome assembly GCF_001704415.2 of Capra hircus. Classification (NCBI taxonomy): domain Eukaryota; kingdom Metazoa; phylum Chordata; class Mammalia; order Artiodactyla; family Bovidae; genus Capra; species Capra hircus. The sequence goes on from NC_030830.1 coordinate 22,843,314, forward strand.
TGGGAACTTCAAGGTCTAGACTGTCTCTCCAAGAGAACCAGCTTCCAAAGTAACTGAACAAGCTCTGCTGAAACCTCAAAGAAAAATGGTCCTCAGAAACAAAATGATGACCGTGTGGACTTGGATAATGCAAGCTTTCCAGTCAGTGATGTGTGAGGTAGAAATACATGTAGCCTGATATGCCTTATCAGCTCTCAGTGTCCTTTCATGAGTCTTCTCACCAAAGATGATAAAGGGGAAATGGGTTTTAATGCATATAGGATCCTGCCTTGTTGCTGTACTGTTTATAAGCTGGTAAGCCAAGAAGCTAGGGAATGGCTTAACTAAATGTAATTTCTTAAAAAAAAAAAAAAAAAAAAAAGAAAAAAAGCCCAAAATGTCTCAGTATCAACTGTCTGAAATTTTGTTCTCACTGGGGTGATAAAAGTGTGTGACATTTTTTCCTAATGAATTGGACAATTAAAATGTTTTGCAATTTAAAAGATGAACAATGCTTATTATTTTGGTTGTACTAAAAATGCTACTGTGACTTCCTATTAGATGTTCAATTTCTACACATTCTTATTGGTTAATATTATTGAATGAAATATTGCCAAAGATATCTAAACTCGTGACGTCTGTGTGCTGTAAAATTTATACTACAGTGTGGACAATTTTGAAATTATAACCATTTTTGATGCTCTGGATCTCAAGGTGAGTGATGTGCCTTGTGTAGAGGATGTATGCTAATCCCAAGCTCCTGATTTATTCCTGTCCCCCTCTCCCCGCAAGTTTCCCCTTTGGTAACCATAAATTAAACAAATTTATTTTTTATCTTACTCTCCCTTGAGTTCTTTCTGTAGTTCTTTGCTTTTCATTCAGTTGGTGCTCAGGCTGTCTCTCCAGTTTAAATGGAATGCATTCATTATTTGGTCTCACAGAATCTGATTGATTTCTTTCTTGATTTTGGAGCAGTTATTTCAATTTACAGTTAGTCCTGACTACTTGATTGATGCCTGAGTTTCCTCCAGAGTATAAGTCTCATAAGGGACATGTATCCCCAAAGTCTGGGGTTATAGTTCCTGTTATATAGGTCTAATTAATAAATATTTGTTGGATGAATATAAATGATCATTTTCCCTCCTTGTATACTCTGATAGAAGCTCGACAAAGTTATAAGAGGAACTATGAGGAATGTTGGCGATGAAGAAAATTGTGAGAAAAGCAGGACATGAGGAGAATAATATGAGGAAAGAAGATAGTGAAAAGAAACTAAGGGTAAAAAGACAGTGGGGGCAAATTTTGAGGTAAAAAAGGCTGAGGGGAAAGTGTAAGCTCATAAGTCAGTGACAAGGACCTTGTGAGAGGAGGAGACATTGAAGGGGAAATATAAGAAGAAAATGAAGTGAAAAAGAAAACATGAAGGGAAAATGTGGTGAGGTGAAATTATGAGGAGAAGCCTCTTGAGGGAAACTTGCAAGAAAAAATTATGATGAGAAACTGGGAGTAGAGAAATCAGTGAGGAAGAATCTTTGAAGAATGAAAGGGTCTGAGGAGAAAGTTTGAGGAGAGGAGGCAGAGTAAAAACTTTGAGTGAGAACAGTCAGAGAGTGCCATGATGACTGAATGCTGTGATAGAGAAAATTGAAGTGAATGACATCAGAAACAACACCCAGTTGTGGATGCGACTGGTGATGGAAAGTAAGGTCTGATGCTGTAAAGAGCAATATTGCATAAGAACCTGGAATGTTAGGTCCATGAATCAAGGCAAATTGGAAGTGGTCAAACAGGAGATGGCAAGAGTGAACGTCAGCATTTTAGGAATCAGCGAACTACAATGGACTGGAATGGGTGAATTTAACTCAGATGACCATTATATCTACTACTGTGGGCAGGAATCCCTTAGAAGAAATGGAGTAGCCATCATAGATAACAAGAGTCCGAAATGCAGTAATTGGATGCCATCTCAAAAACGACAGAATGATCTCTGTTCATTTCCAAGTCAAACCATTCAATATCACAGTAATCCAAGTCTATGCCCTGACCAGTAATGCTGAAGAAGCTGAAGTTGAATGGTTCTATGAAGACCTACAAGACCTTCTAGAACTAATACCCAAAAAAGATGTTTTTTTTCATTATAGGGGACTGGAATGCAAAAGTAGGAAGTCAAGAAATACCTGGAGTAACAGGCAAATTTGGTGTTGGAATACAAAATGAAGCAAGGCAAAGGCTAATAGAGTTTTGCCAAGAGAATGTACTGGTCATAGCAAACACCCTCTTCCAACAACACAAGAGAAGACTACACATGGACATTATCAGATGGTCAATAGAGAAGTCAGATTGATTATATTTTCTGCAGCCAAAGATGGAGAAGTTCTATACAGCCAGCAAAAACAAGACCAGGAACTGACTGTGGCTCAGATCATGAACTCCTTATTGCCAAATTCAGACTTAAATTGAAGAAAGTAGGGAAAACCACTAGATGATTCAGGTATGACCTAAATCAAATCCCTTATGATTATACAGTGGAAGTGACAAATAGATTCAAGGGATTAGATCTGATAGAGTGCCTGAAGAACTATGGATGGAGGTTTGTGACCTTGTGCAGGAGACAGGGATCAAGACCATCCCCAAGGAAAAGAAATACAAAAAGGCAAAATGGTTGTCTGAGGAGGCCTTACAAATAGCTGTGAATAGAAATGAAAGGCAAAGGAGCAAAGGAAAGATATACCCATTTGAATGCAGAGTTCCAAAGAATAGCAAGGAGAGAAAAGAAAGCCTTCCTCAGTGATCAGTGCAAAGAAATAGAGGAAAACAATAGAATGGGAAAGTCTAGAGATCTCTTCAAGAAAATTAGAGATACCAAGGGAATATTTCATGCAAAGATGGGCACAATAAAGGACAGAAATGGTATGGACCTAACAGAAGCAGAAGACGTTAAGAAGAGGTGGCAAGAATACACAGAAGAACTATACAAAAAAGATCTTCATGACCCAGATAATCATGATGGTGTGATTATCAACCTAGAGCCAGACATCCTGGAAAGCAAAGTCAAGTGGGCCTTAGGAAGCATCACTATGAAGAAAGCTAGTGGAGGTGATGGAATTCCAGTTGAGCTAATTCCAATCCTAAAAGATGATGCTGTGAAAGTGCTACACTCAATATGCCAGGAAATTTGGAAAACTCAGCAGTGGCTACAGGACTGGAAAAGGTCAATTTTCATTCTGATTCCAAAGAATGCTTAAACTACTGCACAATTGCACTCATCTCACATGCTAGCAAAGTAATGCTCAAAATTCTCCAAGCCAGGCTTCAACAGTAAGTGAACTGTGAACTTCCAGATGTTCAAGCTGAATTTAGAAAAGGAAGAGGAACCAGAGATCAAATTGCCAACATTTGTTGGTTCATCAAAAAAGCAAGAGAGTTCCAGAAAAACATCTATTTCTGCTTTATTGACTATGCCAAAGCCTTTGACTGTGTGGATCACAACAAACTGGAAAATTCTTCAAGAGATGGGAATACCAGACCACCTGACCTGCCTCTTGAGAAATCTGTAGGCAGGTCAGGAAGGAACAGTTAGAACTGGACATGGAACAACTTTGGGAACAACTTCCCAAATAGGGAAAGGAGTACATCAAGGCTGTATATTGTCACCCTGCTTATTTAACTTATATGCAGAGTACATCATGAGAAACACCTGGCTGGATGAAGCACAAGGTGGAATTAAGATTGCTGGGAGAAATATCAATAACCTCAGATATGCAGATGACATCACCCTTATGGCAGAAAGCGAAGAAGAACTAAAGAGCTTCCTGATGAAAGTGAAAGAGGAGAGTGAAAAAGTTGGCTTAAAACTCAACATGCAGAAAACTAAGATCATGGCATCCAGTCCCATCTTTTCATGGCAAATAGATGGGGAAACAATGGAAACAGTGACAGACTTTATTTGTTTGTGGACTCCAAAATCACTGCAGATGGTGACTGCAGCCATGTAATTAAGAAACACTTGCTCCTTGGAAGAAAAGCTATGACCAACCTAGACAGCATGTTAAAAAGCAGAGATATTACTCTGCTAACAAAGGTCCATATAGTCAAAACTATGGTTTTTCCTACCATCTTACTTGGGTTTCTCTTACCTTGGGTGTGGGGTATCTCTTCATGGCTGCTCCAGCAAAGCACAGCCGCTGCTCCTTACCTTGGACGAGGGTTATCTCCTTACTGCTGCCGTTCCTGACCTTCAACATATTTTGGTCACCTCATGAGAAGAGTTGACTCATTGGAAAAGACTCTGATGCTGGGAGGGATTGGGGACAGGAGGAGAAGGGAACAACAGAGGATGAGATAGTTGGATGGCATCACTGACTCAATGGACATGAGTTTGAGCAAGCTCTGGGAGTTGGTGATGAGCAGGGAGGCCTGGCATGCTGCAGTCCATGGGCTCACAAAGACTCGGACATGACTGAGCAACTGAACTGAACTAAGGGGAAACTGGATAGGGATAAGGAATAAGGGAGGATGTGTGACGGAGTGGTCTGAGAGGAAAGTGTGAGAAGAGAAGGCAGAGGGAATCCTTGAGGAAGAAGGCAGTGAGGGGGACAATCATAGAAAAGATATCTAGAGGGAAACTGGGAGGGGAGAAGGCAGTGATGGAGAATCCTTGACAAAGGAAGGCAGTTATGGGAAAACAGAGGAAAGAAGTCCGTGAGTGGGCAATTGTGAAGAGAAAAGGTGATGAGGAAGAGGTTTTGAGAGGAAAAGTAGTGAGGGGGAAAAGGAAGAGAGAAAGTGAGGGAAAATAGTGAGGGGAGAAGGTAGAGAGGGGGAAAACTGAGGAGATAACCATGAGCAAGTAACTGAGGAGAGAATTTGGTGAGGGGAAACTGTTGGGGGAAAAAGATGGTTGGGGGAACCACAGAGAAGCAGGTGGTGAGGGGGAACTATGAGGTGAAAATTGTGAGGAAATCAGATCATGAGGGGAAAATGTGTGTAAATAAGTTGGTTTGGGGTAACTAGGATGGTGTGATTAGGAGAGTTAAGTGAGGGAAAACTTTGAGAAGGAGCCTGAGGGGAAAGTGTGAGTTGATAAGTTAGTGACTGAGAACATGTAAGAGGTGTAGGCATTTAGGTAAAACTTTGTTTTTGTTAGGCTTTTATTTTATTGGAACGTAGTTGAGTTGCAATGTTGTGTTAGCTCCAGGTATACAACATAGTGATTCAGTTACACATGTACATATATTCATTCTTTTTAGATTCTTTTTCATACAGATTTTCACAGAATATTGAGATTTTCCTGCGCTACATGGTAGGTCTTTGTTGGCTGTTTATTTTTTCTTTTTTAAATTTTTATTTAATGAATGACTGAATATATTTTTTGGCTGTGCCAAGTGTCTTGTGAGATCTTAGCTCCCTAACCAGGGATAGAAACTGCATTCCTTGCATTGGAAAGGAGGAGTCTTAACCACTGGACCCCCAGGAAAGTCCCCATCTTTTCAAAAATATTATGTTTATTTATTTATTTTTAGAAAAATTAATTTTATATTGGAGTATAGTTGATTAACAATGATGTTTTATTTTCAAATGTTCAGTATGTTATACATATACATGTATCTCTTCTTTTTCATATTCTTTTTCCTTTAGCTTATTGCAGAGTATTGCACAGTTTCCTATGCTATACATTAGCTCCTTATTGGTTATTTATCTTAGATATAGTAGTGTGTGTATGTTCATTTCTAGCTCCTGACTTATACTCCTCCCTCCCCAGTTTGCTAACCATAAGTTTATTTTTAATATCTGTAAGTCTGTTTCTACTTTGTAAACAAGTTCATTTGTATCTTTAAAAAAATTAGATTCCACGTATGAGTGAAGTCATATGATATTTGTTTTTCTCTGTCTGACTTACTTCACTTAGTGTAATAATCTTTAGGTCTATCCCTAATGCTACAAATGGCATTATTTCATCCTTTTTTTATGACTGAGTAATATTTCATTGGACTCCATTGGGTGGGATTACTGGGTCATATGGTAGTTCTATTTTTAGAGATACTATGACAAAGGAAGGCAGTTACGGGGAAACTGAGGAGAGAAGGCAGTGAGGGGGCAAAGGTGAGGAGAGAGGGTTGTGAGGAAGGGGTTGTGAAAGGAAAAGTCAATGAGGGGGAAAGGAAGAGAGAAGGTGAGGGCAAACTGTGAGGGGAGAAGTAGTGAAGGGGAAATTGTGAGAGAAAAACCCAGTGAAGGGAAAAACTGAGACGAGAAGCTGGTGAGGGGAAGGGTTAGAAGGGTAAGCAGTGAGCGGGACTTTTGTGAGGGGACAAGGCTATGAAGGTGGAACTGTGACAGGAGAAGGCAGAGAGGGGAAACTGAAGGGAGAAGGTTGAGGAAAAACTATGATAATAGAAGGTGGTTAGAGGGAAACAGTGAGGGGAGAGGTGATGAGGAGGAATACGTGGGGACACAGAAGGTATAAGTCAGTAAGGGCAAACAGTGAGGAATAAAGGGCCTGAGGGGAAAGTGTGAGGAGAGAGGGCAGTGAAGGGAAATGGAGAGGGGAGAAGGTAGTTAGGGGGAAACTGTGAGAGGAGAAAGTCCAGGGGAAAACGTGAAGAGAAAAATTGGTGAGAGGGAAATACGTGTTAAAGGGGACAAAGAGGAGAGAGACTTTGAGGGAGAAACTGAAAAAAAGGTACTGAGAGGGAAAATGCATTGGAGAAACTGGTGAGGAGGACAGGGAGGGGAGAAAGGAATGTGGGGAAACTGAAAATAGAAGATGGTGAGGGTGAAACTGAAGGGAGAATTGGGTGAGGGGGAGACTATTGTGGGTGAAGGCAGTGAGGGAGAAACTGAGGGGAGAGGAGGTGAGAAAGAAATTGTGAAGGGAAAAGGAAGTGAGGGAGAAAGTGTAAGAGAAAAAGGGAGTTAGGGGAAAATTTTGAGAGGAGAAGGCAGGGAGGGGGAAAGTAGGGAGTGAGATTATGAAGGGGAAATTGAGAATGTGATGAGTATACAGTACAAACAGAAAAGGCAGTGAGGAGAAATTATTACTGAACCAAACTTGGGTTCACTTGCCAATGCAGTAAAGTCAATCTACTGACACCGGGTATAGAAGTGAAGCAAAGTGCGATGTTCATTGTTGGGTGACGTACAGGGAGTTCCAGACTGCTAGTACTCTAAAAGCTGTATTCTCAGATGGTTCAGCAATGCATTTTTATTTTTTTGATTTATTTTAAAATTTAATTATTTTTGTCTGTGCTGGGTCTTTGTTGCCATGCTGGGTCTTCGTTGCCGTGCAGGATTTTCTCTAGTTGCCACGAGCCGGGGCTACTCTTCGTTGTGGTGTGAGGGCTTTTCACTGCAGTGGTGCCTCTTGTTGTGGGGCACAGGCTATAGGGTGTGAGGTGTGAGGGCTTCAGTAGTTGTGGCACATGGGCTCAGTAGTTGCAGCTCCCAGGTTCTAGAGCACAGGCTCAATAGTTGTGGAGCATGGGCCTAGTCACTCTGTGGCATGTGGGATCTTCCCAGTCTAGGGATGGAATTTGTGTCTCCTGCATTGGCAGGGGGATACTTGACCACTGGCTTACTAGGAAAACCCAGCAAATCATTTTTAAAGGCAAGCTGAAGGATGGGCTTCCCAGAGTGTGGGATCAGCTGCTGCCCGATTCTCTGACTGGTAGATGGTGTGGTAAGAGGGCAGTGTCATATTATCAATCCTTAGGCGCCAGTAGGTCTGGTGGCTACGGGGCTCAAGGTTGTCAAGCAATTAATTTCTTCCATTTGGTAGGGTTTCTCCATCTGTAAAATAACTCAGGAATGTCCATCAGATATTATTACCAAGATACTTCAGAGAGGAACTAAAGCACAGGACAGGGTCAGAGGTGTCTATCTAGGAGGTCCCTGTAGTGTCCTGCTGCTGCTGCTAAGTCGTGTCAGTCGTGTCTGACTCTGTGCGAACCCACAGATGGCAGGCCACCAGGCTCCTCGGTCCATGGGACTTCCCAGGCAAGCGTACTGGAGTGGGTTGCCATTGCCTTCTCCTTAGTGTCCTGCAGGGTTACAAAACTGAGATGGAGAAGGCTGTGACAGAGAAACTGAGGACAGAAAGTGATGAAAGGAAATTTTAGGGCAAAAGATGGTGAGAGGAAAACTGAGGGGAGAAGGCAGTGACGGGAAAACGGAAATGAAGGGGCTTGAGGAAAAATTATGAGGAGAGAAGGCTGTGAGGCAAAACTGTGACGGGAGAAAGCAGGGAGGGGGAAACTGAGGGGAGAAGGTGAAGAGGATGAAACTGAGAGCAGAAGGTGGTCCTCAGGAAAATGAGAGGAGACAAGGCGATGAGGGAAATAGGGTGAAGAGAGAACGTGTGATGAGAAAGAAATCAAAGCTGGAAACCGAGAGGAGAGGTTAACATCAGGGATAGTAAAGGGTGACGCAAGCCCCGCACAGGATGACGCAAGGTCGGCAAGGTGAGGAGGAGCCTGACGCAGAGGAGCTCGGCGAGGGGCCAGGTAGCAGCTGTAGTTGGGAACCCCAGAAAGAGCTCTACCCGGAGCTGCTGCAACCTGAGACTGGTTTCCCGCCGGTTTGTCAGAGCTCTGCTCCCTGTGATTAGGAGGATGCCTTCGGGATCTCGCTTCTTAGACCCACCACCGAAAAGAGCCTTGGCTTTGTAAAGGAATTCTCTGAAGGATCAGCCTCAGGAAGAGAGATTGCGCTCGCCTCTTCCAAAGAGCTAAGCTCCTTTCCCACCACTTTCCGTCTCTCATATACACTGGTATCTCACAGTTTGACTGAAACCTGAACAAATGCAATGCGTTTTGACTTGTACTTTCTCCGAGAACAGCAGGTATATGATCCGTTTTGCGGCTTTTCCTTTCTCCCGTCCTTCTTAAAATCTTACTGTTTTGAATTAATTTAAGATTTACAAGTAGTGGCAAAAAGAGTGTGTCCAAAACAAAGAAGCAAACAAACCACCCCCTGCCCCCCAACTGACGCTTCGACCCTACCACCCCTCACCCCTCGGCAAAGTAGCCTTCACCCATCTTTCCCCAGTGATAGCATCTTACATAATCATAGATTTTTCAAAATCAGGAAACCGACATTGGAATAGTATTATTAAGTAAAACTACAGAACTTGTTCAGATTTCACCAGTTTTTATATACTCTTTTTGAATCTATAGTACTATGAAATTTTATCACATATACAAGTTTATGAAATTATCACTGCTATCAGAATACAAAATAGTTTTATCATCACAAAGACTCTCCCTCAGGCTATGTTTTTTTTTTTAGTTAGACCTTCCCCCAACTTTAACCCTAGACAACCAGTGACTTGCTCTCAATCAATTTGTCACTTCAAGAGTGTTATAAATAGAATCATACATGTATAACTATTTGAGATTCAAACAGCATAACGCCATGGAGGGCCATCCAGATTAGTGTTTGGGTTAGTAATTTATTCCTTTTTTGATGGCTTATGGTATTTCCTTGTATGAATATGTCACATTTTGCCATATATCATATACATTTGCTCACTGAAGGACCTTTGGATTGTTTCCTGCATTAGCCTGTTAGAAATGAAGCTGCTATGAGTATGCCTGTACAGTTTTTTTGTGTGGACATTTAGCCTAAACATTTCTCTAGGCTAAATATCCAGTAGTATGATGGTGGCTAGATTATATAATCAGTGTAGGTTTTGCTTTATAAGAAACTGACAAGCTGTTTTCCAGAGTTGCTGTGTTATTTTACAGTCCCATCAGTTGAGTTCAGTTCAGTTCAGTCGCTCAGTCATGTCCGACTCTTTGCAACCCCGTGAATTGCAGTATTCCAGGCCTCCCTGTCCATCACCAACTCTCGGAGTTCACCCAAACTCATGCCCATCGAGTCGGTGATGCCATCCAGCCATCTCATCCTCTGTCGTCCCCTTCTCCTCCTGCCCCCAATCCCTCCCAGCATCAAAGTCTTTTCCAATGAGTCAACTCTTCACATGAGGTGGCCAAAGTACTGGAGTTTCAGCTTTAGCATGTCCTTCCAAAGAATACCCAGGACTGATCTCCTTTAGAATGGACTGATTGGATCTCCTTGCAGTCAAAGGGAACCGAGCCTCCTCCAGCACCACAGTCCTATAGCAATGTATAAAATATTCAGTTGCTCTAAATGTTGTAACAGTTGGTATTATAAGTACTTTTAAAATTTTAGCTAATTTGTAGATCTCTAGTGCTACTTCATTATGTTTAAATTTGCATGTCTTTAATGTCGGACGATGCTGAATATCTTTTCCTCTATTTCCTCTTTGGTGAAATGTCCATTCAAATCTTTTATTCAGTTTTGTATGGGATTGTTTGTTTTCTTACTGTTGAATTTAGAGAGTTCTTGATACTTTCTGGAGATAAGTTGCCGGGGTCCAGCCCTGGTGGATCCAGGGTGATTTGAAGGTGGGGACGGAGTCGGCGTCTTTGGAAAAATACATATTTAATCACAGATATAGAGAGATTAGAAATGGATAGTGTAGTAGGAAGATTAGTGGAGAAAAAGAGGCTGAATAACTTGGATTACGTGGAATAGCATCCATGCTCCAGATGGGAATTCAGCCAGAAAAACGAGGGCAAGAAAGAAGCAACATGGGGGAATCAGTCTTTCCGGAAACTGATCCGATTTCTTTATTTTTGGGTTTGCTTATATACCTTTTGTTACACATAGGGATGAATACAGAGTCACGCGGGGGTCAGCAGTCCTGACCTTTATCAAAATCAGGTGCTTCACATAAATGTATAAAAAAGGTACATCATCTTCTGGCCATGAGTGAGACCTGCTGACATTTTATGATCCTTTCTTTCTGATAACCAAAAAACCTATTTCTTCCAAGGGTGTTTTTTCTTAAACCAGGCACCACCCTCCAAATAAAGTTACATTCCTATAGGGTGAGGGTATAGTGAGTTACAATCAAGAAAGGAATTTATTTAACCCAAGGTTAACATGATTAGTCTTAAAGGTTAATACTTATTTCTCCTATATGCTTAAAGGTTAATACTTATTTCTTCCTATATGCTAGTTATATTCATTATAAGGGTAGGGAACATCGAGATTTAGCAGCAAACATCAGCCCAACAAATGAAAATCCTTTCACCAATGCTCCCCTTAAGATCTGTTTAGTCTTAAGATATGATAAAGTTACATTTTTACATAGCAAGGACACAGTGATTTATAACAAAGTACAGTGATCTATTGCAAAAGAGAAAATCCATTAACTCTAAAAGTCTAGTATTGCTAACATCAAAAACTACTATATTTCCTTTGCTATATTCCAAATACATTGATTAATATATCCCCAGGTGCCTAAGGATATGGAGGCCTGGTGGCAATCATTGACTCAACAAGAAGAAAAAGCCCTATGCTAATTAAGACTCTCAAAATACTCTAAAACTCTCTGTGCTGTTTATGGTTAAGAGGTAGTAAGCAATCATGTGGCAGGAGTATGAATAATCCTGTCACACAAGCTAGTCTGTCAGCAGAGAGGTTCGACCTGAGACATCCTTTGTCCCACCCAGAGCAGGGAATTAGCAGCAATTATTGACACAACAAGTGAAGAAACCCTTCACCAATATAATTCCTAACCAACCCATTATATGAATAATTTCTAACTCCCCAAAAGAATTTGCCTTTAGTAAGTCTAAAACATCTCGTGCCTCTCAGATTTGGAGGCTGTAAACAATCACATGTGGCCAGACGAACCTATACAGGTGGGCTAGATAACCTTCAGAGGAGTCCGTAAGCTGAAACACTCTTGTCTTGCCCAAGAATTTTTATTGCCTTGGAGCTGCACGTTTACTCCTTCTCCAATAAAAACGGTTATGGAGGAGAGCATAAAACAGACTCTGGTTTTGGGGTTAGATGCTTGGGAACAGGGGGTTTCCTGAGGCTTGATCACGCCTTTGAGTATGCCAAGCCTCCTTCCGCATGACCTTTGCCATGGGTGGAGTTCCTCACGCTGGCTCCCGGCAATAAGTCATTTGTTGAATATCTGTTTTGCAAATATTTTTTCTGAGTCTGTTTCTTGTATTTTCATCTTCTCAACAGGAAGTTTTTTTTTTTAACTTTTTATTTTGTATTGGAGTTTAGCTTATTGACAATATTGTGATAGTTTCAGGTGCATAGCAAAGCTACTCAGTCATACCCATACATGTATCTGTTCTCTCCCAAACTCCTCTCCCATCCAGGTTGCCACATAACATTAAGCAGAGTTCTGTCCTCAGGAAGTTTTGAAAATCAAAGTTTTAAGTTTTGAAAGAGTCCAGTTTATCTAATTTTTCTTTTATGGATTGTTAACATGGCTTTTGTGGCTCTTTTATGGATTGTTAACATGGCTTTTCATGTTGTATCTAAGTCACAATATTTTTCCTCTTATATTTTCTTTTGACAGTTTTAGTTTACATTTTAGATTTAGGTTTATGATCAATTTTGATTTAATTAAAAAAGTAAAATATGAGATTTAAGTTGCAGCTAATTTTTTTTGTTTGGCAGAAGTTCAGTTGTTTCAGTCATACCATTTATTGAAAATGATTTTGAAAGGATCCAAAATTGCCACTGAATTGCTCTTGATTCTTGTTCTGTGATCTCAGTTCTGTTGGTAACCCTCTCCAGTGATTTTCTCATTTTGGTTATTTTGTTTTTTAGTTATAAAATTTTCATTTGCCTTTTCATTTACCAATCCTATCGATGACAAGTTTATATCTACAGTTCAAGCATATATGAGAAAACAATTGCCTATTTGATATTTCCTCTTGAAAGGCACATCAAGCTCAATGTATACAAAATGGAAATATCTCCTAAATCTATCCATTTCTATCTCCACTAACACCACAAGGTTACCTTCATCTTTCATATGATTGTAGTCACATCTGATTTGGTCTTCTCATACCCCTTTGGCCCTTCTTCAACTCTCATTCACTTGCAGTTAGAGTTATTTTTGGTTCAAAATGCAAACCTAATCATGTCTCACTAAAAGCCTTTTGTTGGTTTTCAATTGGTCAAAGATTAAAGACAAAATTTAACATGTCCTAAAAGGCTCTAAACAGTGTACCTTCTGGCCTGCTTCTCCAGGTTTGTTTTGAACTATCTTCACTATTGGTTTTTGTGCTCTGGCCACTCAGGGCTTCTGTCAGTCCCTGTTTCTGTATGTGTGCTCATCAAGATGCCTTTGCAGTCCTATCCTACTCTTCTCTTTCCTCTGTTTCTAATGCTTCCTATTCCTCTGTTAGTTCTCAGTTTAAGCAGTACTGTCTTCTTTTTTTAAAATAAGTCTCTTAAAATTAAAAAAAAATTGAAGTATAATTGATTTACAATGATGTGTTAGTTTCTGGTGTACAGCAAAGTGATTCAGTTCTACATATACGTGTATTATATATATATATATATATATATATATTCTTTTTCATATTCCATTATAGTTTATTACAAGATACTGAATATAGTTCCGTATGCTATATAGTAGAACCTTGTTTATTTTATGTATAGTAGCTTGTATTTGCTATTCCCAAACCCCAAATTTATCCCTCCCTGCCCTTTTCCACTTTGGTAACCACAAGTTTGTTTTCTCTGTCCCTGAGTCTATTTCTGTTTTGTATACAAGTTCATTTGTATCATATTTTAGATTCTACAGATGATATATGTCTTTCTCTGTCAAGCAGTGCTTTATTAAGGTTATGCCTTCCTTGACCTAGTTGACTAGGTAGAAATCTTCCTATTACAGGTCATTTTAAGAATGATGCTTATTAGAATTGCAATTTTACATGTTTTATTATTGGATTAATATCTTTCTACTTGGAGTAAGTTTCCATGAGGGCATGAATTGTGCCCACCACTGCATTTTCAGCACACAAGGCAATGCTTGGCATGTAATAGGCACTTGATATGTTTGCTCAATGAGTCAATCAAAATAGAGTACTAAAGTATGCAGTTGGAAATATAAGCTTGGATCTCACAGAATTAAAAATGAACTCTACATTGGCCTTATAATGGTTATTGTAGAAAGTCTCTCAAATACGGTATAATTATTATAGGGATAGTGCAAAGCCATTATTTATTACGTCTCAATGGTTCACAAACAGTTTAGTATCTTTCTTTCTCTGGATTCCCCTTCTTCGATCATGGTGCTGTCATCAGTTATCCAGTGTCAAAATATCTGGGGTCCTCTTTGAATTTATCCATGTCATATACATTCCGTTAGTTGTCAAAGTAAGTTCATTTCTTTTTCAAGATGATTCTCACATCTGTTTCTTTCATTTTATCTCATCACTTCCAAATTAATTTAGGCTCTTATCTTTTTACGGCTATGTCACTACAATATGTGCTTCCCTGGTGGCTCAGTGGTAAAGAATCTTGCTACCCAGGCGGCACTAGTGGTAAAGAATCTGCCTGCCAATGCAGGAGACGTAAGATGTGGGTTTGATCTCTGGGTTGGGAAGATTCCCTGGAAGAGGGCACGGCAACACACTCCAGTATTCTTGCCTGCAGAATCCCATGGACAGAGGAGCATGGGAGCTATATAGTCCATGGGGTCGCAAAGAGTCAGTTATGACTAAAGCAACAGCATGCATGCATACACCAGTGCAGGAGGTGTGGGTTTGATCCCTGGGTCAGGAAGATTCCCTGGAGAAAGAATGGCAATCCATTCTTGCCTGGGTAATCCTATAGACAGAGGAGCCTGGCAGGCTACAGTCCTTGACACCATAAGAAGTTGGGCACAACTTAGTGACTAAAGAGCAACAGCAACAACACTGCAGTAGTCTTCTACTGATCTCTCAGCCTCCTTTCTCTTGTCCAAACTACCAAATTACTCTTTCTGAAAGTCATCCCAGTTTATGTTGGTATTTCTGTTGCCTATCGAATAAATAAAATAAAAGCTCAAATCCCTCCAGAACCCTGGTTTTAAATTCCAACCTTATTTTCTTCTAATACCCTCAGTGTCGGCCAAATTTCAATCATTCAGATCCCACCACTTGTCATATTTTTGGCCATATCTAAGAAGATGTGTACTATTTTCTATTCAATATTTTTCCTTAAATTAACTCACCATTTTTACTGTCTCATCCTAATCTACAATTTCTTCAAAGTCAAGGGCTTGATGTGTTTGATATACTTTTTTTTCCTAATTCTTATGATAAATATTAAATGTTATTATTGCAGTGTTTTACTTGGGTACCACCTGAAGTTGTCTCATGTGTTAGTGGTGGTCTGGGGACTACACTTTGGGAAACTTTGCTATATACAAATTCTCTACTCTACTCCCTGCCTATAGAATATATTTTTCATGTTTAATCTTTTTTTTTTTTTGTTATTGTTCCCTCACTTCTTTTCCCAGTCAATTCAATTTAGTAAATGTTGTGGCAGGCACTGAGGATGAAGATAATGGTAAGATACTGATTTTCCTTTTTCTTTCAAGGAGTTTATACTTTGTTAGAGGAATTACTAATCCACGGGCCTCAAACAATATACAAATCCTGCTTGTCTTTTTTGTGATGGCCAGCTCAAATTTTACTGCCTATTAGTCCTTCATGTATTACCTCTGTTCAAAGAGATTTTTCTTTCCTGAATTTTTCCTATTGTATTTGACTTTCTGAATCATGTCTTGGTATTTGTCTTTTAATATTGTTTTAGTATTCTCATATTTGTCTTGTGATGAAGATATTCTTGTATTCCTCTATGAATGTTGCATTTAGTAGAGACTAAACAGTTTTAGGCAATACCTAAATAAGGAAGTAATACCTAAGTATCTAAATAAGGAAATATCATACTTAGTTGTGAAAAGGAGCTTGACATTTCTTCATCAGGGTTTTATTTCAGAAAAACTATGTTTTGTTGACAATTATACATAATGGATTTACATTTTGAAAAATTTATATTTGGAAGCTGAAGTTTGAAATTGAGAGATCTAAAGAGATGAAATTTATGAAGGCTCTTTTGCCAGGTTGCAAGCAAAGAAGCAGAAATTTTGTGGTTAAAGAAATGTGAGGAATCTATCATTTTAATTGATACTGTAAAAGACTGGAAGCTAGTTTTGAAGTTGATAGTGTTGGAGTGAAATTACTCAATTCCGTTTGTTAGTTTATAAAATCTGGTGCTGTTTTTCTTCAGTGTGACTTTTTACTGTCCTTTTTCTGCCTGGAACTTTTTCTTTGGTTTATATCCTTGTCCTTTTATTTTTATTTTATCTCCTTTTTTCATGGAATCTCCTTTGATAGTCTTGCTCTTTTTGTCTTCATCTCTCTTTATGTTCTTGTCTTTTATCTTGTCCTCATCCCCCTTCATGCCATTGTCCTCTGTCTTCTCCTCATCCCCCTTCATGTCCCTGTTCTCTGTCTTTTCCTCGTCCCCCTTCATGCCCTTGTCCTCTGTCTTCTCCTCATCCCCCTTCATGCCCCTGTCCTCTGTCTTTTCCTTGTCCTCCTTCATGTCCTTGTCCTCTGTCTTTTCCTCATCCCCCTTCATGCCCCTGTCCTCTGTCTTCTCCTCATCCCCCTTCATGCCCCTGTCCTCTGTCTTCTCCTCATCTCCCTTCATGCCCCTGTCCTCTGTCTTCTCATCTCCCTTCATGCTCTTGTCCTTTGTCTTCTCCTCATCTCCCTTCATGCTCTTGTTCTCTGTCTTTTCCTCATCTCCCTTCATGTCCTTGTCCTCTGTTTTGTCCTTATCCCCCTTCATGCCCCTGTCCTCTGTCTTCTCCTCATCTCCCTTCATGTCCCTGTCCTCTGTCTTTTCCTCATCTCCCTTCATGCCCTTGTCCTCTGTCTCCTCATCTCCCTTCATGCTCTTGTCCTCTGTCTTTTCCTCATCTCCCTTCATGCCCTTGTCCTCTGTCTCCTCATCTCCCTTCATGCTCTTGTCCTCTGTCTTTTCCTCATCTCCCTTCATGTCCTTGTCCTCTGTTTTGTCCTTATCTCCCTTCATGTCCCTGTCCTCTGTCTTCTCCTCATCTCCCTTCATGCTCCTGTCCTCTGTCTCCTCATCTCCCTCCATGCCCTTGTCCTCTGTCTTCTCCTCATCTCCCTTCATGCCCTTGTCCTCTGTCTTCTCATCTCCCTCCATGCCCTTGTCCTCTGTCTTCTGATCTCCCTTCATGCTCTTGTCCTCTGTCTTCTCCTCATCTCCCTTCATGCTCTTGTCCTCTGTCTTTTCCTCATCTCCCTTCATGTCCTTGTCCTCTGTTTTGTCCTTATCCCCCTTCATGCCCTTGTCCTCTGTCTTCTCCTCCTCTCCCTGCATGTCCCTGTCCTCCGTCTTCTCATCTCCCTTCATGCCCTTGTCCTCGGTCTTCTCCTCATCTTCCTTTATATCCTTGACTTTTATCTTATCTTCATCTCCTTTCATGTCCTTGTTCTTTGTCTTATCCTCTTCTTCCTTCTTGTCTTTGTTCTTGTTGCTATCTTCCTCTTCTTTCTTGTCCTGGTCCTCCCTGTCTTCACCTCCCTTCTTGTCTTTATTATCTGTGTCCTCATCTCCCTTCTTTTTCACATTCACCCTTCGTTCCCCAGTTTTACCTTCATCTTTTATACTATCTCCTTTCTTTGATTGGCCCTTTTCTATTTTATTTTCCTTGTCCATAACCTCCCCGATACCTTTTCTTTTGTCATCTTTTACTCTCTTCCCTTCTTTACTCAGAGTTTTCTCAGGAAGCTTTTCAACTTTCACTCCAGGCTTCTGTATTTGTCCCTTTTCATAGTTTTTCTCAGGGCTACTTAAATCTCTTTTATGCTGGTATTTAGGACCACTTTGGCTATTTTGTGGTGGGACTACTTGAATTCTCAAGTAAATATCCTGTTTTGGGGTAGTTTTTCTTGTTTCTCCAGTGCCACTTTTTGCCTCTGTTTTGGAACATTTTCTCAAGTTACCTGAAAATATAACAGAGCATATAATAAAAGTACATAATTAACATCTTAAGTAATTTTGATCTTTTCATATCAAACATTTTTGCTTTGGGTTAAGCTTGAGTCATTAAATTTGCTTTCCCAATAATACAAAATTTGTGAAGCTGTACACACACAAAGGGTTAGATAAGAGGTCCTTGAAATACAGTATTTTTTCAAGTATTGAATTGAAAAAAGGGAAAAATACAACACAAGAAATTGGTAATTGCTCAGTAGAATATAGCTGGAGTGTTTGATTAAAATTAAAAGAGATATAAACTTAAAAGGAGAACTTTTTCTGAGAAAATTATTATATAATATTTATGATTCCTTAAGAAAGCTCCATCTCCCTTTGAGTGATAACAATTGCTAAACTAGCATTTTGAAAGACTGTGAAGCTGGAACTTTCCTTAGCTCTCTCACAGGTTTTCAAGGATTTTGCATTAAAAATGATTTAGAAATGGTAGCATTACTTAAGGTAGGAAAACAACTGGTTCTTATAGTATATAAGCATATGACAACTACATTGAGATTACTACAGTGATCTTTTAATTTAAAAATATTTAACAGTTGTATGTCAATACTATTGATTGATAAGATCATTTAAATGTTTACATAAATTCTATTTATAAAATCTCATAATTTTATACAATCTCATATTAAATATTATTTTCAAATTTTACTTATTATAATAATGCTATGATAAACCACCTAATACATATACCTTTGAAAAGCTGTCCTTTTTTTCTTAGAAAACATTTCTGGAAGTATAAATTCTTAGTCAAAGGGTATGTACATTTTGTATTTTGAAACATTGCCAAATGTACTCTTAAAAAGTTAAACCTTAATGTCAGTAGGGCATAGAAACAGAAATTTGGCCAAACTTTAAAAACATACTCTGTAAACCTTTTCAATCTTTCACAAACTCATAGATTAAAACAAAAGAGCTCCTCTTTATCTGTATTTTTTAAATTAACTCATGTTTTTGGATCTTTAGCATTCTTTCCTGTATACCCAGCTCATTTATTTTTAGATTTCTCCATCTTTCTTATTTGTTTGATATGTTTTAGAAAACATTTTTTAGAACTTATCAAGAGACTATAAATGTTTGGCTTAAATAAACCAAAGAACTAATTTAGATTAGACTTCTGGATCAGTTGCTACTGCTAAGTCACTTCAGTCGTATCCGACCCTGTGTGACCCCATAGATGGCAGCCCACCAGGCTACCCTGTCCCTGGGATTCTCCAGGCAAGAACACTGGAGTGGGTTGCCATTTCCTTCTCCAATGCATGAAAGTGGAAAGTGAAAATTGAAAGTGAAGTCGCTCAGTCGTGTCTGACCCTCAGCGATCCCATGGACTGCAGCCCACCAGGCTCCTCCGTCCATGAGATTTTCCAGGCAAGAGTACTGGAGTGGGTTGCCATTTAGACCATAAATTATTTTTCTGAGAAACACAAACACTTTCAGTTATACTGAAATGTGTCATAAATTCAGTATTACTACTTTAACAATGGCTTTTGTTTTGGGATTTTATGAACCCTCAATTTGGTAGGCTTCAGGGACAGTTGGGTAGGGGGAGCTTTTTCTAATTTTTTTTCAATTCTTTGCTCCATCAAGAACTGAAAGCCTTCTTTTGATTGGTATTTGCAAATTTAAGTCCTTCCTTTCCTTTCTTTGCTCAGCTATATCTGTCTCTTTTATTCTCTGCTACCTCCTCATTTTTGTTTGAATCACTGAATACTGTTTTTCAAGGTGAATGCCAATTTTTGTGATAAATAATTTTATCAATATATTTTCCCTTCATATTTATTTTCCTTTCAGTTATAAAGAGTTATTATTATTATTATTTTTGTTAAGTGGCATTAATCCCACAGCAAGAAAAAGGAAGAATTATGTGTTTTCCTCTTCTGCTTAAGTGGTAATACTAAGCTATTATGTTGTTCAAGGCCAAGGTGTTTATATATGAAGAAAATGGAAAGGGAAATTATTGATATAAGTACTTACTACAAACTTTTCTAAAGTTAAAAGTTGCTTTTTAATCTTTTATTCTTGAATATGGTATATATTTAATGTTGATAATCTTCTTTTCTTAAGAACATCAGTGGTCTGGATCCCAGGGCCATCAAATCCTCTATGATATTTGCTGGGGTTGGTAAAGAATCTGCTTGCAATGCAGAAGACCCCAGTTCGATTCCTGGGTTGGAAAGATTGCCTGGATAGGCTACCCACTCCAGTATTCTTGGGCTTTCCTTGTGGCTCAGCTGGTAAAGAATCTGCCTGCAGTGCAGGAGAACTGGGTTTGATCCCCCTGTTGGGAAGATCCCCTGGAGAAGGAAAAGGCTACCCCGTCCAGTATTCTGGCCTAGAGAATTTCATGGACAGTCCATGCGTGAGTGACTTTCACTTTCAACTTTAGTTGCAGTAGAGATAGACTGTAAGAGGGCTGGGAAGGCGACTACTGCTTCTCCTCAACAAGTGCTTTCTTCCCTTCACTATCTTGTTGGGAATTAAAACCTGAAAAGCATTGTAACTGTTGGCTTACCACAGTTTCCTAAATTCATCAGTTAATTTCTTTCAATTTAATTTTTAACTTCTTTTCTTTTTAAAAACATTTAATCAAAACCAGGAGATACTTTATTTCCTGTTCTTTCATTTTGTGATTTAAATATTTTACCTCCCCGAAATTCCTCCATGAACTATAGGACTTCTGGGTAAAATGGAAAGAAAGGAGACTGAGATAGGGGAGTCTGAAATGAGATAAACAGTCTGAATTGAAAGTAGACATTTTGTGAAAAGTTCCCTGGATCCTGCAGGAGATTAATATATCTTAGAATTGACAAATGCCAAGACACTCACTTGAGGGTGCTGAAGCTGCTCCTAAAAAACAAAACCAAAAATTATTTAGACAAAACCCAAAATATGTTTCAAAAATATAATTATATTGTTTACTTTCATATTCTTCCAGAAAGAATGCTTTAAAAGGGGACATTTGTAGAGCACTAAACCAACCCTGTTTGTTTTTAAAACAATCTGGAGGAAGGATAGCACCTATGCCACATTTCTCCTTGTGTTTTCACTGTTTTTCAACATTCGAATTTTCTCTCTCCTTTTAATTTTTTTCATTTTCTTCATGTAATCTCCTTCTGCTCTCTTCCTTATCCTAGGGAATCTGTCTGTCCTTCCCTATTAAAAAATTTTTTTTGAACTTGTGTCACAAAGTCAATATATTGCTGACAAATTGGCTTAACACTTTTTCTATGGGCAATGTTATCACAAATCATATGGAATATCTTTTTTTCTGTTAGTAAAGAAATCTACTTTAAAAATTATCAGTAATCTATCATATTTCAGAGCAATTAGAAGTGCTTTGTAAGGGCTAGAAATGGTAGCCCTTAAATATTATGGAAGACAGAAAAATATCCTGGGAAGAAAACAACAAAGGAGCCAATGAGTATCACTGATTCTTCCCAAAGAAAAATACTACCATTGGAGGTCCCTTTGTCTGCATGTGTTGAATATAATTTATATTGATAATTTCCTGTTCCCCCTTCCTTCCTTCATTCCCTCAATGGTTCATTCAACAAATAGTTATTAACCATTCCTCATGTTCAGGCACTGTGTCTGGCACAAGGGATCCCATTTTGATTGAGAACAACAGGTTCTCTGTCTTCTAGGAGCTTCTAGATGGAGCATCAGGCATAAGCTTTCGGATGTATGCAGAGATGTTTCACTTCTATTTAGGGTAAAATTAAAATTCACAATGCAATAGTACCATTGAGTCCATAAATACATATTTTTATACCTTTAATTTACTGTTCAGTTGAATAAACAAACATCAATAGGGAAGCTAGAAGTATTTCAAAGGCATAAAAACGACAAAATTCTGGTCTTAGTTTAGAAATGGTCATGCACAGGCAGCTAAGTTTCCATTCTAAAATCAGATCCCAGATTATTTCATAAAGCAAAGCTCAGTTTGCTTTAAGCACTCCTCAATAGGGAGTTGAAATTCAGGCCCTCCTAAATGTAAGCATTCATTTAAATTTTCTTCCTTCCATTTGTTTTCTCATTGATTTATCTTTTCCTTTACTCTTTTCATAAAACACATTTAAATGGGAAATGTGCTTTATTTATTATTTTCAGGCTACTATAGATAACCATGTACGTGCTTCATGCTGAGTCGCTCAGTCATGTCTGACTCTTTGCGACCCCCATGGACTATATGGTGAGCCCCACCAGGCTCCTCTGCCCATGGAGTTTTCCAGGCAAGAATAGTGGAGTGGGTTATTTCCTACTCCATGGGATCTTCCTGACCCAGGGATAGAACCCGTGTCTCCTGCGTCTCCTGCATTGGCATGTGGATTCTTTACAACTGTGCCACCTGGTAGGAGAGATAAAATTTCAAATTCTTTATTTGTTCTGGTTTTTTTTTTCTTTTTTCACACAGAAAAGTAGAATTTGTAACCTGAAAATAATTTTCTTTTTGGTGCTTCCATTGCTTACAAAGAAAAAAGTTTATTGTTTTTTTTTTTTTTCTTCATTTGGAGAATGGTTTCTTAGGATAGTATTCCAAGGGGAGATTTTGCATACCTCTGCTGAACTCTTTAAGATCTTTGGCGTATGCTTGCTAGGATATCCCACTTTAATTTTTTTCCCACAAACACTGAAACCTGTTTCTCTGTCAAAACCCACCCTCTTTCTAATGAGAGAGGCTTTGAATGTGAAGTGATCATCTAATCATACAAGTGGATGGCCTCTGAGCCCTGTTATTGCATTGCTTTTAGACTTATTTTTTTTTTTAAGTACAGTTCTGATTATGCATTCTTTGAAAACTTCTAATATCCAAACTCTAAGCATGATTCATAAAGTCCTTCATAACTGAGCCCGGCATACTTCTCCAGTCTCCTTTCCTCCTGACGTCAACGCTTCCTGATTCTTCTCTGGATCCAGCATGGAATTCTGGATTCTTCTCTGGATCCAGCATGGAATCAGAGGGAGATAAAGTTGAGAGAAAACTTGAGGACATTGGGTTTATAAAATTTCAGTGAATGTTTCTCTCTCTGAGATAGACTTAGAGCAAGACATTGCCTGACTTCTATAAAATGTATAATATCTTATCTCAGTCACATCCCAGATGCTTTTCTACAGCTCGCCTTCACTTCATCCTTTATTAAACTGCTTTATTATTTACAGAAACCAGGGCTTCTCAGAATTATTAACAAAGTTCTCTATATTTATGATCTGATATTTTGAAATCTGATTTCAGAGTAAACTTATGTGGTGACTACTGTTTCATTGCTGAAATAAATCACCCAAGGTTCCTTAACTCGATTAGATTCGAACCTTGGCCACTTTGTCCAAAATCCTTGCCTCTAAACTCCGTTGTGTTGTTACCACCCTTCTTGCCAACTCCAAATGGACTTCTTTGACACTGTAATCCTAGACTTCCAAATCTCTTTACTGAACTTTATTTTCTTGACATATTTCCTATACGTATAGGAAATATACATATAAGATTTTTTATTTCTCTATTCCTCCCCTTCTCTCCACTTTGTTGTTGTTCCACTGCTTGACGTTTTTTCAAACCAGAAAGGATTGTTAATCTGTCTTTAGTCATAGACTGAGAAGGTGGCAGCTATGTTCTGGGAATCCAGAGCTGACTCCACATCATTTTACCTCTTTCTAAAATTTATAGACAAATGGAAAGACTATAATATTCCTCATTTTATAAAATAAATATTTACAATCTACCATGTTGGAGACAATATGTGTTAGGTCCTGGAGATAGAGGTGCTATTCCTGTACATTTAGAGTTAATAGTTAAGAAAATAAATCAGTCACATTAAAAGATACATAGTTTTATCAATGTGGTAGATATTTGGACTAAAGCAGCATTCAGGCTCTCTAAGGTATCAAAACCCTTTAGGAACTACTGAGCTTTTCTTTTATGGAAGACAGCTTGGTGTGTTGGGAGACCTCAAGAAGCCTGTACTCTGCAGAGGAAAAGCATCATCAATAGATAGATTAAAATCCTAAATGGGAAAGATAAAGCTGTAGATTTAATAAAAGAAAATAAATAAAAGATCACTTCCAATGGTCTTGGATGTAGGGAAGGCCTTCTTGGAATCTCCAAAGCACATGATGTGAAAAGGAAATGTATTTAACTACATCAAAGGTGTTTCTGTTTAACCAAAAACATTATAGACAAGGTTTATGGACATATGGCAGATTGAGAGAAGATATTTTCAAGACAAGTCACGAAGAATTAATATCCATTTTATCCAAAAGATGCTTGACAAATAACAAGAAAGAGATGGGAACTCAAATGGCAAAATGGTCAAAATATATGAATAAGAAAAGGAAAACTTGAATGGCTGAGAAGTATATAAATATATATGTGAACTCATCAGTAGGCATTGAAAAGCAAAGTAAAATGGCAAGGAACTTTCTTGCATCAACCAGAATGCAAAGACTAGAAAGAGAGATAAAAACAAGTGTTCTCCAGCATAGAAGGTAAAGGGAACATATTCTTAAGAGCTGGGGAGACTGTAGATTATTACAATAGTTCTGAAAAGCAATCTAGGAATGAAATTATCTGTATGTCTTACCTATCAGCAATACTACTCCAGGTTTACCTTCTAGATATATAATTCACAAATTATAAAGAGAACATGCTCTAGTTCTTTGATTTGGATCATTGATGGAGACTTTGCCATCAATCACAAAGGGAGTGGATAAGTACACTGTGGATCCACTGTGGTGGATGCTTACTGGTCAGTGAACAGTATGCAGTAATTAGAAGTTATGATCTGTTATTTTGAAATCTGATTTCAGAGTAAGCTTATGTGGTGACTACTGTTTCACTGCTGAAGTAGTTAGAAGCAACTAATGATTCAAAGGATAGATTTTGAAAATAAAGTGAGAGCAAACTAACAAGGTGATTATAAAGTGACATAAATATGTCTTGAAAATAAAGTGATGATACATGAAAAAAGTCAAGGAGTTGGACTAGTGCCTCAGCAACACATTGAGTTGGCCAAAAAGTTTGTCTGGATTCTTTCCGTACCATCATATGGAAAAACCCCAACTTACTTTTTGGCCAACTCATTACTTTAAAACATAAGTGTAAATACTTGTGACTGCTGACAACACTGCATATTTTAAAGTGATGGGTGTAAACAGACCAACTATTAATAATTAAAGGATGAAAGACATGGCAGAGTCACCAGAAGATTTACAAAAGTATAACAATAATATGAATGTATGATACTAGTGGGTAGGATGCAATAGTAAGGGTAAGGTTGAAGATTCAGCAGAGTGGGATGACTGTTAGAGAGAGCTCCCAGAACTGATGAATGGTGATGGAATCCAGATCCAAGAGGGAGGAACTGTTCTTTGAAAGGAGAGATGAGGCTACTGACTACTACTGTAGTTGGAGGGAAGATAAATGGAAGGCTTCACCTGCAGGTTATTTGGGGGCAGAAATCTGTAATTGCATGTAATATTTATTTTTATTCATCCAACGTGATGCGTGGTCCCTGTGGGGAGTGAAAGGTGTGGAGAGATTTTATATTTATTTGTGTCACAAAGATTATTTCAAATAGTTTCTGTGGAGAATGGGAGAGCAAGCTGATGTGGAAAGAGTCACTGTGGCCAGTTTTGAGTATGAGGCCATCGGCCATGAGTTAGTGGAGGCACATGTCTGTAACGGCTAGTGTTATTTCCTGTAGCACCCAGTGTAGGAAGTGTTGGTGTAGAGAAGGAGGATGGCAGAATTAGTCCAAGATTACATGCAGAACTGTTCTGATAGATGAAAAGTGGGCCAGAGGATTTGGAGGTATTGTCCTGTAAGTGACAAGAGTGATGTCTATGGAGTTAGGAAGTAAAGACCCGATAGTGGTAAATGAAACAGGAGAAATTAGAAAAGTCAAGAAATTAAAGGTGTCAGTGAGGTCAGTAACTGGTGATGTGGGATGAAGGCTGCTGCAAAGCTGGAAGCTTGTTGCTGAGAGATGATGAGAACATCAGGGTATCCACTGCTTCATCATTGGGGAATGATTTTGTCAGTTTGATTTGTAAAAGTTAATTGTTCCCATTTTCTTATTCAGAGTCTTTGTTTTTTATTTTTCCTCTTTCTGTTCAATTTATTTAAAAAATACCATTCCTTTCCAACTGTGTCCTGTCAACTTGTAAAAACCTGTGGTTCCTCAAAATATTGTACTATCTTTTATTTACTTCTTACTCTGTTGTCTAGCCTCCCAGGTATACCTCTGGGTACCGAGTATAAATTTTAATTATTTAACAAGTTCTTTCCTCCTCATTTTGCACTCTTTTCTCTATTTTCCTCTTTCTGCTTCAATTCATTTAACTCACTTTAGTATATGTTTTCCTCCCCTTTGGTTTGGAATGAGAATAATATCCTTTACAAGTTATTTTTCTACAGATGAGTGGCATTTAATTTCCAGGAATTCAGTAAAATTTTTAACTTGTCCCTCACTGAAAATGACAACCAGCAAAGTTAATAATAGTCCATTACATAAAGTAATTGCAAATATGACAGTGTTACTTACTAGTAACTGGTGGTATAGCTTTTGCTGAAATACAAGAGACATGTTGTTTTAGTCAATTATGGGTACAGCTTATTTTCCCCCTGTTAATCTCCCACTGAGGAATCTTTAAATGACAACTAAGAAGAACAAGGATTTCTGTTACAATTATTTTGATGCTGGAATCCCTGTCAACACAATCACTTATGAAGTATGTCTGTTGTTCAGTTCTGATGTCTTCAGAGCCTGGCAAATACCTGCTTCTTTCTGTTTTCTCCTTTTATAGTTTTCCCATTTTTCATTCTAACATTTATGTCCTCTTTGTTAGTTACCATCCACTCTTTCAAAAAAGAAGTGTGACTTAAACTATGATTTATTGGTTCTGCTTTTTATTCTTTTTGTTAATCAGTGGAGTTTTGGTCTACAAATTCATTGGCAAATCTTCTTAATTAGCATAAAACTAACTTAAAAAGATTAGAGACTTCATGAAAAATTGAAAATAAATTACCACGATGGAAATCTATTACAGAATTTTATTTACGCTAATGGATTTAACAATTTAAAGATAGAAACTCAACTTATTAGTTAATTTAGCAAATAATAATTTAGAGAAAAATGTGTTAGAAACAATCTTAATGCATTATATTGTTGTATTAATAAATGACTACATTTAGGCCTCTAGACTCTTCCTAGATATTAAATATTATATGCAACTTAGTTCTAAATATATTACTAGAAACTCTTTATGTCTTTTCATAAGATACATATTATTTTAGTTGTAGTTTAAAATTTTTGTCAATTCTAACCCTCTGCCCTCTCTCCATTTCAGCTTATAGCTCCCAAAACTCTTCCTGAGCATTAAGAGCTATCTGAGCATATTTTGTTATAACTGGTTCCTTATCCTCAGTTCTTGAAAATGCTTCAGAGCCATAAAGGTAGAATGGGTGTCTTGTTATTCATAATAAACCCCTTTTCACCACATCTCTGTTGGTCACTGAGTCTTGTCTGACTCTTTGTGAACCCATGGATTGTAGCCTGTCAGGCTCCTCTGTCCATGGAATTCTCCAGGCAAGAATACTGGAGTGGGTATTACCATCTCCAGGGGTCTTCCCAACCCAGGGACAGAACCTAGGTCTCCTGCATTGCAGGTGGATTCTTTACTGTCTTTGTTCAGTTCAGTTCAGTTCAGTTGCTCAGTCATGCCCAACTCTTTGTGATCCCATGGACTGCAGCGTGCCAGGTTTTCCTGTCCATCACCAACTCCCAGAGCTTGCTCAAACTCATGTCCATCAAGTTGGTAATGCCATCCAACCATCTTATCTTCTGTTGTCCCCTTCTCCTCATGCCTTCAATCTTTTTTAGCATCAAGGTATTTTCCAATGAGTTTGGGTTTATGTTAATGAGGTAACTTCTGAAAATCACCTAAAGACAGGGGCTGGTTGCCAGAAGAACCAACCTTGAATAGATGGTTAGAACTTTCAGTCCCACCCCTTGATTTCTGGGAGGGATGAAGGGCTAGAGGTTGAGTTAATCACTGATAGTTAATGATTAATTGGTCATTTTAATGTTTTAAAGCCTCCATAAAAACCCAAATGGAGGGAGTTCAAAGCCCTTCCAGGCTGGGGAGTCAGAATTCTTCCCCAGATTCCAAAGGACAGAAGCTCCTTTGTTTGGGGCCTTGCCCTATGTATCTCTTCATCTGCTGTCAATTCTTCTCTTTGAGTATTCTTTGTAGTAAAGCAGGAATCTAGCTTGTAAATGGTTTCTTGAATTCTGTGAGCCACTCTAGCAAATTAATCTAACGCAAGGAAAAAGTTATGGGAATCCTGCATTATAACTAAATACAGGTAACAACCTGGACTTGTGATTGGCGTCCAGAGTTGGAGGTGGGTAATTGAACCTTCTGGTTTATAGAGCTGGTTAGTCAGAAGCACAGGTAACCTTGAAACAAGCAGGACCTGGTGGGGTCCTCCTGGATACAAAAGCCTTTCTGTGTTCCTCATTTCTTGTTTGTGGGAAAAAGGCTTCAGCCTTCTAGACCTTCCTTGAGTACCAAAACGCAGATTCAAACAATTGCTAATTGGGAAGTGAGGGAATGCAGAAACAAAGAAAGAGCAATCAAGAAACAATAGTGTAGTGATGAAGCAGGTTCCTGGTTCCTCCTCATGGAATATTCATAACAATATATCTTTGATTTCTCCTACAGTGAGTTTGTTAGGGAAACATTGATGAAAACCACTCATGCTGGCCAGACACAATGATAACCCCTTGTCTGAGTTGTCTCACAACAGGAGGTCCGATAAATTCAGGAGGGGCCAAAAGAGGGAGGAGATGACCAACCTCCCAGAATCTTTCCCACTGGAATCCATCTTGGCTGAGAGATATGTGTGCCGTCAGGAAGGACCCTGAGTCAGACGATGGATGGGCCAAGCAAGATGACTGGCCAGAGACAACCCAGAAGCTAGCCCTATTAGCATAAAACCTGAGACTGTCAGCAACGTGGTTACCTTACCCTGCTGCGCTCTGCCTGGGTGTTCCTTTCCAGTAAGGTCTCTTGCTTTTTCAGCATGTGTATCTCCTTCATTTTTGAGTGTTAGACAAGAGCCCACTCTCAGGCCCTGGAAAGTTTCTCTCTTTCTGCAACAAGTTATCTTCTTGGAGATAATTTCACCTTTTAGTTTCTTGTTGCATATGGAGCTCTTACCAGAAACTAGGCCATTTAATTTCTCTTCACCTTGTTATACCCTTGCTGACTGGATCTACCTCTTTGCCTATATTTATGAATATCACATTGAATTATGATTTTGAATTGATAAAAATTTAAACTACAACTAGAATAATATTTATTTTAATATGTACAATTATTTTCAGTGATTTAGTCTTTTCTTAACATTATGATGGTAAGGAAATATTGAGAAATATAATCATTGAGTTCTTCCACAGTTGAAACTAATGATGGCAACGGTAATTAAACGTAGCTCATGCTCTATTCAGAATTTGAAAAAAGTACCTACTGATGAATGGTGCAAGGCTTTTAAAATGAAGCAAAAAGGAAATAAATGAATTTCATCTTGCTTGCAAAAAGATATAAAGAATTTAATAAAGGTTTATAAGTTAGAACAAAATTGTTATTCTTGCATCAGAGAATGCCCTAGAAAAGGGACATCAAGGAATTTTCAGAAGAGTTGAGGCTATAGTAATTAATAAAAAGTTACTTTAAGAGTTGGTGTGTCTTGAAAATTTCATGTTCTTTCTTTTTGAAATAACTGGTAGAGTCATAGTAATTTCTTTTGTAGGTGTAACTTCCTATCAGATCCAAAGACAATTAAATGCTTTATGGTATGATGTTATTGCGTTTAAACTTTGGATCTTGTTCATCATCTTCCACTCTTTTTTTTTTCAAAACCTGGCCTTTATTCTTCCTTTATATAGATTCATCTGCTATTTTATTATAAAAAGATTTTGCTTTGTATATTTGTTGTTTCAGTTTATTGATTTATTTATGCTTTCAGGAAAACTCTTAGGAATCTCCAAAATTGCTAATGAAGAGAGGTAAATGGATTAGAAGGAAAAAAATTAAGATTTATAAGGTTTTATAGGATTGACTTTGGCCTCCCTTATAGTTCTCAGCCGTAGTACCAGCTTGTATTAAACAATGTCAGTTATAATAATATTGTTTATATATTTGTAGTTTATTTGTTAATTTTTCTCCCATAAGGTTGTAAGATGCTTCATGAGGACAAGAGTCATATCTGTTGCATTTAGTGCTATCAGTGTGTCTGAATTTAATAGATTTATAAGTAGGTGCTGAATGTATGAAAACAATGTGAACCAGAGCTCTGGAGTGAGAACTGCACTGGAGCTATAGATAACGGCAGTTAACATCCCACACTAAGACTTACAGGTTTTAAAACGTTGCTTAAGCAACTGAGGAGGAGGAAGAGGCTCATGAGAAAGTTCTGAGGAACACAAGCATTTAAGAACCAGGAAGAAGAAGAGGTGAATAACAATGAGATTAATTCAGGGCAAGAAATGTGGAAAGAAAGCAAGGAGAGTGAAATGTGGTTTCAAGGGGGAGAGAGTGTTTCAAGAAAGTGTTTCTCAGAATGTTGTACTGTCTTTTATTTACTTCTTACTCTGATGTGTAACCTCCCAGGTATACCTCTGGGTACTGAGTATAAACTTTAATTATTTAACAAGTTCCTTCCTCCTCATTTTGCACTCTTTTATTTCTCTATTTTCCTCTTTCTGCTTCAGTTCATTTAACTTACAGCTTTAGTATATGTTTTCCTCCCCTTTGGTTTGGAATGAGAATAATATCCTTTACAGGTTATTTTTCTACAGGTAAGTGGCATTTAATTTCCAGGAATTCAGTAAAATTCTTAACTTGTCCCTGACTGAAAATAACAACCAGCAAAGTTAATAATAGTCTATGTACCTTATAATAGTCCATTACATAAAGTAATTACAAATATGACAGTGTTACTTACTAGTAACTGGTGGTGTAGCTTTTGCTGAAATACAAGAGACATGTTGTTTTAGTCATTATGGGTACAGTTTATTTCCCCCCTGTTAATCTCCCACTGAGGAATCTTATAAATGACAACTAAGAAGAACAAGGATTTCTGTTATAATTATTTTGATGCTGGAATCCCTGTCAACACAATCACTTATGAAATACTTCTGATATCTTCAGAACCTGGCAAATACCTGCTTCTTTCCGTTTCCTCCTTTAGTAGTTTTCCCATTTTTTATTCTAACTTTTCTTACCTTTGGTCCTCTTTGTCAGTTACCATCTACTCTTTCAAAAAAGAATGTGTGACTTAAACTATGATTTATTGGTTCTGCTTTTTATTCTTTTTGTTAATCAGTGAGTGGAGTTTTGGTCTACAAATTCATTGGCAAATCTTCTTAATTAGCATAAAACCAACTTAAAAAGATTAGAGACTCCTTAAAAAATTGAAAATAAATTACCACTATAGAAATTTATTACAGAGTTTTTATTTACTCTAATGGATTGAATTAAAGATAATTTAAAGTCAGGTTGTAGTAGACTAAGAAGTGGATGTTGAAGTAGCATTAGAGGTAAGGAATGAGGATGATTCTGATGCAGTTTAGCCATGATGAGAGTGGGAGTGGCTGGGTTGGAGCAGGTGGTTGGGTCATGAAAGGATTTAAAAAAAATACAGGATGACATTAAAATGTTTAAATGCTGAAAGGGAGAAATTGAAGATAACAGGAAATGTGAGTTTTGATGTCAGCTAACTCTCTAAGTAAAGAAAGCTGAGTGAAGAATTGATGCTTTTGAACTGTGGTGTTGGAGAAGACTCTTGAGAGTCCCTTGGACTGCAAGGAGATCCAACCAGTCCATTCTAAAGGAGATCAGTCCTGGGTGTTCATGGGAAGGACTGATGCTAAAGCTGAAACTCCAATACTTTGGCCACCTCATGTGAAGAGTTGACTCATTGGAAAAGACTCTGATGCTGGGAGGGATTGGGGGCAGGAGGAGAAGGGGACGACCCAGGATGAGATGGCTGGATGGCATCACCAACTCGATGAACATGGGTTTGGGTGAACTCTGGGAGTTGGTGATGGATGAGGAGGCCTGGCATGCTGCAATTCATGGGGTCGCAAAGAGTCGGACATGACTGAGTGACTGAACTGAACTGAACTGAACTGAATTCTCTAAGGGAATGAAATGGGATGGGATCTAGAACTCAATGAAGGAGTTGAATTTTGATACATAAAATACTGCTGTCCTTGTTGAGAGGAACACTTAAGATCTACTCTCAGTAATTTTAAAGCATACAATATTGTATTATTAAGTACAGTCACCATACTGTACATGGGAGCCTCAGGAAATTTTTTACCTTATAACTACGTCTTCTATTTTTCTTGCTCCCCAGCCCCTGCAAGCACCATTCTATTCTTTGTTTCTAAGAAATTTGCTTTTTTTAGATTCCACACATATTTGATACTATGCAGTATTTTCTTTCTCTGTCTAGCTTATTTCACTTAGCACAATGCTAAGTTCATTCATGTTGTGAAAGCAAATATTTCTGAACACGTGATTGTTTCCTCTTCTATTCTTTTATGTTGCTGTGTCACTCTAGGACTTGTGGCCTCTCAAAGCTTTAACAATGCTGTGCTTGTGTGCTTAGTTGCTCTTTGTGACCCCATAGACTGTGGCCTGCCAGGCTCCTTTGTCAGTGGGGATTCTCCAGGCAAGAACACTGGAGTGGGTAGCCTACCCCTTCTCTGGGGGATCTTCCTGACCCAGGGACCGAACTGGGGTCTCCTGCATTGCAGGCAGATTCTTTACCAGGTGAGCTACCAGGGAAGCCCTTAACAATGCTAATGCTGTGAAATTTTGAATTCAGCTTTTCTAAAGTTCACATATTTGGTACTTTTTAGCCATTTTCTCCTTTATAATCACACAGTCTAAGTTCATGTGATCTTTTACCAGGGTTTTCTGGTTCTTTTTCTTATTAATAAAATCCATTTTGTTTATGTAAATTAGGTTGAGAGTAGCACCATTGACTCAATGGACATGGGTTTGGGTGGACTCGGGGAGTTGGTGATGGACAGGGAGGCTTGGTGTGCTGCAGTTCATGGGGTTGCAAAGAGTCGGACACGACTGAACGACTGAACTGAACTGAACAGAAGTACTCCTGTTACTTTTTCTACACATAATAAGATGTTTAAAATCAGTTTAAATTTAACTTTGTAGTTTCCATTTTCTTACACGTTATGCTTTTATGTTTTACTCTTCTTCCATTTATCAACTTAGAAAATAGTCACAGCCTACAAGTTGAGAGTTATATTTCATTTGGTGGGAAGTTTTAGGACATCAAGCCCAAGAGACAGTATCTCAAATAACCCTGAGAGAAATGCTCCAATTAGGTGAGGGGAGGAGCCAGGTTATATAGAAGTCTTACAACAAAGGACCAGTAGTCTGAACATCAAAAGATTCAGTTCAGTTCAGTTGCTCAGTTGTGTCCGACTCTTTGTGACCCCCTGAATCACAGCACGTCGGGCCTCCCTGTCCATCACCAACTCCTGGAGTTCACTCAAACTCACGTCTATCGAGTCGGTGATGCCATCCAGCCATCTCATCCTCGGTCGTCCCCTTCTCCTCCTGCCCCCAATCCCTCCCAGCATCAGTCTTTTCCAATGAGTCAACTCTTCACATGAGGTGGCCAAAGTATTGGAGATTCAGCTTTAGCATCATTCCTTCCAAAGAACACCCAGGACTGATTTCCTTTGGAATGGACTGGTTGGATCTCCTTGCAGTCCAAGGGACTCTCAAGAGTCTTCTCCAACACCACCGTTCAAAGGCATCAATTCATCAGTGCTCAGCTTTCTTTATAGTCCAACTCTCACATCCATACATGACCACAGGAAAAACCATAGCCTTGACTAGACGGACCTTTGTTGGCAAAGTAATGTCTCTGCTTTTGAATATGCTGTCTAGGTTGGTCATAACTATTCTTCCAAGGAGTAAGCGTCTTTTAATTTCATGGCTGCAATCACCATCGGCAGTGATTTTGGAGCCCCCCAAAATAAAGTCTGACACTGTTTCTACTGTTTCCCCATCTATTTCCCATGAAGTGATGGGACCAGATGCCATGATCTTCGTTTTCTGAATGTTGAGCTTTAAGCCAACTTTTTCACTCTCCTCTTTCACTTTCATCAAGAGGCTTTTTAGTTCCTCTTCACTTTCTGCCATAAGGGTGATGTCATCTGCATATCTGAGGTTATTGATATTTCTCCTGGCAATCTTGATTCCAGCTTGTGTTTCTTCCAGCCCAGCGTTTCTCATGATGTACTCTGCATATAAGTTAAATATGCAGGGTGACAATATACAGCCTTGATGTACTCTTTTTCCTATTTGGAACCAGTCTGTTGTTCCATGTTCAGCTCTAACTGTTGCTTCCTGACCTGCATATAAGATTATTGTCAATTAAAGGAAATCAGATATCCCAAGTTAAGGAATTTAGTGCTTTTCTATGTATGGAAAGATGCAAGAGTCTGGGCTCACTAAAGTCATTCCTTTCATATGCATCTCAGCTATCCTGAGGCCATTATCGTGTTTTTTTCACATCTTGAGTTTCCTTGGACTCACCATAGTGAGTGGCTACAGTTTGATGGCTGTTATATTGCAAGTATTTTCCTCGTTCCTGAGTGCCCTTAGGCCCACATTGGAGGGCTGGAATTGCTGATGATTGTGAAATCCTTTTTTACTGATATGGTAGAAAATATTCCATTTCTCACATTTCACTTAAAATATTACCCTTTTGAATTATATATCCTATCAATTTTGATATCCTGAGAGAAATATATATATGGCTGATTCTCTTATTCACTTTCTGTATTGTCTAGGCATCTGAGTGACTTTGGGGAGGTAGGAATAAGATTTATAAATTTCATCTTGTGATTTTCTTCCCTTACTCTCACCCATTTCTTTTGTTTCTCAGTTTTCCTTTCCTAGCTTCAACTCATTTAATTTAATTTATTTCATTTAAATTCTTTAAATGTCTCCTGATTCCTTTTGCTGAGAATGTTATTTTGTGTTTTGGCAAGTCAGCTGACTTGATACAATGCTGAAGTTCTTAGCTATTCTTTCTACAAATCAGTGAGGTTTAATTTCAAGAAAATTTCCAATAACTGAAAAGTCTTAACTTGTGTCCAACTGACCATAACAACCTTCAAATTTAGTTGAAGTCTTTATACTATAATAGTCATTAAGTAACAAGTTAAATAATGTACTTACCACTTGGTGGTTCAGCTTTTGTTGAAATATAAGCACAAACAAGTAGTTATTTGTTAACCTGTTATTGAGCAGCACATTTTCCTGTTTAAAGTCTTCCAATTTGGAACTCTTATAAAATGACACCCAACCAGCACAAACACCTCTGCCGTGGTTATGTATTGCTATAGTTCCTGGTCAAATGGTCCTTTTTTGGTGTATGCCATGCTTAGTGCCAAGACTGGAGAGAACTGTGGTAAGATTTTAGTCTCATCACCCACATGTTGAAGTAGCTCCCCTGTGATATCTCTGCCAAGTGAGAAGCTTATTACTGGGGCTCTTTATTAAAGGGGAGTCCATTACTTTCCCTAATCATTTGTATTTATCTTTGAACAACTCATATTCATCCTTTCTTAATAGCCTCTCATATGTATTTTCTCTTTTCTCTTAATGTTGACTCCCTTTTATGTAGACTCCAGTCTATGTTGTTTTTCTTTTATAGTGAATTTTATTTGTTCTGAGGAATATACCCTCTTAGTTATTCAGTGCATTTAAGCTTTTCAGCAAACTGTCTGTAATCTCTAAAAATTCTCACTGCTCAGGGCTGAGTATACAATGAGAAATACTAATATGAGGTTTTCAAATTTGGGTATGTTAAATGTCAGAGTAATCAAAAATTCTTTATGAACTTATTTATCCCAAAATCACTTATGCTGAGAAACAGAAAAAAGCTTAAGCATGGGTTTCTCAGCAGCTCCTATAAACAAACGTAAATGAGTGCAGTTTGACTTATAGATTGTATAATTAATAATATGCTTCTTTGAGTTATTTCAACGTCTAATTTCCTTAGAGCACAAAAACTTTCATGGCATTATTAAGCCCCATTAAAGAATCACATATTGTTTTGTAGTTTGGTTACAGTCTTAAAATCACAATTTCCTACTAATTAGCAAACTTTTGGATATTGAAAGAAAAAGGCAAAAGGAGACATCATAACATTAATGTTGGACACAGAAGCAGCCAGATTCAGCAAAAACATACATACAGCTAAACTGAAATGATTTGGAGTGGAGAAATGGAAAGAACTTACCTCTGGCTCTCACATCTTTTTCTATAATAAAAAAGAAATAAATGAAGTCTAAAAATCTTGGATATAGCTTTTTCTTGAGTACAAAATAATTACAACAGTTAGTGATAATTGGTTGATTAACATGTGCCTAGGCATTGTTCCAGTTCATTAAACTATTTTAATTCTCCCTGAAATCCCATGAGATGGCTATAATTGTTACCTTCATTTTACCAATGAAAGAACTAGTAGAAATAGGTTAAGTAAACTGCCCAAGACCAGGCAGTTCAGTGGTCAAGTCTGCATTTATACTTAAGCCTCAAAACCCCAGAGCCCATGCTTCCATGGTCTTTTATTTTTTTATTTTATTTTATTTTTATTTTTATTTTTTTATTTTTTAATTTTAAAATCTTTAATTCTTACATGTGTTCCCAAACATGAACTGCCCTCCCACCTCCCTCCCCATAACATCTCTGTGGGTCATCCCCATGCACCAGCCCCAAGCATGCTGTATCCTGCGTCAGACATAGACTGGTGATTCAATTCTTACATGATAGTATACATGACAGAATGCCATTCTCCCAAATCATCCCACCCTCTCCCTCTCCCTCTGAGTCCAAAAGTCCGTTATACACAGCTGTGTCTGTTTTCCTGTCTTGCATACAGGGTTGTCATTGCCATCTTTCTAAATTCCATATATATGTGTTAGTATAGTGTATTGGTGTTTTTCTTTCTGGCTTACTTCACTCTGTATAATCGGCTCCAGTTTCATCCATCTCATCAGAACTGATTCAAATGAATTCTTTTTAACGGCTGAGTAATACTCCATTGTGTATATGTACCACAGCTTTCTTATCCATTCATCTGCTGATGGACATCTAGGTTGTTTCCATGTCCTGGCTATTATAAACAGTGCTGCGATGAACATTGGGGTACATGTGTCTCTTTCAATTCTGGTTTCCTCGGTGTGTATGCCCAGCAGTGGGATTGCTGGGTCATAAGGTAGTTCTATTTGCAATTTTTAAAGGAATCTCCACACTGTTCTCCATAGTGGCTGTACTAGTTTGCATTCCCACCAACAGTGTAGGAGGGTTCCCTTTTCTCCACACCCTCTCCCGCATTTATTGCTTGCAGATTTTTGGATCGCAGCCATTCTGACTGGTGTGAAGTGGTACCTCATTGTGGTTTTGATTTGCATTTCTCTGATAATGAGTGATGTTGAGCATCTTTTCATGTGTGTGTTAGCCATCCGTATGTCTTCTTTGGAGAAATGTCTATTTAGTTCTTTGGCCCATTTTTTGATTGGGTCGTTTATTTTTCTGGAATTGAGCTGCATAAGTTGCTTGTATATTTTTGAGATTAGTTGTTTGTCAGTTGCTTCATTTGCTATTATTTTCTCCCATTCAGAAGGCTGTCTTTTCACCTTGCTTATACTTTCCTTTGTTGTGCAGAAGCTTTTAATTTTAATTAGATCCCATTTGTTTATTTTTGCTTTTATTTCCAGAATTCTGGGTGGTCTTTTATTTGTATATTATTTTGGGTCTTTAAAGTTCCATGTTGGCTGCTTTGGCACTATAATCCAACACAGCAAAATCTCTTAAACATTAATTCCTTCACTTTTTATACATGATCTTCTATGTTTATAATTGAAACTTTTGAAGTTGGCTTTCCTAAAGTTTAGTCTAGAATATCTGACAGTTTTTGGTTGTTTATCATCAGTTATCACAAAATCTAAGCTTATGTGGACCATTATTTTTTAAACATATTTTTTCTGATTAGTACAACTCCTTTTGTTAGTATGAATTGGGTCGATGGTAATTCTATGTGCTTCTTCTATTCATTAAGATAAATTGTAGTCATTGATTCTTTTGCATTTTGCTGTTTCCATTTCCCCACCTAATTTTTATTTTTTAGGATTTCTGTCTTCATCCTATTTGTAATATTAATCCTAATTGATTCTATTTTATTAATTTTGTAATTTCAGAAGAAACATGTGTGTGCTAATTCGTTTCAGTAGTGTCTGACTCTTTGCGACCCTATGAACTGTAGCCCACCAGGCTCCTCTGTCCATGGCATTCTCCAGAATACTGCAGTGGGTTGCCATGCTCTTCTCCAGGGGATCTTCCCAACCAAGCGATGGATGGAATCCAGTCTCTTCTGTCTCTTCCATTGGTGGATGGGTTCTTTACCACTGGTGTCACCTGGGAAGCCCCAGAAGAAACACAGGTATAGTCTATTCTTTTATTCTCTTTACTTGTTCAGACTCTCAACTAAAGTTTTGATCCTGTGTGTAAGATTTAGATTTATCAATGTGTTAAAAAAATTATCCTTCATTGTATTTCTCTATTTTTAATTCTCAGCTTTGACTCATTTTTATCTCTAGTAAGAACGTTCTTTTTGTCGCTGGTAAGTCCGTTGACTTGATTGAATGATAATGTACTTCTGTGTTTACTTTTTTGATTTGGTTTTAGTTTCAAAATAATTGGCAGAAACAATAAAGTTCTTGATTTCTGTTCCACTGTAAAATAGCAATCACAGAACGTAATAATAGTCCTGTGCATGCAGCAACAATTATTGTCAGTAGAATTATAAGATACTGTACTTACTAAGAGATGGTGAGATTTTTGCTTAAATAAAAGCACAAACAATTATTGTTATTATTTTTAAACTATCAAGTATACAATGTATATCCCTTGTAAATATTCATTGCTAAGTCGCTTCAGTCGTGTCCAACTCTGTGCAACCCCATAGACGGCAGCCCACCAGGCTCCCCCATCCCTGGGGGGGATACTGGAGTGGGTTGCCATTTCCTTCTCCAATGCATGAAAGTGAAAAGTCAAAGTGAAGTCGCTCAGTTGTGTCCGACTCTTAGCGACCCCATGGACTGCAGCCTACCAGGCTCCTCTGTCCATGGGATTTTCCAGGCAAGAGAACTGGAGTGGGGTGTGCCAACTAGGAAATGTATGCTTGAGAGTCTTCATTAAAGAGGAGCTCATTCCTCTGTGCATCCTTTATATAGTCATGTCCAGCGTGGTGACTACAGTTAATAATGATATATCGTATATTTGAAAGTTGCTAGGAGAGTAGGTCTTAAAAGCTTTCAACACAAGAAACAAATGTAACTGTATGGTGATGGATGTTAACTAGACTTACTGTGTTCGTTTCATGATATCTATGAATATTGAATCATTATGCTATACACTTGAAACCAATAGAATGTTGTATGTTAATTTTATCAGTAAAAAACTATAGGGATAACTTTCAGGCTAGTGTTTAAATTAAAAGACATAACAGTTGAGGAAAAGGAAAACTTACCAATTGGTTCAGCAAATCCTGATTCAGAGAAAAAACATTTGTCAGTTCTAATTATAAAGTCACATGTTATCATATTAACAACAAATTCTATGGTATTTGGATTCTCTTTTAGATTTTAGCTATGGTATTTACTAAGTTATAAATATATTTCTAGAAATTGTGTTCTTTTCTTTTGTTTTATGTCCTTAGTAATGCCCAAATTGGGGACCCACTGCCTTAAAAAACTAAAAATAGAGCTACCACATGACTCAGCAATACCACTCTTGGGACCCAGCAATCCCACTAAAACACACAATCATTTTGAAGACTTGCTATGTACCTTTAAATCTATAGATACTAAATCTAGAAACACATTGAAAATTTTTTTTTACTAATAGCATCACTTATTTTCATTTATGCTCATGTAGTACATATAAGAAATACATCATAGTAATTACAATTGGAATTCTTTGTGACACAAAAGTAGTAGTGTTAGTAGTAAGTCATTTCTGACTCTTTGCAATTCCATGGACTGTAGCCTTCTAGGCTCCTCTGTCCATGGAATTCTCCAGGTAAGAATACTGGAGTGGGTTGCTATTCCTTTCTCCAGGGGATCTTCCCAACCCAGGAATCGAACCTGGGTCTCCTGCATTGCAGGCAGATTCTTTACCACCTAAAGCCCCTTTTAGTGACAGTTAAGGCTTAATACTCCTCCAAATGTTTACTGTTTGAATTTTTCTCTTGGGGTAATTAATGGTACATGTTCTTCAACCATTTGTCAATAGAGAAACTATTGACCTAAACAGATGTTTTTGGTAGGTCAAACTTGTGCTAGCTGTGGTATCATTTCTACTCTGTTACTTTGAAGAAATTGGATTATACAGCTGACCCTTCTGTTGCGTTCTAAGAGAAGACCCGATGTCTGGAGTTAGAGCTCCTTTATTCTGGTAGTGGGGCTTCTCTGGTGGCGCAGAGGTTAAAGCATCTGCCCGCAATGTGGGAGACTTGGGTTCGATCCCTGGGTCGGGAAGATCCCCTGGAGAAGGAAATGGAGGAGCTTGGTGGGCTACAGTCCATGGGTTGCAAAGAGTCGGACACGACTGAGCAACTTCACTTTCACTTTCAGTTATTCTGGTAGAAGGGCAAAGTGAATTATCTTCTTGGAGCCTATTTAGATATTGTTTTCTTGCCCACTGCAATCGGTTTATACCATTTTTGGACCTGTCAAGAAGTCATACCACTTAATCTCCCTTCTTATACATTTATTAATTTTCCTCATTTCTTTGTTTATACTTATGAACATCACATTGGATGCAGTATCAACAACTGGTAATAGTATTTCTCATAAGGAGTGTATATCTATAATATATATAGATATATATACACTATACATATATAGTTGATTCTTAATCGTTCACAGCATCATCAATCATTCATCTGTATCACACAGAGAAAGGGTAGAGAAATATTAACATTGAGGTTTTAGACCACTGACACTGATAGCCAATAGCCTATGGATTTTAGGATTTGAAAGGAACTTACTGATGGCTGATACAGGTGCTTTAAAACAGAAAGAAAAATTAAGATATAAGTAATGTGTAGTATATGAAAATATATTAATCAAGAAATTTATGTGTGTGTGTTGAAACAAAACTGTCAATCATGTAATTTTCAGAGGGCACTCCAAAAAGAAAAGTCAAGGGCATTTCAAAGCAGTTGAGATTCTTTGTGTTTCATGAAAGATCATTTTAATGTCTGATTAATCTCAGAAATCTTAGTGTTCTATTTGAAGGGCCTCTGTTGAGAGGTTATTTTTTGTATACTTTACTTTTTTTACCCAGAGCAAAGAACTATTAATATTAAAATCTTTTAGGAAAGCAGTACGATGCAGTAAAGTTTTACCTATCTATTTTTTTTTTCATCATTGGACTCTTCTGTATAGATGTCATCAACATTTTGAAAGTATTTTTATTTGTTTTGTGGTATTAACCTTATAATGGATACTTTTAAACTTTTCTGAAAATTGTCAGTAATTTCTAAAGAAGGCTCACTAATGTGAGAGGAACATAGAAAGTGAAATAATAGCATTAGAACTTGCAAAGTTGATTTATGGCCATGAATGGACTTATCTATCAAAATGTCTTCATGCATATGTTTTCCAGATATTAGCCATAGAAAAGTAACTTGCTGGAAATTTTCTCAACAGTTCCAAGCCAAACAAAACCAAGACCGACTATCTTAGGCTTACCTAAAATATTTCTTTTCATTGTTTTAATACTTAGCTTCCAAACCAGTTAATTACTTTTTGGAAGTCCTAGCAGAAACATAGTATAGGCATTATTCTTGTATTCTCCTCTCCTCAATTTTCT
Organism: Capra hircus; assembly: GCF_001704415.2. Taxonomy (NCBI): domain Eukaryota; kingdom Metazoa; phylum Chordata; class Mammalia; order Artiodactyla; family Bovidae; genus Capra; species Capra hircus. The sequence continues at coordinate 22,885,209 of NC_030830.1, forward strand.
ATCTTTTTAAATTAAACAGTATAATGTGTATAAAATTTAGATACCTCTTCAATTAGTTCCTTCTTCCTCTCCCCTCTTTTAATTCTATGACTAGTTTCCTTCCCTACTTCCATTGCATCATTAAAATATTAATATTTTTCTTTCTGTCCTAGTATGGACATGCAAATTTCTTTAAATAAACAAATCAGTTCTCTTGATATAACAATTTATTTGTCAGTTTATTCTTTATATAAGCCATTGAGGTTCATTTTAGCTCTAAATTAACTTTTGATCTGAAAATGAAAAATCTGTTAATAAAATCTTATGTATCCAATAGTGGCCCAGTATATGCTAGTGTTATAAATAAGCTAATAAACTTACCAGTAGGTAGTATAGTTCTGCCTGAAATACAAAACAAGCCAGCATTAGCCCATACATGTAAACACATTTTTTATCATGAATATAGCTTTTATTCAAAATTAAATAACCAAAAGCAAAAATTTTAAGAAACTTTTTACAAATTACTTACATAAAACAAAGTTAAGAGGGACAGTTATAAGTCTGTAACAAATAATTGCAAAAGTATCTAGGACAGCATGAATACAGACCATATCACAGCATAGTGACCTAACTGTGATATAAATAAGGCATAACTAACATTTGCACCAAGACCAGGATTAAAAAAAAAAACAACAAAAAGATGTACTTTAAAAGCTTAGTTCTACATTAAGCTTCTTCTCTTCCCTCAGATCCTTAATAGGTTTATACTATGTACTTTGGTTTTAAACAAACACATCATGTCAGACTATAAATTACACAGATGGGCAGTTAATGTGAAAAGCACCCTCCTACCAAAAGTACAAATGAACTGGTACTGAACTGAGTTCTCCGTTTACCTTTATGTATTGCTGCTGCTGCTAAGTCACTTCAGTCGTGTCCAACTCTGTGCGACCCCATAGACGGCAGCCCACCAGGCTCCCCCGTCCCTGGGATTCTCCAGGCAAGAACACTGGAGTGGGTTGCCATTTCCTTCTCCAATGCATGAAAGTGAAAAGTGAAAGTGAAGCCGCTCAGTCGTGTCCGACTCTTAGCGACCCCATAGACTGCAGCCTACCAGGCTCCTCCGTCCATGGGATTTTCCAGGCAAGAGTACTGGAGTGGGTTGCCATTGCCTTTTCCACCTTTATTTCGTACTGTGCATCTATTCATAAAACACTCAAAACTGAAAATATGCTTTGCAATGTGAAAATATGTTTTACACTTAACCCTAACCCATATTTTCAGTTTTAAGTGTTTTATGAATAGATGCACAGTACCAAATCAGGTTTGCAGTTGTTCCTGAAAACTGGCTCTAGGTTCTGCATCCGATGCCCATTGGCTATTGGGATGCAAGTATTTACATAAATAAGAAACTGTGTCTTAGTCAATGATCAAGACAGTTCAGCAAGAGTGGTATTTCCGACAAAGAGTGATATTCAATACCATAGCTTAAATACTTGTGCAAAGTAAGCATTAGGACAGAGAAATCTGAGGCAAATTCAATTTGCAAAAACTTGTATTGCTACTGTTGTAAATTTGGGCAATAAATGACCCTTGGCAAGTACTGCTCTTTGGCTTTTTATTTTTCTTTTAAAATTTTAAAGCCAGAGAAAATGCACTCATACTACCCCCACATGCAGACGCAGACACACACACACCCACACCACATACATACACACAGTTCTCATTTTGTTCGGAGTATGGTACATAGTTCAACTTCATCGCAGTGTAGAGGTTTAACACACATTCAGTGTGTGTTTTTCTGTGCAAGTTCTTAGTGGCCTAAATCCTGGTTGAAGGTATTCGTTTGCAGAACCTCATGACTCAGGAGATTGAAAAAAAAAAAACCAGAACAATTAGTTTCCTTACATTTCTCAAACCAGCGCTGGATGTGCAAAGGCAGTGGACATCCTGGCTGTCACCCCGGCCAGATTAGGGTAATTTTAGAGGAGGATCCGATACACTGTTTTTTTAAATTTTCTTTTCCATTATGGTTTATGATAGGACTATTTTTTTATATTGGAGGGTAATTGCTCTACAATGTTGTGTTCGTTTCTGCTGTACAACAATGTGAATCAGCTATAAGTATACATATATCCCCTTACTCTTGAGCCTCCCAAAGCTCATTTTAATACTTGTAGCATTTTGCAGATTTTAGTGTTCTTTGTTGGAGAATGTCTGTTGAAACCTCTGTAGAAGTGGGTAAATTCCTTTGGGTGCCATTATATTCCCAAATAGTATAGGCAGAAGATGAAAAAGCTTTTAGAAAAATAGTAGTTTAAGCAATAGAGAAATTTCTCTTAATTAGTCTAGAGGAAAAAAATAATCTAGTTTGAGAAAAAAGAGGAAGGAGAAAGATAAGAACAAAAAAAGTACTGTAATAGCTTACATTTGCCTCAATTCTTTTGATCTCTGTGCCCTGGATGAGAAACTGAGTGTACAAATCAATTTATCAGCCTCTAGAAAGTTATTCTGAACAGAAGAGTGAAACCTCCAGACTTATTTCTTCATCTGTGAGAGTGCTTTAGAAAGTCTGTTGGTAAGTTCTCATTCAGCATTCACAATCTGTGGGCTTCTGTCTTCCCAGGGGACATGTTACCAAAGCTTCCAACGGTTGTTCGTGGTGCTAGTGGTAAAGAATTCTCCTGCCAATGCAGGAGACAAGAGATATGGGTTTGATCCCTGGGTCAGGAAGATCACCTGGAGGAGGCGTGGCAACCCTCCTCCAGTATTCTTGCCTGGAGAATCCCATGGACTGGGGAGCTTGGTGGACTACAGTCCATGGGTTGTGAGGAGTTGGACACAACTAAAGCAAACTAGCGTGCTCATGCTCATAGAATATTAAACGTAGGAAAATATAATGCCAGTCATCTTGAAAAGACCGGAGTCCCAAAAAGACAATGGCTATCTTCATTTTAAGACTGTGAATAAGGTATTCTTGATAGAGTGAATGATTCATTTTTGGCAGTATCTCCAGTACTACGCAGAAATATCCTTGCTTACTGTCAATCTGAGTGTCCTTTGATTTATTGAAGAATACAGAGATTCCTTTAAAACCTTAAAATAGTTTTTTTTACTGCTGAAAAATCTGGTTTGATTTTGCAGAATTTTGATAATCTTTCTTTAGTTCTTGGATTCCCTTGCATCTGCATTATCCTTCAGGCCCTTAACTGCTGATAAATATGAAAAAACTAAATGCCATCAGTTATGACAAAGTTCAGGATTAAATCTCCTGGGATTAGTTATAATGACTAAGAGAAATACGAATTTCCAGGCTAACTGATTATACTTAGGAGAGTGATGATACAAAAACGCAGAGAGAATAACAAAAGAGGCAACATTAGTCGTTGGTCAGTGTTGGAACTAAGAGAACTCTAGCCAGTTCCTGCTGCTCAGAAAAGGGAAAGAAAGGGTGCTCACTTCTTTCCCAAATAATGGAAGGCTCAATTTATAATTTATTTATCAACTCCCACATAGGAGAGGTACAATATCTCCCACTGAAAAGAATTCATCCTTCATTCCCAGGTGGAAAGTATTTTGTTTCTTTTTTAGAAAGAGTAAGTATCTAAGAATAGCTGACATACCCCAAATTTCCTTTCAAATTCTAAATTCTGGTTTCCTTTAGGCTTCCAGATTCAGTAGTGACTAGGAGGCTGTTGCTCAGCTGGTAGTTTTCATTTCCAGCTATGTTTATATTAATATACCCCCTTTCTTTCTTATCTTCTTATTTGTTGTTAGTAATTTTGAGGACTAACTCATAAATAGAGAAAAACATTATCCTGGTAACTAATAATATAAAACTCAAGATTTATAAGAATGGTGTACAAATACTGAAAAAGGCAGCAACTGAATTAAAGAGTAGAAAGAAAGAAATGACAAGTACAGAAATGAATTTCAAATCATTTTCTCTCACTTCTTGCATAGTGTCAGAAAGTGAAATAAAAGAGTGGAGTCCACCTACCAAAGTATCTCATACCTTAAGAGGTGGACACAAGGCTCCTATAGCTGCTGAAACATAAAAGAACCTATTCTTTCTATACATTTCACTACTCATGAATAATTGCACTTGATTGCCCCTTCCCCCACAAAAAAAGGCCACAAGTGGAAACTGTCTTCATTCACTCCTCCAATTTATCCAACAAACAGTTCTTAGAATATCCTCTCTGTACTAAGTAACAGGGTTGTGAAGGTAAAAAAGTTGGTTCCTCTCTTCAAATGACTCATAGTCTGCTAATCTGATAGACAAAAAAATTTAACTAAATTAATATGATCAAATATTCATAGGTGCCAGGTAGTATTTATGTGCTAAGGACTCAATGGCAAGAATGTCAGAAAAAGGTTTTTTTTTTTCCATTCAATTTGTTTAAACTAAAAAAATAAAATCAGTTCATCCATTTCTCTCACCTCCCAGCCCCCACCTCTTGTAAGCACCAATCTGCCCTCTGAACCTATGAATTTGGTTTTTTGTTTGTTTCAGATTCTATGTTTAAGACAGATACTATGGTCCTAGTATGATTTATTTCACTAGCATAATGCCCTTAAAGTTCATTCATGTTGTCACAAATGGCAAGATGTCATTCTCTTTTTGTGGCTGCATAATATTCTATTCTCTATATATGTAGATCTCTCAAATTTATTTTGCCATTCATGATCTCCCAGGTGGTGCTAGTGGTAAAGGACCTGCCTGCTAATGCAGGAGATATAGGAGATGGGAGCCTGCTAATGTAGGAGATATAGGAGACAGGAGTTTGATCCCTGGGTTGGGAAGATCCACTAGAGAAGGACATGGCAACAAATTCCAGTATTCGTGCCTGGAGAATCCCATGGACAGAGGAGCCTGGTGGACTACAGTCCAGTTGCAAAGAGTTGGACACAACTGAAGTGACTTAACACACACAATCTCAGATAACATTCTTATTCACATGGAATTTACATTGAACTGGAGAGAGATAACAAGAAAATAGATAAATGCAAAGGACAATTTCAAAACGTGATCATTGTTATGGAGAAAGTTAAAGGAGCTAGTATAACAGAGTTACTGGGGAGAGTTAATTTGTCTTGATGGAGAAGGCATGAAGAAGTGATATTTGATCTGAGACCTAAATAAGGAGCTAAGCATACACATATCTAGAGAGAAAGTATTCCAGAGAGAGAGAGAGAGAGAGAGAGAGAGAGAGAGAGAGAGAGAACAATTTCAAAGGGCTTGGGGTGGGAATGAACTTGAGGAGGGGGGAAAAATAATAGTGTGATTAGAACTTAGGAAGCAGAGAAGAAAATAAAGAAGAGGTCAGAGAAGTAAGGATCTAGTAAGTCTTGAAAATACATTGGTATTTTACCCTAAGTGAAATGAAGATTCACTAGAAAGTATCAAACAAGGGGGTTACAAGTTCTGATTTTCTTTTGGAGAAGGTCTCTCTGGCAATTGTGTGCATAATGTATGTCTGAGAGGAGCAAGAGCAGAAGCAAGACAGGCTGCCAGGTGTTGAGGTGGTTAATTAGGAGAATACAATAACAATAAGAATACTGAGATTCCCAAAGCTGGATAATTTCATGGGCTTAGGTGTTTATAAAATAATTCAAATTGAGAAACAGAAATTGAACTTACTGGTAGTATCTGCTGTTGTTTAGTCACTAAGTTGTTTCTGACTCTTTAGTGACCCCAAGAACTTCAGCCCACCAGGCTCCTCCATCCATGGAATTTGGAAGGCGAGAAGATTGCAGTGGTTGCCATTTCATTCTCCAGGGAACCTTCCTGACCTAGCGATTGAACCTGTGTCTCCTGCATTGCGGCAGATTCTTTACTACTAAGCTACCTGGGAAGCCATCTTTATAGTTAGATTATATTAGTTCTTTTTTGTTCATGCATGTGATTAAATTTTTACTAAATAGGTTTCTGAGAAAGGAAAGAGAAGATCAAAGAAAATATGAGATCTTATATTTGAAAAATGAGACTTATTTAAGCTAAAGTTTGGAAAATAACCTTTTAGGTTATTACAGAATATTGAGCAGAGTTCCCGGTTCCATACTGTATGTCTTTGTTGGTTATCTATTTTAAATATAGCAGTGGGTATTTGCAATCCCAAACACCTGATCTGTTCTTCCCCCTAGGTCATCATAAGACCCAAGAGTGGGATTGCCGGGTCATGTGGTAGCTCTATTTTTAGTTTTTTAAAGTGGTGGTCCCCAGCCTTTTTGTCACTGGGAACTGGTTTCATGGAAGACAATTTTGCCATAGACCAGTGGTGGGATGGTTTTGGGATGATTCAAGCACATTACATTTATTGTGCACTTTATTGTTATTACATTGTGATATATAATTAAATAATTATACAGCTTACCATAATGCAGAATCAGTGGGACTTGTGAGCTTCTTTTTTTGGGCGCAGAAGTAACACAGGTTCTGGAGAGTGGCTGTAAATATACCTCCTGCTGTGTGGCCCCATTCCTAACAGGCCATGGACTGGTACTAGTTCGTGACCTGGGGGTTGGGGACCCCTGTTTTAGGGAATCTCCATACTGTTCTTCATAGTAGCTGTATCAGTTCTCACCAACAGTGCCAGAGGGTTCTCTGTTTTCCACACCCTGTCCAGCATTTATTATTTGGTGATGGCCATTCTGTCTGGTGTGAAGTGGTCCCTCACTGTAGTTTTGATTTGCATTTCTCTAGTAATTAGTGATGTTGAGTATCTTTTTATGTGTCTCTTGGCCATCTGTATGTCTTCTTTGGAGGAATGTCTATTTTGATTTTCTTCCAGTCTTTTGATTGGGTTGTTTGGTTTTTTTGGGTATTGAGCCACATGAGCTGTTAATAAATTTTGGAAATTAACCCCTTGTTGGTTGCTTCTTTTGCAAATATTTTCTCCTATTCTGTGGGTTGTCTTTTCATTTTGTTTATAGTTTCCTTTGCTGTGTAATAGCTTTTGAATTTAATTAGGTCCCATTTGTTTGTTTTTATTTTCCATTACTTTAGTAGATGAGTCAAAAAAGTTATTGCTGCAATTTATGTCAAAGAGTGTTCTGCTTATGTTTTCCTCCTCCTAATTCTAAATGGTAAAAGAATTAGTTAATTAATGAAATACTTACCTGGGGTTGCTGAATATCTTCCTAAAATGAAACATAAGCCAGTGAGTGTGGCATGGTTTGCTAAAATGCTTGATAAAAACATTGTTTAAGCTTAAATTATCTTGAAGCATTAAATAATATTGGGTCATTTTTATAGACAAATGATCATGTGCCAAGCACTTGTATAAGAGTTTTATGTATTGTATCATTTAATCCTCAACAACAAATAAGGATTCTGAGTGCAGAGGTTACCAAGGGTCACACAGCTAATAATTAGGGGAGATAAGACCTGCCCAAAGCAACCAGGATCTACCGTTGCTTTGAAAAAATGGTGTTTTGGTCAGTTTGGGACCATTATCTCAGGATTGGTCTGAATCTGCTGGCCTTTTATGAGTAATATCATACTCTCACTCTCTCTTTTTTAATGGTAGTCCTGGAACTGGAATCCAGGTTTGCTCTACTCTAGTCTTTATGTAATTCAGGCTGTTCACAAATTTTTTAGAAGAAACAGCCTACTTGTATTTGTTCTGTAGATATGTACTGAGCATCTGTATGTTCCAGACACAATACTAGGTGCTGGCAACGGAATTCAAGATGGAACACTGAGCTGACTCTTGAAGAATTGAGGATTCTACCAGGGGAATCAGCTATCTTAATAAATTATTGCATCAGGGTAGTGAGTACTCTAATAGAAGTGCAAACATGGTACTTTAAGAACAGAGAAAGAAGTACCACTCTTATTCCCTTTTCTTTCAGCCCTTTTAAGGAGTTGACCCATATTGGGAATTTTGAGCTCTCCCTTTATGTGTGTCTTAGCATGTCTGAATTTTTGTGACTGACCCCAAGGACTATAGCCTGCCAGGCTCTTCTATGGGATTTCCCAGGATAGAATACTGGAGCGGGTTTCCATTTCCTTCTCCAGGGGATATTCCTGACCCAGGGATTGAATCTGCGTCTCCTGCAATGGCAGGTGGATTCTTTACCACTGAGCCACTTGGTCTGATTCTAAAGGAAAAATGTTTCTTTAATAGCAGGCAGATAAGGGATGGAGTATGGTACAATGAAGGGCACTGGTAGATGCTTTAAAGAAAAAAGTGAAAGATTAAAGCAATATAAAAGTTATAGAATAAATTGTACAAGAATATCTTCATGAGGTTTAAGTTGGGAAAGAATTCAAACCTCCATAAGCCAAATCATATTGTGAAAAGCTGAGTTATTTGATTACATCAAAATCTATAGGAAAACCACTAGACCACTCAGGTATGACCTAAATCAAATCCCTTATGATTATACAGTGGAAGCAAGAAATAGACTTAAGAGACTAGATCTGATAGAGTGCCTGATGAACTATGGATGGAGGTTCATGATATGGTACAGGAGACAGGGATAAAGACCATCCCCAAGAAAAAGAAATGCAAAAAAAGCAAAATGGCTGTCTGAGGAGGCCTTACAAATAGCTGTGAAAAGAAGAGAAGTGAAAAGCAAAGGAGAAAAGGAAAGATATACCCATTTGAATGCAGAGTGCCAAAGAATAGCAAGGAGAGATAAGAAAGCCTTCCTCAGTGATCAGTGCAAAGAAATAGAGGAAAGCAATAGAATAGGAAAGACTAGAGATCTCTTCAAGAAAATTAGAGATACCAAGGGAACATTTCACGCAAAGATGGGCTCGATAAAGGACAGCAATGATATGGAGCTAACAGAAGCAAAAGATATTAAGAGGAGGTGGCAAGAATACACACAAGAACTGTACAGAAAAGATCTTCATGACCCAGATAATCATGATGGTGTGATCACTCACCTAGAGCCAAATATCCTGGAATGTAAAGTCAAGTGGGCCTTAGGAAGCATCACTATGAACAAAGCTAGTGGAGGTGATGGAATTCCAGTTGAGCTATTTCAAATCCTAAAAGATGATGCTGTGAAAGTGCTGCATTCAATATGCCAACAAATTTGGAAAACTCAGCAGTGGCCACAGGACTGGAAAAGGTCAGTTTTCATTCCAATCCCAAAGAAAGGCAATGCCAAAAATGCTCAAACTACTGCACAATTGCACTCATCTTACATGCTAGCAAAGTAATGCTCAAAATTTTCCAAGCCAGGCTTCAACAGTACGTCAATCGTGAACTTCCAGATGTTCAAGCTGGATTTAGAAAAGGCAGAGGGACCAGAGATCAAATTGCCAACATCTGCTGGATCATCGGAAAAGCAAGAGAGTTCCAGAAAAACATCTATTTCTGCTTTATTGACTATGCCAAAGCTTTTGACTGTGTGGATCACAACAAACTGTGGAAAATTCTGAAAGAGATGGGAATACAGACCACCTGACCTGCCACTTGAGAAATCTGTATGCAGGTCAGGAAGCAACAGTTAGAAGTGGACATGCAACAACAGACAGGTTCCAAATAGGAAAAGGAGTATGTCAAGGCTGTATATTGTTACTCTGCTTATTTAACTATATGCAGAGTACATCATGCGAAATGCCAGGCTGGATGAAGCACAAGCTGGAATCAAGATTGCTGGGAGAAATATCAATAACCTCAGATATGCAGGTGACACCACTCTTATGGCAGAAGGTGAAGAGGAACTAAAAAGCCTCTTGATGGAAGTGAAAGAGGAGAGTGAAAAAGCTGGCTTAAAGCTCAACATTCAGAAAACGAAGATCATGGCATCTGGTCCCATCACTTCATGGGAAATAGATGGGGAAACAGTGGAAACAGTGACAGACTTTATTTTTTTAGGCTCCAAAATCACTGCAGATGGTGATTGCAGCCATGAAATAAAAAGACATTTACTACTTGAAAGAAAAGTTATGACCAACCTAGACAGCATATTAAAAAGCAGAAGCATTACCTTGCCGACAAAGATCCATCTAGTCAAGGCTATGGTTTTTCCAGTGGTCATGTATGTACATGAGAGTTGGACCTAAAGAAAGCTGAGCACTGAAGAACTGATGCTTTTGAACTGCGGTATTGGAGATTTTTGAGAGTCCCTTGGACTGCAAAGGGATCCAACCAGTCCATCCTAAGGGAAATTAGTCCTGAATATTCATTGGATGGACTGATGCTAAAGCTAAAACTCCAATACTTTGGCCACCTGATACTAAGAACTGACTCATTGGAAAAGACCCTGATGCTGGGTAATATTGAAGATGGGAGGAGAAGAGGATGACAGAGCAAGAGATGGGTGGATGGCATCACTGACTCAATGGACATAAGTTTGAGTAAACTGTTGGAGTTGGTGATGGACAGGGAAGCCTGGCATGCTGCAGTCCATGGGGTCACAAAGAGTCAGACATGACTGAGCAACTGAAGTGAACTGAACTGACTAAACTAAGTTATATGACTACATCAAAATTTAGAATTTCTGTTCAAGGAAGCACACTGTAGACAGATTTCAGAGGTAAATGACAGAGCAGGAGAAGATATTTGCAATTCCTAAAACCTGGAATATAGTAATTGAGGTGTGTGAATAGCACCTGAAAACCAGTAAGAAGAAGTAAAAAAATCCAATAGAAAAGTGACAACCAATATGCATTCAAGTTCATGAAAAGGAAACGATGGTTAACAAGGATGTATTGAAGTGCTCAAACCAATGGAGATAATAGTGCAAATTAATGCAACATAGATATACCTTCCTTCCCCCTGAGTGGCAAAATATGCAAGTGGCATAATTCAAGATGTTGATAGGAGTGGGTTGACTGTCACGGATCACAGGTAGGAATGTAAATTGTACAACAGTTATGGAAATTATCTAGCCTATTCTGTACACCGGAAATCCATTTGCTGAACATATTTCTCAAGGAATTTGAACTCAAGTCCTCAAGAGATCACATCAGTTCAGTTCAGTTTAGTCACTCAGTCGTGTCCGACTCTTTATGACCCCATGAATCGCGTGGACATACTTACATGAGACAAAATAAACTTAAGCCAAAAACAGTGATAAGAGACAAAGTCTTTACATAATAAGGAAAGGGTCACTTCATCAAGAAAACATAACCATTGTAAATATATATGCACCCAACATTGGCTCACCTAAATATATTGTCAGTTATAATATTGAAGGGAGAAAGAGATAGCAATACAATAACAGTTGCTGCTGCTGCTGCTAAGTCGCTTCAGTCGTGTCCGACTCTGTGCGACCCCGTAGACAGCAGCCCACCAGGCTCCCCTGTCCCTGGGATTCTCCAGGCAAGAATACTGGAGTGGGTTGCCATAGGAGACTTCAATATCCCACTATCAGCAATAGATAGATCATCCAGAGAGAAAATCATCGGAGAAGTGCTGGAATTGAACTATAAAGCTAGACCAAATGAACTTAACAGACATATATAGAACATTCCATCCAACAGCAACAAAATACACATTCTTCTCAAGTGCAATTGGAACTCTGTCAGGGACAGATCATCAGTACAGTTCAGTTCAGTTGCTCAGTCGTGTCTGACTCTTTGCCATGAATCGCAGCACGCCAGGCCTTCCTGTCCATCACCAACTCACGGAGTTCACCCAAACTTTATGTGCATCGAGTTGGTGATGCCATCCAGCCATCTCATCCTCTGTCGTCCCCTTCTCCTCCTGCCCCCAATCCCTCTCAGCATCAGGGTCTTTTCCAATGAGTCAACACTTCGCATGAGGTGGCCAAAGTATTGGAGTTTCAGCCTCAGCATCAGTCCTTCCAATGAACACCCAGGACTGGTCTCCTTTAGAATGGACTGGTCTCCTTTAGAATGGACTGGTTGGATCTCCTTGCAGTCAAAGGGACTCTCAAGAGTCTTCTCCAGCACCACAGTTCAAAAGCATCAATTCTTCGGCACTCAGCTTTCTTCACAGTTCAACTCTCACATCCATACATGACCACTGGAAAAACCATAACCTTGACTAGTTGGACCTTTGTTGGCAAAGTAATGTCTCTGCTTTTGAATATGCTATCTAGATTGGTGGCAACTTTCCTCCCAAGGAGTAAGCGTCTTTTAATTTCATGGCTGCAATCACCATCTGCAGTGATTTTGGAGCCCCCCAAAATAAAGTCTGACACTGTTTTCACTGTTTCCCCATCACATCAGGATGTCCAATTAGTGTTTTTGTGACATTAGGGAATTGAAGGTAGTGGAGATATCACTTTTCTATTGGATTTTTTTTGTCCTTTCTTACTGGTTTTCAGGAGCTACTAATATACCTCAATTACTACATTACATTAGGGGTGTGTCTACTCCCAGGAAAATGGAAATGTGAGAGATATATTCTCTGTAATCCTCACAAAACTAGAAGCAAAGTATGGGATGTACATATAGCAACATGGATCTTTAAGGCTATTAACAGCAAAAAATGAGATATAATTGATGAAATTAGATATACATACATGCAAATAAAAACTACAGGTTATTTAGGGATAGAAGAATACTAAGAATAAACATTAATCACAGAGTAGTTATATATGGGACTGAGGTTTCTGGGTGAAGGTGAAATACTAAAAAAAAAAGAAGAGTTTGAATTTTAAATCCACTTTGATCCGATTTCAGCCTTGGTTTTGCTTAATAGCTGTATGGATTTGAATACATATTTAATTCAATATGCATGATTTCTTGCCTCTGAATAGGATAAGTGATAGAATTGTATTGAGTTTTAGGAAAATACTCTATACAGAGTTCTCTTTTCCTGTTGTGTGCTTAGTTCAGGCATGCATGCATGCTAAGTTGCTTCAGTTGTGCCTGACTCTGTGTGACCCTATGGACTGTAGCCCACCAGGCTCCTCTTTTCTATGGAATTCTGCCAGCAATATACTGGAGTGGATTGCCATCCCTTTCTCCAGGGGATCTTCCCAACCCAGGGTTGAACCTGGGTCTCCTGCACAGCAGGGAGATTCTTTACCATCTGAGTAACTAGGGAAGCCCATGCTCAGTTCATATCCTTTCCTTTTCTTCTCTCTTTCCATCCTTCTCTTTATAGGGATACCATCTTTGTTTACCTGCTTTTATTACCTTTTATTTAATCTTACTTTCTTTGTCTTCTTTCTAATCTTGTTCTTTTCTCTTCTGTTTTTGTTTCCACTCTCATTGTCCCTCATGCATATTAATACATTTACTGCTTTTGATGATGAGCCACTATAATCATTCTAATGAAACTGCACATTTAATCTTTTCCTATGTCTCTGGAATTAAGAAAATACTTCACTAGGAAATATTTCATGCATGTGTGTGTGTGTGTATATATATATATATGTATAATATGAGTTTAGATATATTTGTGTATAGTTCAAAGAATAATATCCATCTACCCAGCATCCAGGTGCTCCTGTACCTGTTTGTCCTACCTGACTGCACATTTTGCCCCCCTTACACCTCTTCATTCTTTGCTTAAATGAACCATGGTCCTGAATTTTGTTTTAATCCTTCCCAATTTACTCTCCATTCTTTTTTATTAGTAGGTTCTCTTCATTTGCTATAAGCAGTCTAGTGAAATTCTGCTTATATACAATTAAAAGAGGCAAAAATACCTGAGTCTAAATTTGAATCTACTCAGCAGAGAAAACAGAAAATTCCAAAAAATTTCCCAGAAGGCTCTGAGAAAACAGTATTAAAGAATTAGATTAAAATAAATAAATTTATATTAAAAAAAAAGAATTAGAAAACTCACCAAAAGATGAAGATACATCTAAAAGTAAGTCAAAGAAATAAGTAAGGTTAGGTTTTCTGGATCAGTTACCCATGTCTTATCTAATCTTTGCCTGGGAAACATAAACATTTAGGGAGTGCCTCATCTTCACAGTTACTCAGTTGTAATAAAGTGTACTGGGTGAGCATCTTTGACTTTAAAAATAGTTCTAGTTCTTTCCTATCTCTGAATAATTGGTTTGGTGGACCTTCAGGGATGCTAGAGTGGGTATAATTCCTTCCAGTTTTTCACTTCATTTTTTAGCCCATCATTAGAAAACATTGCAGTGAATTAAACTTAAAGCATTTAGTACATCCCTATTTCTCATTATTTTTTTTAATCATCATTCTTTCTTTTTGTCTTCTCTCTGTTCTCATTTGTATCACCAAATACAGAAATATGTGATCCACTAGTTTTTGTTGTTCAGGAACTATTTTCAGTTTTATCAGTGCATTTACCCCTTTATGTCAAAACTATCTTTACTTTCTAAATGTGTTAGTAACCTGTCAGGATAAAGAGAAGAAAAGTGAAAGTGAAGTCACTCAGTCGTGTCTGACTCTTTGCGACCCCATGGACAGTAGCCTGCACCAGGCTCCTCCGTCCATGGGAATTTCTAGGCAAGACTACTGGAGTGGGTTGCCATTTCCTTCTCCAGGGAATCTTCCCCACCCAGGGATCAAACCCAGGTCTCCTGCATTGTAGACGGACGCTTTACCATCTGAGCCACCAGGGAAGTCCATAAAGAGAAGAGTTATGGTCTAAATCTTTAGTGTGACAATGCTGGTGATCAGAGCATTGTACAGTAAGTAAGTCAGTAGAAAAAGGGAAGTTACTGGGAGTAACTACTGACATTTTGAAAATAAAACATATTTTAAAATCTCTTCCATTTAACACATGGAGAAGTAGCATGTGTTGATTACATTTTTTTCATAGGGTTACTAAATCCTTCACAACAGATTCTGAGGCATTTTTAACTCTACCAGGAGAGAGAGAACTTCTCTTCTTTAAGTTTTTGAAGACAGTTATTGACTGTCAAAATTGCTCTACTTAAAAAATTTCTGCCCCTGGTTTCTTATTTCATTCTTTTTCTTATTTTTAGGTCTGTTTTCCATCTTCCTTTTTTCTTTATTATGTTGGAAGTTTCAATTAATAACCCATTACAAGCAATCTTTGGAGACATTTCTCGTCTGTTCTTTTGGCCAGTCATTGGGATTTTGTCTTCTAAATATGCTCAATGAATGGAAAGGATTTTATGTACTATGAAACCAAAGGGAATAGAGAACCATGTTTCTCAGGTAAACCAGAGCCAGAACAGAAAATGATTAAGTGTGAAATGGGTTTTATATATTTCAAAAGACTGAAATACACCAAAATTGAGAAAGAAATAAGCAACTCACCGCAAGTTGTAGAGATTTCTAAAAGAGAGAGGAAAAAAAAATCTGAATTAGCTCTAAAAGGTTAGTATTGCATTTTTGAGGTTAATAGCTATTTTCTCTAATATTCCTCCAATAAAAAACACAAAAAAGGATGTTTACACAACATCAGTTTCCTCTCAATGAATGATTATGACATTGTGAGAGACAGGTGTATGTGTGTGCTAAGTCGCTTCAGAGTAGCCCAGTAGGATCCTCTGTCCATGGGATTCTCCAGGTGAGGAGGGGGTTGTTGTGCCCTTCTTTAGGGGATCTTGTGTCTCTTGCATTGGCAGGTGGGTTCTTTACCACTCATGCCACCTGGGAAGCCCTTAGTAATTCTGAACAATCCCATTGTGGGGTTCTGTGGTCCTTAGCTTGGAAGAACTACAGGGAGACTAGACAGATGGAACTCATTATATCCTCTCACTTTTCTTCATCTGCTGAGCATCTCTTTCCTATCCCTAATTTTTTTTTCTCCTTTATGATTTTTTCCCTTTTTACACACATTTGTTTTCTGAATGGCAAGTATCAGTTTATATTGATAGTCTGTAGAAAACCTTTCTCAGACTAATGTTATTCCATACTATATTTAATTAGAAATGATTATGTTTTAAAGAAAATATTAATAATATAAGGGCTTCCCTGGTGGCTCAGATGGTAAGAAGCTGCCTGCAATGCAGAAGACCTGGGTTTGGTCCCTACGTCAGGAAGATACACTAAAGAAATGAATGGCTACCCACTCCAGTATTTTTGTCTGGAGAATTCTATGGACAGAAGAGCCTGGCCAGTTACAGTCCATGGAGTTGCAAAGAATCAGACATGACTGAGAGACTGACACCTTCACTTAATAATATAGCAGAATTCTGAGAAATAAGGTGGTAGGAATGAATATTAAACTTTTCGAAGGTTAGAAATGAAAGCCCCCCAGACATTGTGGAAGATCAAAATATATTTGGGAAGCATCTTATCTGTTGTTTTTACTGAAATATAATAAAGATATAGATGTTTTTGGTCTAATAAGAGACTAGACTTTTCTCTAAGTCTTTAAAAAGTGCAATAGATTAAAATTCATATAATTTTAAGTTTATAATTTAGTCTTATATAAGTAATACATATATATTCTTAAAAACTTCAAATAATTTTATAAACATAAGGAAAAAACCCAATAATATCCTGACCTACACTCTTTATTCCTATTTTTCTTTCTTGGAAGGAACTACATTTAACATTCTTTGATTGTTTTTTTCTTGTTTTAAATCTGTTTTTATCTAAATAAGATATTTATAGAGTTATTTTTTGATTTATAGTAGTCCATCTTAAGTTTTGACTGCTTACCAGGCTTTATTTCTCATATTCTCTCTCCTTTCCCTCACGATGCATGTTTCCTTCTTCAATCCTTCCAATATATTTTGTCACAATTTTTGATTAAAATAATATATTCAGTGATTACATTGTTACAAACCTATATCCATAGTTAAGGCTTATATAGTGCTGTGGTGCTTTTGTTTACTGTACAACTCTTTGTATTTGTAATTAACCTTTTTCTTTGTTTTAAAAGAAGCTTGCCTAGGTTATCTTTTGAATTTTATGCCATTTTAATGCCTTAACTGTCACTTCTTTTGCTTTTAGAAAGCACTGATTTCATTAGAGTGGTTAAAACTGGTGTGTTTGAACTGTTACATCTTCCTAAGTCTCCTGTAATACTTTTCTCACAAATGGTTTTACAATTGGATCTGGTAAAAGCCAGAGCAAGAAAATATCTTTCACAGCATTTGATTAAAGCCATGAGAGATGAAAGTGGAAAAAGAAAGTGTAACAGGGAAATACAAATCAAAAGCACAATGGGATATCACCTCACATGTCAGAATGGCTATTATCAAAAAGGATGCGAAGAACTGGGAATGCTTGTGGACTGTTGGTAGAAATGTAAATTGGTGCAGCCATTATGGAAAACAGTATGCAGGGTCCTTAATAAGTTAAAAATAGAACTGCCATATGATTCAGCAATTCCACTTCTGAGTATTTATCCAAAGAAAATGAAAAAACTACCTTGATAGATATATGCACCCCCATGTCTATTGCACCGTTATTTACAATAGTCAACATATAGAAACAATTTGTGTCCATGAGCAGATAAATGAATGAAGATGTGGCGTATGTATACAATGGAGTACTGTTCAACATAAAAAGATGGATGGACTTTGAGGGGATTATGTCAAGTGAAATAAGCTAGACAAAGACAAATACTGTATGTTCTCACTTAAATTGAAATTCAAAGAAAAAAAGAAAGCAAAAAATCCCCAAATCCAAGATACAGAGCATAGACACAGAGAACAAATTGGTGGTTGCCAAAGGTTGAGGGTAGGAATTGGGCAAAGTGGGTGAGGGGCATCAAAAGGCACAAACTTCCAGCTGTAAAACAAATGAATCATGGGGATGTAGTGTACAGCATGGCAACTATAGTTAATAATGAGAGAATAGATTTTAAAAGTTTTTGTCATACGAAAAAAATTCTGTAACTATGTATGGTGAGGAATGTTAACCAGCCCTACTGTGGTGATTCTTTTATGAAGTATACAAGTATCAAATCATTATGTTGTACGCTTGAAACTAATATAATGTTCTATGTTAATCATACCACAGTAAGAAAATAAAAAAAAGAAAAAGGAACTGGTTAGCAAGTTGTGTGGTCTTTCCTCAGCATAAACAAAAGCCTAAGTGTAGTTTGTATGGAAGGAGATTGTTCTAAAGATTCTCTACCAGAGTACATTTTAAGACCAGAAATAACAGAGAGAGTAATAGGATTTCCAAGCAAGTAGATATGAGAAATATGAGAGGAACTTACTCATGGGTGATTCTTTAGTTGTAACTGAAATGCAAACACAGATAAGAAGAATTAGTGTTATTCTGTGAGAAAGAGAAAACAGCTCTTTAACAGTTTTTCATTATCAGAAAAATGCATAATTATATAAAAATTTAAAAATTGTGTTTTTATAATACATGTATATATGTTTTAAAATTAAAAACTTTATTGGCCTATAATGAAATTTAACCATATGACTTAATTCTTTATACCCCCAATTCCCTCCCCAAAGAATCAAACACTTTCAGAAGTTTCAAAAGATGTTTTGTTTTCTGGTGTCATTTTTTTCTGTCTTTTAAAAAAATGGAAATATAGCTAACTTACAATATTATGTTGGTTTCAGGTACTCCATAGTGATTTGACATTTGCATACATTACAAATCTGTCCCCATATATAGTTATTACAACATTAATGACCATATTTCTTATGCTGTATATTGCATGTCCATAACTTATTTATTTGGTGATTGGAGCTTTGTGCCTCTTAATTCCCTTCACTTATTTGGCTCAGCCTTCCACCCTCTCCCCTCTTGTAATCACTCATTTGTTCTCTGTATCTACAAGTCTGTTTTTATTTTGTTTGTTTTTTTAGATTCTACATATAACTGAGATCATGCAGTATTTGTCTTTCTTTGTCTGACTTATTTCACTTATCATAATACCCTCTTGACTTCCCTGGTGGCTCAGACAGTAAAGCGTCTGCCTACCATGCCAGAGACCCGGGTCCAGTCCCCGGGTTGGGAAGATCTCCTGGAGAAGGAAATGGCAACCCACTCCAGTGTTCTTGCCTGTAAAATCCATGGATGGAGGAGCCTGGTAGACTACAGTCCATGGGATAGCAAACAGTTGGACACGACTGAGTGCCTTTTTTTTTTTTTAATATCCTCTAGGTTTATTTATGTTGCATGTGGCAAGATTTCATTTTTTTAAAAGCTCAGTAATATTCCGTTGTGTGAATGTGTGTGTGTTCATGTGTGTGTGTTCATCAATAGACAAATTAATAAAGAAGATGTAGTATATATATATTATTCATCTACATCAATAGACAAATGAATAAAGGTTCAATATATACATATTTAATGAACACTTAGGTTGCTTCCATATCTTGGCAATTATAAAGTGTTGTAGTGAACATTGGGGTACACTTTTCAAATTAGTATTTTTGTTTTCTTCAAGTAACTACTTAGAAGTGAAGTTGCTGGATCATATGGCATTTTTATTTTTAATTTTTAAAGGAAACTCCATACTGTTTTCCATAATTCTGCACCAATTTACAATCCCACCAACAATACATGAGGGTACACTTTTCTTCATATCCTTGCCAAAACTTGTTATTTTATTTATTTACTTTTAGTAATAGCCTAAAGATGGGTACAATATCACTTTTAGTGATAGCCTAAAGATGGGCACAATAAAGGACAGAAATGGTATTGACCTAACAGAAGCAGAAGATATTAAGAAGAGGCGGCAAGAATACACAGAAGAACTATACAAAAAAGATCTTTATGATCCAGATGGTGTGATCACTCACCTAGAGCCAGACATCCTGGAATGTGAAGTCAAGTGGGCCCTAGGAAGCATCGCTAGGAACAAAGCTAGTGGAGGTGATGGAATTCCAGTTGAGCTGTTTCAAATCCTGAAAGACGATGCTGTGAAAGTGCTGCACTCAATATGCCAACAAATTTGGAAAACTCAGCAGTGGCCACAGGACTGGAAAAGGTCAGTTTTCATTCCAGTCCCAAAGAAAGGCAATGCCAAAGAATGCTCAAACTACTGCACAATTGCACTCATCTTACACGCTAGCAAAGTAATGCTCAAAATTCTCCAACTGAGGCTTCAACAGTAGGAACCATGGACTTCCAGATGTTCAAGCTCTGGATTTAGAAAAGGCAGAGGAACCAGAGATCAAATTGTCAACATGTGTTGGATCATCAAAAAAGCAAGAGTTCCAGAAAAACATCTATTTCTGCTTTATTGACTATGCCAAAGCCTTTGACTGTGTGGATCAAAACAAACTGAGGAAAATTCTTTAAGAGATGAGAGTACCAGACCACCTGACCTGCCTCTTGAGAAACCTGTATGCAGGTCAGGAAGCAACAGTTATAACTGGACATGGAACAACAGAGTGGTTCCAAATAGAAAAAGGAGTACGTCAAGGCTGTATATTGTCACCCTGCTTATTTAACTTATATGCAGAGTACATCATGTGAAATGCTGGGCTGATGAAGCACAAGCTGGAATCAAGATTGCCAGGAGAAATATCAAGAACCTCAGATATGCAGATGGCACTACCCTTATGTCAGAAAGCAAAGAAGAACTGAAGAGCCTCTTGAAGAAAGTGAAAGAAGAGAGTGAAAAAGTTGGCTTAAAGCTCAACATTCAGAAAACGAAGATCATGGCATCTGGTACCATCACTTCATGAGAAATAGATGGGGAAACAGTGGAAACAGTGACAGACTTTATTTTTTTGGACTCCAAAATCACTGCAGATGGTGACTGCAGCCATGAAATAAAAAGACACTTACTCCTTGGAAGAAAAGCTATGACCAACCTAGACAGCATATTAAAAAGCAGAGACATTACTTTGCTAATGAAGGTCCATGTAGTCAAAGCTATGGTTTTTCCAGTAGTCATGTATGGATGTGAGAGTTGGACTATAAGGAAAACTGAGCACTAAAGAATTTCTACTCTTGAACTCTGGTGTTGGAGAAGATTCTTGAGAGTCCCTTAGACTTCAAGGAGATCCAATCAGTCTATCCTAAAGGAAATCAGTCCTGAATATTCATTGGAAGGACTGATGCTGAAGCTGAAACTTCAACACTTTGGCCACCTGATGTGAAGAACTGACTCGTCGGAAAAGACCCTGATGATGGGAAAGATTGAAGGCAGGAGAAGAGGACAACAGAGAATGAGATGGTTGGATGGCATCACTGACTTGATGGACCTGAGTTTGAGTAAGCTCTGGGAGTTGGTTGGTAATGTGTGGGGAAGCCTGGCATGCTGCAGTCCATGGATGCCAGGGCCCAGCCCCGGTGGATCCAGGGAATTCGAAGCGGGGACGGCGTTGGCGTGAGAAAAACTTATTTGTTTATTAATATAAGATTAGATTAAGAAACAATAGTATAGTAGGAAAATTAAGTAGAGAAAGAGGGCTGAATAACTTGGATTATGTGGAAGACCAATAAAGTTCCAGACAAGGAACTTGCACCATCTACGTTAGGCCACCGGCGTCCGTTTGAATATCGGAGAGTGCCCCGCCTTGGGCTCTCTCTCTTACAGATCTTAGAAGCCGGGACAAATAAGTAGACATGATGAGCCTTCCTGCTCCAGATGGGAATTCAGCCGGAAAAAGAAAAGAACGACATGGGGAAGCCCAGCATTGGTGCAAGACTCCAAAAACTATTTTTCAAAATCAGCTTATATACCTCAAGTTGTACATAAAGAAATAGAGTTATGCAGGGGCAGCAGTCCTGACCCTCATTGAGACAAGGCTTTCTTTTTGCATACCCTCCCATATACAAAAGGTCTCAGGTGGTTTACATTATCTTCTGGCCAAGAGGCTTGTTAACACTTTTGTGGCTCTCTTTCTGTATAATTGTCCAGAAAACTCCTTTTCCCTAGAAGTGTTTTTTCTTTACTCTGCATCACCCTCAAAGTACAAAAAAGTTATGTTCCTATAGAAAAAAGGTGCAGTGGGTTATAACCAAGAAAGTACTTAACTCAAAGATCTAGTGTTGCTAATACCAGGTCTACTACCTGTTTTTCTATATACCAACTATACCTAAAAATAAAAGATATGAAAATTTGGCAGCAAGTATTGGCTCAACAAATGAAACCTTTAATCAGTCCTATTCTAATGATTTTGACTCCTCAGAAGCCCCAACATTCCTAGGATGTTTTAAGCTTCCTGTGCCTCCTGCAGTCAGGAGGCCTCAAACAATCATGTGCGCAGCTGTATGAGTCCTGCAGGCAGGCTAGAAAGCCATCAGAGGGGTTTTTGGATTGAAACACTCGTATTATGCCCAGGAGATTTATTATCTAAAAGCTCTAATTTTTTCCGGAAAAAGGTGGTGGGGGGACAGTCCCCTGTTAATGACAGAAGAGTAGGTGGAAAGCATAACATAGTAAAGCAGGCAGATTCTGGTCTTGGGGGGGTGGATGCTCAGGAATTTCCAGGGGGAATCCCTGAAGCCGAACACGTCCTTGCGTTTTGTCAGGCTTCCTTCCGCATGACCTTGTCACGGGTGGGATTCCTCACGCTGGCTCCCGACACATGGGGTCGCAGAGTCAGACATGACTGAGTGCCTGAACTGATTCTGATGGCTACCTAAGTGTTGATTTGCATTTCTTTGATAATTAATGATATTCGGCATCTTTTCATGTACCTTTTGGCCATTGCTGTGTCTTCTTTGGGAAAACTGTCTATATAGGTCCTATGCCCATTTTTTAATTGTTTTTTTTTTTTTTTTTGAGGGAGTTTGTTCTTTTTAGATGTTGAGTTGATTGAGTTCTTTGAATGTTTTAGATATTAGCCTTTTATCACATATCATTTGCATATGTCTTCTCTCATTCAGTGAATTGCCTTTTTGTTTTGTTGATAGTGTCCTTTGATGTGCAGAAGCATTTTAGTTTGAGGTAGTCTTGTTTGTTTACTTTTGCTTTTATTTCCCTTGTTTGAGGAGACATACTCCTGAAATATTGCTAAGAGTGATGTCAAAGGGTATACTGCTTATGTTTTCTTCCAGATTTTTTATGGTTGAATATCTTACATTTAAGTCTTTAATTAAAGTTTATTTTTGATTTTATTTTTGTGTATGGTGTGATTAAGTCCAGTTTGACCCTTTTGTGTGTGGTTATTCAGTTTTTCCACCACCATTTACTGAAAGAAAGAAAGTGAAAGTTGTTCAGTCATGTCTGACTCTTTGTGACCCCATGGACTGTAGCCTGCCAGGCTCCTGTGTCCATGGAATTCTCCAGGCAAGAATACTGAAGTGGGTAGCTGTTCCCTTCTCCAGGAGATCTTCCCAACCCAGGGATCAGACCCAGGTCTTCCGCATTGCAGGCAAATTTTTTACCATCTGAGCCACCAGGGAATTCTTCATTACATATTCTTGGCCTCTTTGTTTTAAATTAATTGATCAAATATTCAAGGATTCATTGCTGGGCTCTCCTTTTCTTTTGATCTATATGTCTGTTTTTATGCTAGTATCATACAGTTATGAATATTACAACATAATAAAGTTTGAAATCAGAGAGCATTTAAGCTTTAAGAATTTTGTTTCAATTTTTCTTCTGCTTGTATTCCTCTGTTATTTCTTAGACATAATAGTTTAGCCTTTTAAAATATGTCTTTTCTCTCAATTTAATGGGTTCCCGAGCATGCCTGGAGGAAAACGAAATTTTAATTTTCAGCCTCAGTATCCCAATAGTACTCTTAATAACAAGATTTATAAAAGTGTGGGAAAGGAAATGTTTTCTTTTTCCTAAGAGAGCAAAACATCTCTTGGTGGTAAGCAATATAGAGGGAAGTTACCTGTTTGTGTTGATACAGTTCCTATAGAAACAAATACAAAAAAACATATAAGTTAACTTAAAGGTGATACAGCAATTATTTCTAACTTTTAAATGACAGACACAAACCTAGAAATGAAATGATGACAGATGGAGAACACAAAGATCTCGTGTTAATTGATATGAAAACACAATATTTGAGATTCAAAAGAGGAACTTACTGACAGGTTTTGAAGTCACAACTGAAATAAGAAGAAAAAGAAAAATATACCCACTTGTTGCCCATTAGGAAGAAATTAATTTTCTTTGCTATATTTCTAAAATCATACTACAGAATTCAAAAGGTACATAAGTTATTTAAGTCAAACTTATCCCTATATCAAAGTTCATATATGTATTTTAAAAGTAAGATTATTTTATGTGAGTAAAAATAGCAATTCTCTGACCATTTCCTTTTTGCCCTTAATTTACTTTCCATTTTCATCTCTTTGGAGTGTCAATTTAACTAATATTTGGTTATAGAAGGTCTATTTTAGGATTAAAAAATATGGATAGTGTATAAAGGCTTCCTACTATGGGTAACTGTGCTTAGCCTCTTTTTTTCTACCCTTCTCCTTCATTTTCCATGAACCTATCTTTTAAAGAAACCTGTTGAACTTTTTTTTTTTTTTTGGTAAATCAGTATATTTTGTTAGCAATATCATGATTATGTGAATTATTTTTATTGCTGAGTCATCTAGCTTTCATGTGCAAAATTTTCTTTTCTCTGAGGTAATTGGTTTTTTGGATTTCTTACATAATTTAGAAGATTTTTGCCTTTTGTTATTTTTCCTCAGTCATTTAAGTGAGCTTCTGGAGGGAAAAGAAGATGGTGTCATATTCAATTATCTTTTTAATAAATATATTTTATTTTTTAATTTTTTGGCCATGTTGTGTGGCTCTTATGGGATCTTAGTTCCCGACCAAAGGTTGAACATAGGCCTTTGCCAGTGAGAACATAGAGCCCTAACTACAGGACCACCATTGAATTTCCTATATTTAGTTATCTTAATATGGGTTCTGATATTCTTCTTTGGTGATTATACAATTAAAAATGGTCACATTCCAAAATTGCAGATGCTTCACAATTAGTGATCCAAATTATCCCAAGATTAAAAATAGAAAGAGAAGGTACTTAGTGAAAAAATGAAAATATTTCTGACTAAGTTAGTGTGATTTAAAAATTGAAGTTATAACTTGCAAAACTCAAAAGTTTTCCTTTGCACAAACAGAATGTGCAGATTTCAAAACTAACTTACAGATGGATTTTGAAGTCTCAACCAAAACACAAACAAAATCAATGCAAAATTCTTTGCTTAATGAAAGAAAACTAGGTTTTCTTATAATATTTTTGATTTAGTCACATTGTAAAATGGACATAGTCAAATATATCATTAATGTTTACTTGTTTATGAAAGTCATATGTTTTCTAATTTTAAAGTCAACTCATTTTATAGGTGTGTAGCCTAGAGAATCCCAGGGATGGGGGAGCCTTGTGGGCTGCCGTCTATGGGGTCGCTCAGAGTCGGACACAACTCAAGTGACTTAGCAGCAGCAACAGCAGCAAAAGTAATTAGTTCCTTAGTGAATATATTCATAGTTGGATTTTTCTCCTCAAAGGCAGTTGTGTGCAATCTCTTTTTCTGGGACTTACAAGAAATATTTCAAAACTGCTTTCTCAATATGTGGTTTCTTGTATTTTTAGTTTTAAATATCAGGCACTGATTTCTTACTTTTAAGATTAGGCTTTCTTGTTCCTCCACTAAACATATGTGATAGCCATATTTTAAGGTAAATCCAATGAGTCACACCCTTGTGTAATGCACTCCACTTGAATGGGAATAGAACCTACAGTTAATAGCAGTTGGTGAAGGTTATAGGACAGTCACTACCATGATAGTGTTTCAGCATCTGTGGCTTAGTTCTAGGGGCTGCAGTGAGATTCTGCTGGCTTTGAAGATGTAAGCTTCTATGTTGTGTGGTGTCTTTGAGAGAATAAGGTAGGAAGGAACTTTGAAAGTCTCTAACATCTGAGAGTGGCCTCAGTTGACAGCCAGTAAGAAAATGGACACCTCACGAAAGAGACATATAGTATATTGTGAAATAACCTAACAAACATGACATTTTAGTTATAGAAGTGAGGCAGAGAGAATAGGGCAGGCACTAAAGTAAAGTGAAGTTGCTCAGTCATGTCCGACTCTTTGCGACCCCATGGACTGTAGCCTACCAGGCTCTGAGGAGCCTCTCAGTCCATGGAATTTTCCAGGCAACAGTACTGGAGTGGGCTGCCATTTCCTTCCCCAGAAGATCTTCCCAACCCAGGGATTGAACCTGGGTCTCCCACACTGCAGGCAGATACTTTACCGTCTGAGCCACTGGGAAAGCCAAGGGAATGTTAAATGAAATAAAAGGAAAATAATTCCTGATGGAAGTATGGTCATTTGGGATGCAATGAGCATAGCACAAATTAGAGATAAATAAATATTATATGTTTAAAAATAATGGAAAGGCATTATCAGATTAAAATAAGTGCTGATTTAAAATACATCTCAGCAAAAATGAAAGATGAAAATCACATGGGCATCTCAAAAGATAGAGAAAAAGCATTTGACAAAATTAAACATTCATTTATGATAAAAACTCTCAACAAAGTGGAAACAGAGGGAATGTACATTATCATAGCAAATACCATACATGACAAACCCACAGCCAATATTACACTCAATAGTGAAGAGCTGAAAGCATTTCCTTTAAGATTGGGTACAAGACAAGGATGCCCACTCACACCACTTTTATTCAGCATAGTTTTGGAAGTCCTAGCCATAGCAGTTAGACAAGAAAAAGAAATAAAGGGATCCAAACTGGAAAGGAAAGAATAAAACTATCACTGTTTGTAGGTGACATAATGCTATTTTTAAAAAATCTTAATGATACCACTGAAAAGCTATTAGGACTCATCAATGAATTCAGTAAAATTTCAGGATATAGAATTATTATACGGAAATCTGTTGCATATCTATACACTACCAATGAACTGTCAGAAAGATAAAAGAGACAATCCCTGTATCCAGGACTCCTTTGATCCAACTTTTCCTGAGAATATTAAATTGTGGGATCAAAGAAACTTGATTGAGAGAAGTGGAAGAGATGATTTATATAGACTTATTTTTAACAAACTTTTGGCTGATCATCCTGTTTTCATTTCCACCTTTACATGGTTGGTTAAATGTTACCCAGTCTGGAAATTCTGAGTCCTCTGGTTCTACTGTTAGATTTAATTCTCTTGAATTTTCTGGGATTCATGTTTTGTCTTAGCCAAGTTAGTTATTACTCATCCATCTGCTTTTAAACTTGAATAGTTTCGTTTCAGATTTTCATCTGCTTATTTCTTTTGTTATTTCTAGACATCATAGTTTTGCCTTAAATTCTTTTTCTGTTATTTAATGTGTTTCCAGGAGTGCATGAAGGAAAATATAGTTTTTCAAGTGTTCATTTTCAACCTAAAGTACTCCAGTATAAATCTTATAATAATGGGATTTAAACTGTTATGACAGTCATCACTATATAATTAAAATATTTTTCTACTCATCAGATACCAAAGTGTACTAGCCATAAGAGATAGATAAGGAGCTTACTGGTTTGTCCTGAGGTAGTCCCTACAGAAACAAACACAAATAGACATATAAGCAAACAAAGGTATTATTTTCTCCAGTTCTCTAAATAGTATATTTACAAAGCTAGAAATGAAGACAACTAAAGTATGCAAGTATTCCTTGTAGGTTGTTTTTAACACAGGATATTTGAGATTTAAAAGAAAACATACCAACAGGTTTTGAAGTGACAGCTGAAATAGGGAAAAAAAAAGGCGTTTATTATCTCTTAGAAGACTACTTTTCCTTAATATTGTTCTGAAATCAACCTATAGAATGCAAAGTTTGCATGAATTATTTAAGTTTAATTTTTATTAAAGCACATGTATTTATTTTTTAAAAATTTACTTATTTGGCTGTGTTGGGAACTTCACCTTGTCATGCAGGCGCTTTCATTGTGGTGCATGGGTTCAGTAGTTGCAGCATGCAAGCTCTCTAGTTGTGGTGAGTGGGTTCAGTAGTTGTGGTATGTGGGCTTAGTTGCCCTCAGGCATGTGGGAGCTTAGTTCCCCAACTAGGGATTGAACTTGTGTCCCCTGTATTGCAGGCAAATTCCTAAGCCCTGGACTACCAGAGACATCACCACACGTACTTATTTGAAAAGCCAAATTATTGAAGTTAAAACCTCCAGTTCTCTTACTCATCCATTCTTACCTGTTAGTTTCTTTTACTTGCATACTTTTATGAGGGAGGACTTTAGAACTAATGTTTAGTTGTGGAATAATTGTACGATATTTCATGATTTTCCTATTTTGGGCAATGAACATTTTTAAAGAAAGAAGACTTCTGAACTTATTCTGAAACCAGTATCACTCTGATACCAAGATTAGGCAAAGACATACAAATAAGAAAATTACAGCTCAATATCACCTGATGAAATAGATGCAAAAATCCTCAATAAAATATTCAGCAATGTCAACTTATTGACATGTTTGAAAGCCACAACTGAAATAGGAAGTCAAATAAAAGTATAAGTGTTTGTTCTTTGGAAGGTGATTACTTTTACTTTGGAGCTTCCATCTCACATGCTAGTAAAGTAATGCTCAAAATTCTCCAAGCCAGGCTTCAGCAATATGTGAACCGTGAACTTCCAGATGTTCAAGCTGGTTTCAGAATAGGCAGAGGAACAAGAAATCAAATTGCCAACATATGCTGGATCATCAAAAAAGCAGGAGAGTTCCAGAAAAACATCTATTTCTACTTTATTGACTATGCCAAAGCCTTTGACTGTGTGGATCACAATAAACTGGAAAATTCTGAAAGAGATGGGAATACCAGACCACCTGACCTGCCTCTTGAGAAACCTATATGCATGTCAGGAAGCAACAGTTAGAACTGGACATGGAACAACAGACTGGTTACAAATAGGAAAAGGAATATGTCAAGGCTGTATATTGTCACCCTGCTCATTTAACTTCTATGCAGAGTACATCATGAGAAACGCTGGACTGGAAGAAACACAAGCTGGAATCAAGATTGCCAGGAGAAATATCAATAACCTCAGATATGCAGATGACGCCACCCTTATGGCAGAAAGTGAAGAGGAACTAAAAAGCCTCTTGATGAAAGTGAAAGAGGAGAGTGAAAAAGTTGGGTTAAAGCTCAACATTCAGAAACTGAAGATCATGGCATCTGGTCCCATCACTTCATGGGAAATAGATGGGGAAACAGTAGAAACAGTGTCAGACTTTATTTTGGGGGGCTCCAAAATCACTGCAGATGGTGACTGCAACCATAAAATTAAAAGACGCTTACTCCTTGGAAGAAAAATTATGACCAATCTAGATAGTATATTCAAAAGCAGAGACATTACTTTGCCGACTAAGGTCCGTCTAGTCAAGGCTATGGTTTTTCCTGTGGTCATGTATGGATGTGAGAGTTGGACTATGAAGAAGGCTGAGAGCCGAAGAATTGATGCTTTTGAACTGTGGTGTTGGAGAAGACTCTTGAGAGTCCCTTGGACTGCAAGGAGATCCAACCAGTCCATTCTGAAGGAGATCAGCCCTGGGACTTCTTTGGAAGGAATGATGCTAAAGCTGAAGCTCCAGTACTTTGGCCACCTCATGAGAAGAGTTGACTCATTGGAAAAGACTTTGATGCTGAGAGGGATTGGGGGCAGGAGGAGAAGGGGATGACAGAGGATGAGATGGCTGGATGGCATCACTGACTCGATGGACATGAGTCTGAGTGAACTCCGGGAGTTGGTGATGGACTGGGAGGCCTGGCGTGCTGTGATTCAGGGGGTCGCAAAGAGTCGGACACGACTGAGCGACTGAAATGAACTGAACTGAACTGAACTGAACTTTTACTTTGGAGCTTCTCTGGTGGCTCAGTGGAAGAGAATATGCTGGCCAATGCAGGAGACTCAGAAGATATGGGTTTGATTTCTGGGTCAGGAAGATCCCCTGGAGAAGGAAATGGCAACCCCCTCCACTATTTTTGCCTAGGAAAGTTCCACGGACAGAGGAGACTGGTGGGCTACAGTCCATGGGGATGTAAAAGAGTCTGACACAACTGAGCAACTAAACAACAACTTTCACTTTATATCTTTCTAAAATTATGCACTGGAATTCAAAATTTACCTTAATTTATTAATTTTAATATATCAAAGTACCTGTATATATTTTAAAAGTTAAATTGTTTTATAAAATTATTATGCCAGGCCTCTCACCAATCAAATCTTACTCCTTGTTTCTTCTTTCATTTTCACTATGTTAAGGAGGTTTGGCTATTGGGTAATATTTAATACTAGAGTATTTAAAAGATATTTTATGAGTTTTACAATTTGAACAGTGTACACTAGCTTCCTCTTGTGGAAATCAAGGTTTTACCTCTTTTTCTACCCTTCTTTCTTGCTCTCTCTCCAAAAAAGTCATGTCACATTAAAAAGAAAATCAATGTGTTAGCAATACCATGATCATAAAACAATCTTTGTAGTTGAGCCATGTATCAGTTTTCTTGTGCAAACTTTTCTTTGACTTGAAGTTAATTTCTGTAGTCTTTCCTATTTTCTTAAAATGTTTTACAGGTTTATGGCTTTTATAATTTGCTTAGCCATTTTAGCAAGCTTCAGGAGGGAAGAGAAAAAAGTGCCCAGCTTTTGATTTGTATAATATTGTCTCTGATACTGTTCATGGGTAGTTTTACAATCAGAAATGGTAATACATGGAAAGCTCAAATCCTCACAATTAGCAGACCAGATCATCCACAGCTTAGAAACACAAACAGAGGGTACTAATAGCTTCTAAGGTTTTTCCTAGAATACAAATAATAACATTAGTGTAACTTGTCTGAGATAAGATTATATTTTTATTCTCTGATCTTTTCTGCTGCTAAGTCGCTTCAGTTGTGTCTGACTCTGTGCGACCCCCATAGATGGCAGCCCACCAGGCTCCCCCATCCCTGGGATTCTCCAGGCAAGAACATTGGAGTGGGTTGCCATTTCCTTCTCCAATGCATGAAAGTAGAAAGTGAAAGGGAAGTCGCTCAGTCGTGTCTGACTCCTAGCGACCCCATGGACTGTAGCCCACTAGGCTCCTCCATCCATGGGATTTTCCAGGCAAGAGTATTGGAGTGGGGTGCCATTGCCTTCTCCGCTGATCTATGCTAGAGAGGTTTTTAAATGTAAATTATAATGGCTTGAGAGAATGAAAAGTTTCATTTGGGAGACTAAAGCATGCAGGGAAGATTGAAAATGGACTTACTAATCTCAACTGAGATACACACAAAATAAACAAATGCAAATTGTTACTTGATCCTAAAAAATAGACTAGTTTTCTCCAATAGGATATCATGATGAAGGGAATGCAATAATGTCACAATCAGATGGTATTATTAAAATTTAATTGTAATAAAATATATTTTCAAAAAATTAAAAAGTCATTTGTATTACTCATACTTTTCTCTTTTCTGTATTTCTGATGCTTTGATATCTGAGAACTTGCTGCCCCTCCAGGCCTACCCAATTCCTTGAGACCTTAAAATAACTCTCTTGCCAGCATACCTTTAATATGCAAACTAACAAATCCAGAACCTATACCCCCAAATCACTTCATTTATTGGGCTCTTGTACTCTGAGCCACTGTTTCCCTGTCCTAACTTCCCCGGAGCCAGGTATCAGATAATTAGGTGTAACTACTATACCCTGGAGCTTGCTGAAATTCTTCAAATTAGCTATTCCTAGAACTGCTTAGCTTGTTTACTGTCCTGCTCATTGTCCTCTTGCCTGGACCGCCCCTCCCCTATTGTATTCCCTTTACTCCCTCTATCTTCTTTTTGACCCTGATGATTCCCCATGTGGCCCTGCCTAATATGGCATGTCCTGTCCTCTGGGGACCTGTGAGTTACAAATGATGTTTTCACTGTAGTCATCTACTTATCTATCCGCCTATTCACACATAAATAATAATAAACCCTACAGATTAAAACACTAACTTTGTATGCTTATATTGGTTCCTTACACCAACCATTTGAAATCAGATTTGCTCTTCCAAATTATGTCTACTTTTTACCTAAATGTAGGCTTCTTTTGCTGGAAATAACTTTCTGAAAATGTGATTTCTTTGCTTGTTTTATACAGTATTTACTGACTTTCTACTAAGATGAGACCTTCCTTAGTACCTCACTTCCTTTACATTTCTGTGGTATTCAGAATTGCCCTAATCAGTCACCCCTTGTTAAATGCCCTCCCTTTGAGTGAAGGAAGAACCTTTGACTTTCTTCCAGCTTAGAAACATGGCCAATGCCGTAGTATAGTCACTCCCATGATCATATTGCATTATTTAAGACTCTCTGTTAGCAGATAAAATTGAGAGATTCTGCTGCTGGGCTTTGAAGAAGTAAGCTACATAGTTGTGAGACTGCCTGTGTGAGGGCAGTGGAGCAAAGAACTTCAGGGTTTCTGGGATTTGAGTGTCCCCAGGTGACATCAAGTAAGACATAAGGGACCTTCAGTTCAGTTCAGTTCAGTCGCTCAGTCGTGTCCGACTCTTTGTGACCCCGTGAATCGCAGCACACCAAGCCTCCCTGTCCATCACCATCTCCCGGAGTTCACTCAGACTCACGTCCACTGAGTCAGTGATGCCAGCCAGCCATCTCATCCTTGGTCGTCCCCTTCTCCTCCTGCCCTCGATCCCTCCCAGCCTCAGAGTCTTTACCAATGAGTCAACTCTTCGCATGAGGTGGCCAAAGTACTGGAGCTTCAGCTTTAGCATCATTCCTTCCAAAGAAGTCCCAGGGCTGATCTCCTTCAGAATGGACTGGTTGGATCTCCTTGCAGTCCAAGGGACTCTCAAGAGTCTTCTCCAACACCACAGTTCCAAAGCATCAATTCTTCGGCTCTCAGCCTTCTTCATAGTCCAACTCTCACATCCATACATGACCACAGGAAAAACCATAGCCTTGACTAGACGGACCTTAGTCGGCAAAGTAATGTCTCTGCTTTTGAATATACTATCTAGATTGGTCATAATTTTTCTTCCAAGGAGTAAGCGTCTTTTAATTTTATGGTTGCAGTCACCATCTGCAGTGATTTTGGAGCCCCCCAAAATAAAGTCTGACACTGTTTCTACTGTTTCCCCATCTATTTCCCATGAAGTGATGGGACCAGATGCCATGATCTTCAGTTTCTGAATGTTGAGCTTTAACCCAACTTTTTCACTCTCCTCTTTCACTTTCATCAAGAGGCTTTTTAGTTCCTCTTCACTTTCTGCCATAAGGGTGGCGTCATCTGCATATCTGAGGTTATTGATATTTCTCCTGGCAATCTTGATTCCAGCTTGTGTTTCTTCCAGTCCAGCGTTTCTCATGATGTACTCTGCATAGAAGTTAAATGAGCAGGGTGACAATATACAGCCTTGACATACTCCTTTTCCTATTTGTAACCAGTCTGTTGTTCCATGTCCAGTTCTAACTGTTGCTTCCTGACCTGCATACAGATTTCTCAAGAGGCAGGTCAGGTGGTCTGGTATTCCCATCTCTTGAAGAATTTTCCACAGTTTATTGTGATCCACACAGTCAAAGGCTTTGGCATAGTCAATAAAGCAGAAATAGATGTTTTTCTGGAACTCTCTTGCTTTTTCCATGATCCAGCGGGTGTTGGCAATTTGACCTCTGGTTCCTCTGCCTTTTCTAAAAGGTTGAACATTAGGGAGTTCGCGGTTCACGTATTGCTGAAGCCTGGCTTGGAGAATTTTGAGCATTACTTTACTAGCATGTGAGATGAATGCAATGATAAGGGACCTTAGGGAAGATATATAAGATATCACAAAATCATCTAACAAGCATAAAATATTAGTCATACATGGATGCGGGAGAGAATGGTTCAAAAGTATTAAAAGATTTTAAAGGGAATAAAAGCAAATTTTTTGAAGCAAGCATAGAAATGCAGGAAAGAATCAAGAAAAAAGAAATATGTGGGCTGCTACTGCTAAGTCACTTCAGTCATGTCCGACTCTGTGTGACCCCATAGACAGCAGCCCACCAGGCTCCCCTGTCCCTGGGATTCTCCAGGCAAGAACACTGGAGTGGGTTGCTATTTCCTTCTCCATTGCATGAAAGTGAAAGTGAAGTCACTTAGTCGTGTCTGAGCCTCAGCGATGACCCCATGGACTGTGGCCTTCCAGGCTCCTCTGTCCATGGGATTTTCCAGACAAGAGTACTGGAGTGGGGTGCCATTGCCTTCTCCAAAATATGTGGGCAAACATAAGTAAACATATACTGCAGTTAATTTTTACATTCTTTTTTGCTTTCTTAACATGTTTTAGAAGTTTGTGACTTTTGCTATTTTCCTGTCATTTTTGTGAACCTCAGGAGGGAAGAGAAGTACCCCTTTTCAATTTATTTCAAAAGGACTCTGATACTCTCTACATAGAATTTTTTACAGTCAGAAACAGTGACATATATAAAGTTCAAAACCCTTGCAGTTAGCAGACCAAATCACCATAGATTAGACATAGAAGAAAGAAACTTACTGAAGAAAGAAACTTACTGGGTTGTTGTGAGATATGTCCTACAAGAGGAAAAAACACAGATAAACATGTAAGCTAGCTTAAAGATAACATGACTATTTTCTCTAATTCTACAAAAGATAAATTAACAAAGCTAGGAATAATGATGACCAGAGAATGCAAAAGTCACATAAATGGTTATGAAAAAACATAAGGTTTGAGCTTCAGAAGGGAAACAGGTTTTGAAGTCACAATTGTAATAGGAAGAAAATTGTAGGGTTTGATTGCCATTTGAAGGAGATTACTTTTAAAAAATAGCTTTGTAAAATCAATCTATAGAATGCAAAGTTTATTTGACTAATTTTTCTTCTATCAAAGTACATCTTTATTTTAAAGATAAAATTGTTTTACATAGGTAAAAATATCAGTTCTCTTACTCATTCCTTTTCATCTCCAGTTTTTCTTTTACTCTTTTGGAGGGCTAGCTATATTTGGTCTTAGAATTCCTAAATAATATTTCATGATTTTTCAAATTTGGAAGATGTAGATTGGTTTTCTACTATGCAGAGGGCTTTATCTTTTTTTTTTAAAAGGGATTTTTTTTTTTTACTTTCTGTTTCTGATATTTAATTATTGGTTTTAGAAACACAAGAGTTTTCTATATATTAAACTTGTATTCTGCAACTTCACTGGATTCATTTATTAGTTCTAGTAGTTTTTGGGTGGAGACTCTAAGGTTCTCTATGTAGATTATCATGTCAGCTGCATAGTGACAGTTCTACCATCTTCCTTTCCAGTTTTGATACTTTTAATTTTTTTCTTGTCTGACTGCTGAAGCTAAGACTTCCAATGCTGTGTTAAATAGAAGTGGTTAGAGTGGGCATCCTTATCTTGTCTTTGAATTTAATGGGAAAACTTTCAACTTTTCTCCATTGAATATGATATTTGCTGTGTTTCTCATAAATGGCCTTCATCATGTTTAGATATGTTCTCCCTATAACAACTTTGATGAGAGATTTTAAAAATTGTGAATGAATGTTAAATTTTGTCAAGTGTCTTTTTCTGTGTCTATTAAGATAATTATGTAGTTTTTGTCTTTCCTTTTGTTAATGTGCATCACATTGATTTGTGAATGTTGAACCATTCTTGTGACCTTGGAATAAGAATAAATCCAGGTTGATCATGGTTATTTATCCCTTTTATATTTTTTTGAGTTTCATTTGCTAATATTTTATTGATGATTTTTTTGTTCTGTATTCATCAAAGATTTTGGCCTGTAATTTTCTTTTTTTGTAGTGTCTTTGATTTTGGTATCAGGTTAATGGTGGCCTCATAAAAGAGTGACTTTAGACATGTCCCCTCCTCTTCAATTATTTGGAATAGTTTGGGAAGTATAGGTATAAGATCTTCTTTATATGTTTAAAAGAATTCTCCAGTGAAGCTACCTGGTCCTAGACTTCTGTTTGCAGGGAGTTAAAAAAATAAGAGATTCTATTTCACTTCTAACAATTGGCCTGTTCAAACTGTTTGTTTTTCTTGACTTGGTCTTGGCAAGCTGTGTTTCTAGAAATTTGTCCATTTTTCTCTAGGTTGTCCAATCTATTGGCTATAAATGTTCATAACATACTTTTATGATTTTTGGTATCTCTATTTCTTGGTTATTATTTCTTCTCTTTCATTTCTTATTTTATTTGGGTCCTTTCTTGTTGAGCCTAGCTAAAGGCCATCAATTTTGTGTATCTTAAAATAACAGTTCTTTGTTCAGTGGATCTTTTCAATTGTTTTTTTTTTTTAAAATCTCTATTTTATTTATTTCCTTTCTGATCTTTATTATATCCTTCCTTCTGCTGACTTTGGGTTTTGTTTGTTCCTTCTTAAATTCTTTCAGGTGGTAGTGTAGGTTGTTTATATGAGATTTTTATTTCTCAAGGAAGTACTGTAATGTTATAAACTTCCCTCTTAGAACTGCTTTTGCTGCTTTTGGAGTGTTGTTAGGACAATTAGTTTTAAGCTGTCAGATGATTCCTGGATCTGCATTTCTTTGGGACAGTAACTGGAGCTTTACTGTATTCCATTTGATGGAGTCATGTTTCCCTAGTTCTTCATGATCCTTTGTGTGGGTGTCTGAATATTTAGAGAGGTTATCTCTTCCAGAAGTTGTGGACCTACTTTGGTAACAGAAGACTTTCACCTACAGGTAGGATTATGATGGAGCTTGGTCTAGTAGTCTAGCACTTTAGGTCTAGTGGTGCTAGGCACCATGTGTAGAGGCACATGGTGATACTGGGTCAGGGACATTACAATATCTCTTTGACTTAGGCCATCAGTGTCCACAACATCAACAGCTGGTTGCTGTGGGAGGGGTGTTTGCAGTGGGTACATGGGTTGTTGTTGTCCTTAGTGGCACCTCCACATCTAACAGTGAGGGACCAGAACTGGTAGTGGTGGTGGCTGGAACCAGTGGTGTGCACATCCTGACACCATTTGGCTGTAGAGACCAACTGCAGGTGCCTGTGTTATGGTATACACTGGTTGCAGACATATAGGTAGTAACGGAGGCCAGGGCAGTCAGCAAGGACTAGGAACAATAGTGGGCAC